>NW_026511323.1:0-308800 GCF_027579735.1 Bombina bombina | reverse complement strand
TAGATATTCTTCTCCCAGAAAATCCTCTTATCCCCATCTTTTACCATGTCCCCAAGTTTCATAAGGACCACCACTGCCCTCCGGGTAGACCTATTGTGTTGGGTCCTTATTTGAGCCTTTGGGGGCATGGTTAGATGGCATACTTCAACCCCTAGCTACCAGACAATTGTCTTATTTTAGGGATAATTCCCATCTATTACAGTCCTTTGAGTCTGTAAATTAGTGTCCTGATTATACTAGGTTGGTTATAGATATTACCTCTCTTTATACTTGCATACCTCAACATCTTGATAATTTGGCAGTAGAATTTTTTTTCTTCACAGAGAAATGGGCCTAGACCCTATTATATAGCATTACATTGGGGATGTTTTAAGGTTTTTGCCTTCTCACAATTTGTTTATGTTTGATAAAAATTTCTACCGGCAAATATGTGGCACGGCGAAGAGGGCTGCCTTTGCCAATTTATTTGTCTCGTGGTGGGAACTTACTTATATTTATAGTACCCTCAATCCTTGGCTTGAAGACATCTATTTGTTTGTAAAATACATAGATGATCTTTTGGTAATTGTAACAAAACCTGTAAATGATGAGACGTTTGACTTATTTTTACAGTATCTCAATAATAACTATATGAATTTAAGGTTCACTGGTACATATAGTCAATGTGAGGTTAACTATCTAGACCTCACTTTACAGATCCCTGACAATAGCATAGTCTCTAGGACATATAGAAAACTCACTGCAGGTAACACCATTTTACATGCCTCTTCCCAACACCCTAGTCATTTAATTCAATCTATACCAAAGAGTCAGTTTATTAGATTTAAAAGAAACACAAAATCTGAAGCTATTTATGAGCAACAATCTATTGAATTAAAACACAGACTCATAAGTAGGGGCTATGATGCCATTAAATTAGAAAGGTGCCGCAGAGAAATTAAGACCTATAATGTTCAACAACAAACTAATACTACAAAACAAAAAGATAGTGATTTTGAAAATGCAATAGTATTTACTACCGAGTATTCACAACAATTCCCAGAAATAGTTAAAAAATGTAAAAAAACAAAACATCTTTATCTACGTTGTAGTGATTATATACTTAAACCATTTATTGATACATGTTTGTTCCTAAGAAATCTAGAACATTAGCTCAAAGACTGTCACCTAGTGAGGTCAAAAACAAAATGTCATCAGGGCATACATGGTTAGCCAAAAAGGGCAACTTCAGATGTGGTAGTAGAGGTTGCAATATGTATCCCAATGTATACTTAGGTACTACCTTTACTTGTAGTACCAATTCTCTGAATTTTAATATAGATTTTTACGCTAATTGTAGCACCACTTTTGTGGTTTATTTACTTACCTGCAATCTATGTCAGTGTCAATACATAGGTCAAACGTCAAGGCAGATAAGAAAATGATTTGGAGAACATGCCCGAGACGTTAAGAATTATGTAAAGGAGTCTGCAATCATTTTAACAGTGAACACTTCACTAATATAGCTGACATGACTGTGCAGGTTATAGATAAAACTATAGTGCCCTCTAGAGGAGGAAACCGATATACAATTTTGGAGAAAAAGAGCTCTATTGGATTCTGTAGCTCAAAACACGTAGCCCCCCTAGGCATGAATAGGGAATGCGATTATTATTTTTTTTTTATACATAAATCTGCATGACTGTGTGGACCAATTAACAATAACACCTACGTTATCCTTCCAATGTCTCCATATGATGAATTAGCTTGGTTGTGTATAGAATCCATCTATAAATTATATATTACTGTAATATTTTTCTTTGTAATTTTATACTATAGCATCATGAAATGTAAGATCAATTTAATGTGTATTCATACATATAATAATTTTGTTTCTTCACATTATTATCATTATTATTTTTTCGGTTGTTAACTTAGCATTTTTCTTCTCTGTTAGTTCTTATTAACATTGATTGTGTATGAGTTTGCATGAGAATTTATAGAGGATTTGTTTTCCCTAATATTTTGTGTTCCCAAACAGTATTCCTAGTATTAAGACACTTTTAGGTTGTTTTTTATGTGGCCACTTAGAGGTTAATGTGTAATTGGTGGGGGTATATATAGGATACTCACTAGGTATGGGGTATATCTATGAATAAGCTCCTGTAGGGGGTGCGAAACATGTTAGACGATTGTATGTCCTCCTGTCTTGTGTTTGTGCTTAATTTTTTGACTTGAAAGTCTTTTTTTCTTGCCAAAATTATTTTGGAATAAAGATTGGATTTTTACCTTCAAGAGTAGTGCCTGTAATATCCTCTCTCTGCCAGTATTTGCACTCTAAGCCGGGTTTGAAGATTTGGGTGATCTTTTCCGGATCTACTTCCGCTTTGGGAATCTGTTGCGCTTGAGATGCCGAGACTGTTCCCCTGTTTTGTTATATAGGGCAGAAATCTGCCCCTTCAGAGTACTGACTGATAAACCTTTCTCCAGGCCATCCTGAATAAAAGATAAGATTCAGGGTATCCGCGCCCGGCTCCAGGAGAAACCCTTAGATTTGCACCAATAAAGATATTTATGCCATACCTTATGGTAAATCTTGCGAGTAACAGGTTTGCGAGCCTGAAGCATAGTATCAATGACCACTTCAGAAAAAAAAACGTCTAGACAGAACTAGGCGTTCAATCTCCAAGCAGTCAGCTTCAGAGAATCCAGGTTTGGATGGAGGAATAGACCTGAATTAGAAGGTCCTTCCTCAGAAGTAACCTCCAAGGAGGAAAAGATGACATTCTTACCAGATCCGCAAACCAGATCCTGCGAGGCCATGCAGGAGCTATTAGAATTACCGATGCTCGCTTCCTTCTCTCTTCCCTTCCCTCTCCCCCTCCTCCGCCTCGGCCCTCTCTCCCTCTTAGTCATTTTTATCACTTCTAGATTTTGAATGATTACTGATATACATAAAAACCTTAAGGTTCTCTCCTGGAACGTAGGAGGTATCCCCTCGCCAATGAAACATAAACTTATTATAAAATCTCTAGCTAATCATCACCCAGATGTAGTGTTTTTACAGGAGACACACTTAAAGGTATCAGAGTTAATGAAACTAAAAATAAAATGGGTGGGTGAGGTGTTAGCTACGCCAGTAAATAATAGGAAAGCAGGAGTCGCTATATTATTACATAAAAACTTAGAGTATAAGATTAAAAAGGTTGAATTGGATCCGGAGGCCAGATTTATTATCTTCAAATAATGATAATGTTAATTTTGTTCTATGCAATATTTATGGGCCGAACGCTCATACTCCTATGTTTTGGCAGAAAATCAAAGTTAAATTATTTCTATCTGTTTGTCAGAATCTTATTTTAGGGGGAGATTTTAATATTGCAATATGCCCCGAACTAGACAGATTTTCGGAGAAAAAAAACTAGGGAATATAATAAGCGTGTAAAATGTTTGAAACAATTTTTTCATAAACTTAAGCTTTTAGATATTTGGCGTACGGAGAATCCAGATTCTAGAGTGTTTTCTTGTGAGTCAAAAGTACATAGTACGTTTTCAAGAATTGATATGTTTTAAATCTCAGAATCCCTCTCTATCTTAAAGATTAAACCAGAGATTGCCGATATAATTATTTCAGATCACGCCATTATATCACTGGCTTTTCCTTCCCTATCCAAACCTAAAGATAAAAATCAAAATTTTATATTTCCACGTTTTTGGCTTAATAATCCTAGATTCAACGTATGGTTAAAACAAAAGTGGAAAGACTTTGTCACTTTTAATATTTCTTACATTAATAAGATAGAAGTATTTTGGGAAGCTTCAAAAGCTGTACTAAGAGAGGAAATTAAGTCATACCTGAATGCTTGGAACAAGAAAAATAGAGCAATTGAAATACAGCTTGCAAATCACGTTAAAAATGCTTTCAGAAGATATTATAATGAAAGGTCCTCAATTAATTGGAATAAATATTGTGAAGCTAGAAATAATCGTGATGTGTTTCTCAAAAAGAAGTCTCATAGGAAGAACTCAAATTGAAGTTGAAAGGATATCATGGCATGTCAGCTAAACACTTAGCTAATTTAATGAAAAATAGAAAAAGTTAAAATTATATTATAGCAATTAAGGCGGGTAAAGATAGATTCACGGACTCAGAAAATATAATGAAGGAATTTCATAGGTTTTTTTTTTTTTTTTTTATTTTAACAAACTTTATTGAAAAAATAAAATCAGCATACATGTTACATATCATTATCAAGAATACAGCCATAAAAAAGAAAGGGAAAACAGGTACATTGTGTGGATCTGATTTAAAGGGAAGACAGTGGCAATCTAGAATAACATCAAAATACAATCCACAGGTTACATAACTCCTCTTGTCATAGGTTAATATTAATTGGGGTCTCGGTCCAGGGGGTATTGGTGTTAGACACAACTTCCATTATCTTATTATTTTCACCAGGCAATAACCAAAACCTAGGGTATATCCGAAATTAATACATAGGGTGCGATCATAGGGTGTTAGAGGTATTTATGAGGTATTGGTACTATGGGGTAAAGGTGTAAGATGAGTGATCGGGTCTTTAAAGGAATGTAAGTATTCTTCCCAAATAAAACATATATCGTGGAACTCCTCTAACTTTCCTGTTTTGGTATAGTGGTATTGTTCAAGTTTTAGGGCTACTGTCACTCTGTCCCTCCAGAACTGTAATGTCGGTAATGTGTTTGTTTTCCAGTTGGAAGGGATGTATCTTTTGGCCGTGTTTACCATGAGTGTCAGGAGTTTAAGTCTATATATACAGCTGATGCCGGGGCGGGCATTAAACAGGAATGTCCATGGTGTATGAGGAACTGGGGAGCCTAAAACGGTCTCTATCTCCCTACTTATCTAGCCAGTATTGCTTCACGGTAGGGCACGTCCACCAGATATGTGTAAATGTGCCTCTGTTACCGCACCCTCTCCAACATGATGCGTCATAAGTAGGAATCATTTTCTCTAACTTGTCCGGGGTATAGTGCCATCTGCATAATAGTTTAATGTTCATTTCAGCAGCCTGCACAGATGAGGCTGAGGAACTCATTTGCTTAAAGATTACGTCCCATGTTTTTGGTGGTGTGTAGTCTTCTAACTCAGATTCCCACCTTTTAATATATGATGGTGGTTGTGTGGCTTGATGTGAGACAAGTAATTTGTAAGATATAGATAAGGTGCCATTACTCGGCAGTGGTGTATAGCACATGGACTCAAAGGGTGTCAGGGGTCTGGAAATGTCAGTCTTTTTAGGGTGCGTCTGGTGGTTATGTGAAATCTGATGGTATGTCAGCCATTTGTTGTGGTCAAGATGTAATACATCCATAACTTCTTGCTTAGTTTTAAGCTTTCCATTTTGTAGGACCTTGTGCCAAGACCGGCTTTGGTGTATTGTTGGCATGTTCTGAGCTTCTGTGTTAAGTGGAGTGGTGGGTTGGATGTCGTGGGGTAGGGGTCAGTGGGGACTGTAGGGATGAGATAGATTTATGTGACCTCAAAATGTTATGCCATAACCTGAATGTTTCTTGGACAGTAAGTGGGTCGTTTGGCCGGACAGAACCAGCAAGTCCCTGACGTACTTGAGACCAGCATTGGTCTCCTAGTTGTGTAACTCCACAAAGTTTGGTTTCTAAGGATACCCATTCTTTATGGGCAGCATGTTTGCACCAGTCTACAATCCTGGACATATAGATTGCATATTTATATAGCTGGAGGTTTGGCACTCCCAAACCCCCTTGTAATTTATTACGGTATAATGTCTGAGTAGCAACTCTTGGGCGTTTATTGTTCCATATGAAGGAATTTATTATTTTCTGTATCTGTTGTAATGACTTATCTGGGATGGGGATGGGAAGGGTTTGAAGGAGATAGAGAATCTTTGGCAGAATAATCATTTTTATAGAATTAATTCTGCCCAGCCAAGATAGGGGCTTTTGTTTCCAGGAGGCCAGGGTAGATATGATATGTGTCTTGAGGGGTTCAAAATTTAATGGAATTATTTTATGCAAATGGGGGGTAATATAGACACCTAAATACTTGAGTGCCATGGGTTGTTGCTTAAATTGATGTGTCATCAGGTGCTGTAGCTCGCATTGTGGGGTTCCTACATTTATAAATTCAGATTTGGAGTAGTTTATACGAAAATATGACATCTTCCCAAAGCTATGTAATGTTGACATGAGTGCGGGCACCGAGGTTTCTAAATTTGTGAGAGTTAAGATGACGTCATCCGCATATAAGGAGGTCTTGTATTCTGTGTGATCTATAGTAATACCTCTAATCCTTGGGTTGCATCTGATGTATGTGGCCAGGACCTCCATTGCCAAAATGAACAACGTGGGGGATAAGGGGCAACCCTGTCTGGTTCCATTCTCAATAGTGAATGGTTCAGATACATAGTCATTTAACTTAATCCTGGCTGTTGGGTTGTTATAAAGGGCAAAAATTTTGGTGAGGAATTCTGTGTCAAATCCAAATCTGAGAAGTGTATGCTTCAGGAAGGACCAATTTAAACGGTCAAATGCTTTCTCAGCATCCATAGAGAGAATTACAGCGGGAATATTGTGTTTGCTAGCATATTCTATGAGATTGATGATTTTCGTAGAGTTATCCCTAGCCTCTCTGTGCGGGGTGAATCCTACCTGGTTTAGGTGTATTAGATGTGGAAGGACATTATTTAAGCGGGTGGACAGGATTTTAGCATATAGTTTGATATCCACATTTAACAAGGAAATGGGACGGAAATTTGAGGGGGTTGTGGCTGGCTTGCCTGGTTTAGGCAGAACCACAACATGGGCTTCTAACATTGAGGGTGGGAATTTTGCCCCTTGGCTTATCTCGTTGAAGAGCGTTGCCAAGTGTGGGGTTAGGTAGTCTTGAAAAATTTTGTAATATTTCGCTGAGAACCCATCTGGTCCTGGGCTTTTTCCATTTTTCAGTGTTTGTATAGCCTTTTTGATTTCTGGGATAGTGAAGGGTGAGTTAAGTTGTGTTAATTGAGTTGCAGTTAATTTGGGTAGCGGGCAATTTTTAATGTATCCGTCTAGTTCACCATTAAAACTGGGTAAGTCAGAAGTAGGGGACAGGTTGTATAGATCTGAGTAATAGGAGTGGAACGCCTGAAGGATTGTTGGTGTAGTGGTTAGGGGTGGTTTATTTGAGGGTTTTAATTCATAGATATGTGATTTAAGTTTCCTCTTTTTTAAAGCCCTTGCTAGGTATTTACCTCCTCTGTTATTCTCATAATGAAAAAGGCTATTTGTTTTATGTGAGAGGTTCTGGTATTCCATTTGGAGGAAGTCATCTAGAGCTTGTCTGGTTTTTGTTATTTCAGTCAGAATACTTTCGTCTAGTGGGGAGTGTTTGTGTGAGTGTTCCAGTTCTGACAGTCTAGTGGTCAGATTGTCATATTCTACCCTTTGGGCGCGTCTCGTTTGGGCCTTTAGTTTTATAAATTCTCCTCTGAGCAGGCATTTATGTGCCTCCCAGACCGCGAACTGGTTGGGGGTTGAGGGAACATTTAGGAATTTCATAGTTTTTATCAGAATCTTTACAATCAAACTGATGTTAATTTTACAAATCTAGATAACTTTTTGTCTAAGATCTCATTTCCGCGGATATATAAAGAACGTTTATTAGAGCTAAATGCTATTACAGGAGAAGAAATCACTAAAGCAATCGAGAAAGTAAAATTAAATAAGGCAGCAGGGCCGGATTTTTTACCAGCGGAATTCTATAAATTCTATCCCAAGAAATTATTTATACTCTGGAAAGGCTCTATAATGAGTATTTTTCCCAAAACAATGTCTAACTTTTTTACTGCTGCTTTAACCTTTATACCAAAGAAAGACAAGGATTTAGAGGACCCAGCATCTTACAGACCAATTTCTGTTCTTAATGTAGATTATAAAATTTTGACATCAATCGTTGCATCTAGATTGGCAAAAGGATTAGAGGAGATTATACATCATGATCAGAACAGGTTTATACAGGGAAGGAATTCTTCTAAAAATATTCGTAAAGCAGTTATGTTATTGGATTATATGTGGAATAGGGATAAGATTAAGAAAACTGGAACATATTCAGATTTAGCTCTTCTTACTGTTGATGCGGAAAAAGCTTTTGATTCCATTACATGGCATTATTTATTTCGGGCTCTAGAGCAATTCGGGTTTCAGGAGCAATTTGTACATTTTGTTTATAAAATATATAGGAATCCATTATCATACTTATTGATTAATGGTATGCTCTCCCCCAAAATCATACTTGGAAGGGGAACAAGACAAGGATGTCCTCTGTTGCCGTTGCTCTTTAATATTGCATTAGAACCACTGGCTATTTGGCTAAGGGACAATTTGAGTGGAATCTCACTGGGGTTAGAAAAACTGAAAATTCTTCTCTATGCAGATGATCTCCTATTATTTCTAGATAAAACGGCATACCATATCCCATTAGTCCTGCAAATATTTTCTAATTTTGGTTCCTTCTCTGGATATAAAATCAATTATGGAAAAAGTGAGCTCATGTGGATTATAAAGTCGAGGATTAGCTGTTCATTTACTTGTTAACGGTAATGTTTAAGGTATACTTGTTATATTTTTATCATTGCTTATTCCTTGTTTTTATTTTTTCTGTTTCGTTTGTTTGTTTATATTTTCCAAGATATATTATTTTATATGTGAAAAACAATAAAAAAAAGAATGTAATAAAAAGAATTACCGATGCTCTCTCCTGTTTGATACGAGCAATGACTCATGGAAGTAAAGCAAACGGAGGAAACAGGTATGCCAGAGAAAAGATCCAAGGAAACGCCAGAGCATCTATCAGAGCGGCCACACTTTGGAAGCTTGGCGTTTTGATGAGACGCCATCAGATCCAACTCCGGAACCCCCCACCTGAGGGTTATCTGAGAGGATACTTCCGGATGGAGAGCCCACTCCTTGGGATGAAAAGTCTGTCTGCTCAGGAAATCCCCCTCCCAGTTGTCCACTCCTGGAATGTGGATGGCAGATAGAAGACAATTGTGAGTTTCCGACCACTGCAAAATGCGAGTCCCCTCCTTATAGCCAAGGAACTCCGAGTTCCCCCTAATGGTTGATGTAAGTCACTGAGGTGATGATGTTATCCGATTGGAATCTGATAAACCAGACTAAAAAGACACATGGGGCCAAGCTACCAAGGCATTGAAGATTGCCCTCAACTCCAAGATGTTTATGGGGAGAGAAGACTCCTCCCGAGTCCACAGACCCTGAGCTTTTAGGGAGCCCCAAACTGCTCCCCAGCCTAATAGGCTGGCATCCGTAGTTACAATCACCCAGGAAGGTCTCAGGAAGCAAGTGTTCCGAGCCAGATTTTCCTGTGAAATCCACCACGAGAGAGTCTCTTGTTAGAGGATCCAGATTTATCCTCTGCGATAAATCTGAATGGTCGCTGTTCCATTGGTTGAGCATGCAAAGCTGCAGAGTTTAGAGGACTTCTTGGGATTGACAGCAACCGAAGGTTCAGAGTCGTCTAAGGTAGCTAGAACCTCCTTCAGTAGTAACCGGAGGTGTTCAAGCTTAAATCTATAATTAACCTCTTCAGATTCTGAAGATGTTTCCCCTAATGCGTCAGAATCTGAGATTTCATCTTCAGAAGCTACTAAAGTATCCACCTCATCAAATATTTGAGAAAGGATGACCAAAGCAGATTTAGAGAGGTCAAAAAACTTACTAGTAGAAATATGTTTAGATTTCCTCTTACCCGGGGTAGGGAAAGCAGCTAAAGCTGTATATTTACACAAAGGACCTTTTCCACCATGGAAATATGATCCCTCAGTAAATTTTGCATATCAGGTCTGGGATCAAAGGCATTGTATTTACAATCCTGCACATTACAGCTTGACAGATGTAACACTATGGTGCACATTAATATGGAGCTTGGTGCTGGGAAGGTAGCAAATATGGTTACCAGGTTTTAAGTATTTAACCAGTCAGTCAAGTATTTTGGCTGCCTGTGCAGTAAACTATATGTTTAAAATGAGCATATGATGTATAGAACCTGCATATTCATGGGACCCGATCATTCCCAAGATTGTCCAGTAATTTTCTAAGGACCCTGGCAACATCCGATAGTCGAAAAAACAGTGTAATTCTGCAAATTTCACCAGAGTGATAGATATTTTAGAAACAAAGCAGCTGTGCATATTGTACTTTAAGTATTATTGACAACACAACTGAAACAACAGCACAGTTCTGCATAGATACAAACAGATGGGAAAGCAGTTATAGGTCTACTTTAGGTTTAGAGAGAGAAGTGCTGTTTTGCTCATACCTGGAAAGGTGTAAGGATTCTGTACATGACAACTTTAGACATAGCAGCGCAGTAGTTGCACATATTCCTCCAGTTGTAGGAGCTGTGCTGTGTTAACAGAATTACACTTTGGGATGGGGGGACAGAGGAATGGTGAGGTGACATATAAATGAGCAACACTAACTGCTTTATAATGGTCTTTTGCAAAGCTTTCCAGTTGGGATTAAGATATTTTCTCCATCACCAAAAACAGTAAAAAAAAACCTCATTATTAGAATATTTTCTTATTTTCCCATAACCTTCACTATTAACAAATTCACTTTTTCCCTTAGACATGCCTCCAGTGGTCATAACACAAAATGCAGCCAAGACATAAATTTGATCCTATGTGCAGGCTTGCGCAGGCTTATAAAGAAATGTATTTTACCCTATTTAAAATAGAAACAGCTGACAGAAAATACAAATAAAACAAAGCTTTCTGCTGTCTGAATATTTATCACAAACTGAAAGGAGGCTTGTTTCTGGTTGTGCTGTATTGTTTATGCGTCACAGATATGCAGGACCTGAATGTGAATTTATGATGGCTGCTCGCCAGAGGCACTAGAAGTGCATCTCAGCAGCTGTGGTCGATTTTTCCTACCATTTTGGGGATCTTGTTATAGTTTGTAACAATGCAGCTTTTAGATGTATGAATATTACAGCAAAATATTTTTCTGCTAATTCAAATCAAGGTCCTAGACGTATTCACAGAACACTTCCTTGTGTTTTGTCTTTATTTTTTTAATAAATTAACCAACATGAATTTGAGAGGCATTTGGGAAATGAACTGTGTTAAATCAGGGCAGAACATATCCTTGGCAGACTCTGTAATGTAGCACGTAATCAAGTAAATTCCTTTAGCAAAGTGAATGAACAGGTAGCTGTCCCCACAGTACCGCGGAATCTCTGCCACGAGGGCCTAATCACACCACAGGGGAAGTCACTCCCCAACAGGAATGTTGTGGATAATCAGATGGTTAGCCCAACACAGAAGTGCGCCAGACTCATGGTCTGAAATATCTGGTTTTCCTCCAAAGAATGTAATGATAGAAAATCCTCCAAATAAATGAGTAATGCTCAGCTAACAGATGTCGAGAGTCTTAGAGGCTGGAAAGAAGAGACAACCAGTTTATATAGTAAATAGGTGGAAAAAGGGTGGGGTGGAAAGGTTGAAATGTAATCAGAATATGTAGGATGGTAGCTACAGCTCATGTCCGATTGTGTGAGCAATGTGCTGGACAGGCCAGAAGTGGGGGAGGAGTACAGCCTGCGAACACAGCCAAGATAATAATTATTACTGCAGTGCTGACATCTGGAGATTTGTAAGTTTATTTCCATTCCACATAAACAATAGAACTGCTCACTGTCCGCATCTATGCGTGTAAGGAATAAACTTACTATTAACCTAAGATCACCAATTGATTTTAATCCAGGGCAACTAAATGCAATTAGAGAATAACACTTAAAAATATTAAACATTTTGCCCTCATTGCTAGATAGAGTTCTGTTCATATTATACCGCAAAGATCCCCAAAATAGTCACCAATATGGATTCTAGCATGACAGCGGGGACGCCAAGTATTCACTCAGGAAAAAACATATGAACTGATATCCTGATTCACTAAAACTCTCCATTTTAGTGACTCAATTACAAAGAATAGCATTGGGGACTGGAACAGAACAATTAGACGAGGCTGATGAGGTCAGTGAAGCTGGAGAGAGCTTTTGGGGGGGGACTTGCTCACTGTATTGCTAAGGATAGACGGAACATGCCTCATAAAGCTAATCACTGTGCACCACCTAGTGGTTAGAATACATAAACATTCCAAAAAGCACAGATACATTTTTGAATTACACACTGCCAAGCTATTCTTTAACAACTTGAAAAATAAAAGAATACAAATGCATTTATTTCATAGCAGCAGCACATGAATCACAATACATTTGTAAAGAGGTCTGTTGCCTTAAACTGCCTAGTTTTGAGGAGTGAGATGCTTGTTCATAATGGAAACACTTCTCTTTTACACCAAAATTACACCCTAAAGGGATAGGAAAGTCAAAATTAAACGTGCATGATTCAGATAGAGCATGTCATTTAAAGACACTTTTAAATTAACTTCTATTGTCAAATAGAATTTCTTGGTATCCCTTGTTGAAAAAGAATACGCACATATCCTACACTAGTGAGAACTAGCTGCTGATTGGTGCCTGCACACATTTGTCTCTTGTGATTGGCTAACTAGATGTGTTCAGGAGCTGCCAGTAGTGCAATGTTGTTTCTTTAGCAAAGGATAACAAGAGAATGAAGCAAATGTGGTAATAGAAATAAAATAGAAAGTTGTTTGAAATTGTATGTTCTATCCGAATCATGAAATAAACTTTTGGGGTTTCCTATCCCTTTAAAGAGATATTAATATAACTGTATTGGTTATGCAAAACTGGGGAATGGGTAACTAAGGGAGTATCTATCTTTTTAAAGGTCAGAAAAGTGTGTTTTATAAAAAATATTATTTGTTTCTGAAACTGCATTTTTAATATTTTGAGAATGTAATGTTTTTAAAATGATAACCGTTACCTTATTTTTTCGATTTTTAAGCAGCCGCTCCATGCTTAGGTCTAGCAATAGCCAACAGCCCTGTGAGCAAGCAACTGAAACGGGTCCAAGCAATCGACCAATCGTGGCTTTTATTCTAATTAGTGTAATGAATCTGCAATACAGCAATGCGCGATCCCGTTCGCATGTGCGAGTAGTGTCACTACAGTAACACGCATGTACTTCCGAACGCTGCAGGGCTAAACACTCACTTGTGCGCCAAGAGTAAAGATCATGTGACCTCTATAGAGACACAGAAAAATAATCCTCCTACTGAAATCCTTTCTAACTAAATGAATCATGGGATTGAATATGGCAATGCACGCTCACGAGGGCTATATGTAGACCCATCCGTGAATGGCTTTGCATAATGAGGTAAACAGAGGGAGTGCAAAATAAGAAATTTATATAGAGATTTTTGTGACATTTAAACAAAAAAAAATTATAACATTTAATTATGAAAAAAAATAAAATAATTTATGCTTACCTGATAAATTTATTTCTCTTGTGATGTATAGAGTCCACGGATTCATCCATACTTGTGGGATATTCTCCTTCCCTACAGGAAAGTGGCAAAGAGAGCACCCACAGCAGAGCTGTCTATATAGCTCCTCCCTTAGCTCCACCCCCAGTCATTCGACCGAAGGCTAGGAAGAAAAAGGAGAAACTATAGGGTGCAGTGGTGACTGAAGTTTTTTAAATAAAAATATATTGCCTGTCTTAATAAACAGGGCGGGGCCGTGGACTCGATACACTCACAAGAGAAATAAATTTATCAGGTAAGCATAAATTATGTTTTCTCTTGTAAGATGTATCGAGTCCACGTATTCATCCATACTTGTGGGATACCAATACCAAAGCTTTAGGACACGGATGAAGGGAGGGACAAGACAGGGACCTAAACGGAAGGCACCAATGCTTGTAGAACCTTTCTCCCAAAAATAGCCTCAGAAGAAGCAAAAGTATCGAATTTAGAAAATTTTGAAAAAGTATGAAGCGAAGACCAAGTCGCCGCTTACAAATCTGTTCAACAGAAGCCTCATTTTTAAAAGCCCATGTGGAAGCCACTGCTCTAGTAGAATGAGCAGTCATTCTTTCAGGAGGCTGCTGTCCAGCAGTCTCATAAGCCAAACGGATGATGCTTTTCAGCCAAAAGGTAAGAGAGGTAGCCGTAGCCTTATTTTTTTTTTTTTAAATGTTTTTATTTGAGGTTCATTTGAAGGCAAACAACATTACATAAATAGATTCTTATGTCACATGAGATAAAATATCAGTTTTACAAGGGGGTACTGGCAATAACAATTGGGTTACAAAAAAACCACAAGGCTAAAAAATATATGTACCATGTGACCATTATGTATATGGAGTGCCTGTCACCTAGGGACCTTCCAAATGATACAGTAGATCTGTCTTGGACCTTCTAACATAAACAGAAATATTCGGGTAAAAAGAAGGTGATTTCAAACCTAGGAGACCGCTTATGGATCTCAAATGATAAACCCTCAATTTATAAATGCTTTATATCATGCAAAACGAATAAACTTAAAACATTTTTCTTGTAACTCGATAGGCCACTATTGGACCAAACTAAAGTATTAACTCAAGATAGGAGAGAAAAGTTTATTTTAGCACGTTCAATTTGTAGGTAATGTTGAAAGTTATATTAAGGGTTGCGGCATAGGCAAGAAAAGCAGCGTATTTAGTTCTCCTTAACAAGGGGACACATTATAGATTGGGGGGGGGGGTGGGTATATAAATTTAGTTAGGTTATGCGAATTAAATAAGCAGGTTATAGCCATACGGGGCAATATTGCTATACGTAGCAGTACATGAGCATATGGGACCCTGAGGGAATGTAAGAGAGGAATAGGTGACATATGAGGCCAATAGCTTGTCTAGCATAGTAAAGTGTGGAAGGTGCGGGCATAGGCTTAGATGAGCCGCATAGTTAGCTCTCCTCTCCTAGGAGGAGTATTATGATGTGGCATGATGGGGGGTGTAGGGAGTAAGTTCAATACAGCAATAAAAAAAACATAATTTATGCTTACCTGATAAATTTATTTCTCTTGTAGTGTATCCAGTCCACGGATCATCCATTACTTGTGGGATATTCTCCTTCCCAACAGGAAGTTGCAAGAGGATCACCCCCAGCAGAGCTGCTATATAGCTCCTCCCCTCACTGCCATATCCAGTCATTCGACCGAAACAAGCCGAGAAAGGAGAAACCATAGGGTGCAGTGGTGACTGTAGTTTAATTAAAATTTAGACCTGCCTTAAAAGGAAAGGGCGGGCCGTGGACTGGATACACTACAAGAGAAATACATTTATCAGGTAAGCATAAATTATGTTTTCTCTTGTTAAGTGTATCCAGTCGACGGATCATCCATTACTTGTGGGATACCAATACCAAAGCTAAAGTACACGGATGATGGAGGGACAAGGCAGGAACTTAAACGAAGGAACCACTGCCTGTAGAACCTTTCTCCCAAAAACAGCCTCCGAAGAAGCAAAAGTATCAAATTTGTAAAAATTTGGAAAAGGTATGAAGCGAAGACCAAGTCGTAGCCTTGCAAATCTGTTCAACAGAAGCCTCATTTTTAAAGGCCCAGGTGGAAGCCACAGCTCTAGTGGAATGAGCTGTAATCCTTTCAGGGGGCTGCTGTCCAGCAGTCTCATAGGCTAAACGGATTATACTCCGAAGCCAAAAAGAAAGAGAGGTTGCCGAGGCCTTTTGACCTCTCCTCTGTCCAGAGTAAACAACAAACAGGTTAGATGTTTGACGAAAATCTTTAGTAGCTTGTAAGTAAAACTTCAAGGCACGGACTACGTCTAGATTATGCAAAAGACGTTCCTTCTTTGAAGAAGGATTAGGACATAATGATGGAACAACAATCTCTTGATTGATATTCTTGTTAGAAACCACCTTGGGTAAAGACCCAGGTTTTGTACGCAGAACTACTTTATCTGAATGAAAGATCAGATAAGGAGAATCACAATGTAAGGCAGATAACTCAGAGACTCTTCGAGCCGAGGAAATAGCCATCAGAAAGAGAACTTTCCATGATAGAAGTTTGATATCAATAGAATGAAGGGGTTCAAACGGAACCCCTTGAAGAACTTTAAGAACCAAGTTTAAGCTCCATGGAGGAGCAACAGGTTTAAACACAGGCTTAATTCTAACTAAAGCCTGACAAAATGCCTGAACGTCTGGAACTTCTGCCAGACGCTTGTGTAAAAGAATGGACAGAGCAGAAATCTGTCCCTTTAAAGAACTAGCTGATAATCCTTTGTCCAAACCCTCTTGGAGGAAGGACAATATCCTAGGATCCTAACCCTACTCCATGAGTAATTCTTGGATTCACACCAATGAAGATATTTACGCCATATCTTGTGAAAGATTTTCCTGGTGACAGGCTTTCGTGCCTGTATCAAGGTATCAATGACTGACTCGGAGAAGCCACGCTTTGATAGAATCAAGCGTTCAATCTCCATGCAGTCAGTCTCAGAGAAATTAGATTCGGATGATTGAAAGGACCTTGTATGAGAAGGTCTTGTCTCAGAGGCAGAGTCCATGGTGGAAAGGATGACATGTCCACTAGGTCTGCATACCAGGTCCTGCGTGGTCATGCAGGCGCTATCAGAATCACCTATGCCCTCTCCTGTCTGATTTTGGCAATCAGTCGAGGGAGCAGAGGAAACGGTGGAAACACATAAGCCAGGTTGAAGAACCAAGGAGCTGCTAGAGCATCTATTAGCGTCGCTTCTGGGTCCCTGGACCTGGATCCGTAACAAGGAAGCTTGGAGTTCTGGCGAGACACCATGAGATCCAGTTCTGGTTTGCCCCAACGATAAACCAATTGAGCAAACACCTCCGGATGGAGTTCCCACTCCCCCAGATGAAAAGTCTGACGACTTAGAAAATCCGCCTCCCAGTTCTCTACACCTGGTATATGGATTGCTGATAGGTGGCAAGAGTGAGACTCTGCCCAGCGAATTATCTTGGAGACTTCTAACATCGCTAGGGAACTCCTGGTTCCCCCTTGATGGTTGATGTAAGCCACAGTCGTGATGTTGTCCGACTGAAATCTGATGAACCTCAGGGTTGCTAACTGAGGCCAAGCTAAAGAGCATTGAATATTGCTCTTAACTCCAGAATATTTATTGGGAGGAGTTTCTCCTCCTGAGTCCACGATCCCTGAGCCTTCAGGGAGTTCCAGACTGCACCCCAACCTAGAAGGCTGGCATCTGTTGTTACAATCGTCCAATCTGGTCTGCAAAAGGTCATACCCTTGGACAGGTGGACCCGAGATAACCACCAGAGAAGAGAATCTCTGGTTTCCTGATCCAGATTTAGTAGAGGGGACAAATCTGTGTAATCCCCATTCCACTGACTGAGCATAGATAATTGCAGCGGTCTGAGATGCAGGCGCGCAAATGGCACTATGTCCATTGCCGCTACCATTAAGCCGATTACCTCCATGCACTGAGCCACCGCAGGGCAAGCGTTTCGAAGTTTTGATAACCTGGACTCCGTCAGGTAAATTTTCATTTCTACAGAATCTATAAGAGTCCCTAGGAAGGAAACCCTTGTGAGAGGAGATAGATAACTCTTTTCTTCGTTCACTTTCCACCCATGCGACCTCAGAAATGCCAGAACTATCTCTGTATGAGACTTGGCAATTTGGAAGTTTTTTTTTTAATTCTTTTTTATTGGGTGACAGTTCAACAACATTTACAGACTTTTGTCAGGTGGTTACAATAAACTTGATAAACATGATATATTTCCAAAAGCAAACTTTGTATTAGACTTTTTCTTTTTTGCCGTCAAACTGTCCCCCCCTCTTTCCTTTTTCTCTCCCTCCCTCCATTAATTTTAATCTCATACATCTCACCTTGGTTGTTATCTTCACAGTTCTTATATCTACGGATTTTAACTGCTTTCAAGTTGTTAAGGATTCTTACCAATTATCCTTCTTATCCTGAAACTTCTCTGCATTTGAGTACCTCCCCCTTTGATGCGCAGCGGTGGACTCTTCCATCCCCTGGGACTCTCATTCCTTGGGTTTGAGCTTTACAGTGTGTTCCATTCCCCTCTCAGTTGTGCTGTTAAAATGTATTCTGAATTACGGAACGGGTGTATTATCTGTTTTTGTATCTGGACTGGCAGTTGTAGGATTAACTTTTCCCATTTCCTCATAAAAGCTTTGACCCTTTCCTTTACATCTCCCATAGTATCAAACTGTTCTATTGTCATCTGTTGCAGCAGTAAACTTTTGAGCTGTCCTAGTGTTGGTGTTTTTTTTCCCTCCACTCCCTGAGAATCAGTCTCCTCGCTGTGAGGGATTATGTTATATATGTCGTTTCTGTGTGCCTAGGTTACCTGGGATATCTAGAAGTGTTATGGCCCTCCCATCCAGTTTGATCTGGGTAGAGCATGTCCTTGTTCATCCATCTTTCCGTCATAGCCCAAAATTTTGTCAATCTTGGGCATGTCACAAGTAAATTGTACATATTCAGGGTCGGGCTGCCTACACCTGACACAAACATTGTCTGCTTCCTTCACCCACTTGCTATATATCCTAGAAGTGATATGTGCCCTATGAATCGTTTTCGTGTGCATTTCCCTTACGTCAGCTCCTATGGTGGCTTTCCTGACGTTCTCTACACTGTTTGTGATTTGTTCTTCCGAAATCTGTGTCTGCAGTATATCCGACCATTTATTGCTCAGGCTTGTCCTGTTTTTTTGGTTTGGTATGTCTATCAGCATTTTGTATATGGGGGAGACTGAGTGACCGCCCTGAGATGTCATGGAAACCAGTTTTGATATCGGGTCAGTATGGTCTGTAAAGTTTATGTGTTTCTGCAATTGCGTTACGTAATGTTTGATTTGCAAGTATGCAAAGTGGTGTTGTCTAGGTAGTGAAAAATCTTTCTGTAAGTCTTGAAAAGTGTGGATTAGCCCAGTAGATTCTGACACCAACTGTCTAACTGAATGTAAGCCCTTATCTTTCCATTGTTGAAATGGTTTCGTAGTCAGTCCTGCTGGGAAGTCTGGGTTCCCTCCCATGGGTATGAATTTTGTGTATGTATGAGGCACCCCCATCCACCTACACAGTTTTGCCCAGGCCCTGATTGATTCCCCAAAGAGTGGAGAGTCCTTGGTCAATTTGCGTATTTTGTGAAGCTCCATATGTGGTAACATTGCTAAAGCCCATGGCTGAACCATGGTGCTCTCTATTTCTTTATGTGTGAAGTGATTTGTGTTACTTAGCCAGTCCAGAACGTATTTGCTGGACGTGGCCCAGTTGTACAGTTCCAGGTTCGGCAGTCCTAAGCCCCCAGCATGGACCGAGCACATCAGCTTCTCTAAGCTAATCCTGTGTTTTTTCCCCGACCATATGAAGTTTGCAAATTGTGTGTTTAAATACCTCAGGTCTTTCTTGTACAACAACATGGGAATCATTTGGAATGTGTACATTAACCTTGGAAACAAAATCATTTTTTATCAAGCAAATTCTGCCCGACACCGATACTGGTAATGCTTTCCAATTTCTGAGATCTTCTATGATTTTGCTAATAATCGGTTTGTGATTAAGGGCGTACCATCTGGAGGGGTCTTTTGATAAGCTTATCCCCAAATATTTAATAGTATCCTCTAGTATTTTGAATTTGAATCCTAGGTCTTCTTTATGACCCATTGGGGATAGCCACAGGATTTCGCTCTTATCTTTATTAATTTGGTACCCCAAGATTTTGCTAAATTCCTCAATAATAGACATCAGTCGTGGTGTTTCTTTTTCTGGGTCTGATATGAATAACACCATATCGTCTGCGTATAAGGATAGGTGTAAAGTCGCCCGCCCCACTCTCAGTCCTTGTGTTTCAGTCCTGATTCTGTGTGCCATTGGTTCCATGGCCAGGTCAAAAGAGAGAGGGGACAGAGGGCAACCCTGCCTCGTTCCCCTCCCCAGTTGGAATCTTGGAGAGAGCGTTCCATTGACAATCACCGCGGCCTGGGCTGACCTGTAGATGCTGGCGACCGACCCGAAGAAGGAACCCCGAATTCCATATCTGGTCAGCGTGTGGAATAAATGCTCCCACAATACCTTGTCAAAAGCCTTCTCCGCATCGATCGCCAGCATGCACGCTCTTTGTGTTGGAGTGCTTACTTTTCCCCCTTCCCTGTTGTTCCAGTAATGTTGTAGTACTAATTGCACTTTCCTGATATTGAGAACTGAGGATCTACCTTTGACGAACCCTGTTTGGTCACTGTGGATCAGGGATGGCATTATGGTCGCTAGTCTATTGGCCAGAATTTTGGTAAAGATTTTATAATCACTATTTAATAGTGATATGGGTCTATATGATTCTCTAGCTGTTGGGTCTCTTCCTGGTTTCGGAAGGATACAAATGTGTGCTTCCGTGAAACGTTCACTCAGTTCTTCCCCTCTTGGTATCTTATCAAATAGTTTGGCCAGGGTGTTTGATACCTCTTCTCTCATCAATTTGTAAAATTCATTGGGCAGGCCATCTGGCCCTGCCGTCTTATTTAGGGGGAGGTGCCCTATTGTCTTATGTATTTCCTGTACTGAGATCGGTGCATTTAAGAGTTGGAGGTTCTCCTCCGTGATTTGGGGGTAATTTAATTCCCTTCCAAAACTGTTCCCTGTGTCCTCTGTCAACTGGATGTGGTGTGTATAATTCTGAGTAGTATTCGCAGAATGCTTGCTGTTTTTCAGCTTCTGTGGTTAAAGACCTGCCCTGAATTTTCAGTGTCTGGATTACATTGGGTTTTCTTACTAACCTAGTGATATTGGGTAATGTGCTGCTTATCCTGTTGCCGTATCTGTAAAAACGTGCTCTGGCTCTGCTAATGGTTCCTTAAGCGTTTTGTAGTAAGAATGTGTCCCTCTGTAGTTTGACTCCGGTATACTTTTGTCTGTTCTCTGCGTTAGGGGCTCTAAGGCATTTATTATATGCGTTTGTGACTTGTCTTAGTAATATGTTTTCTCTTTGTTTGTATTTCTTGTTAACCCCTGATGCATATGTCATGATAACTCCTCTTAGAACCGCCTTTGCTGTGTCCCAAAATAAGGCCGGTGTTGACATGTGTGCTTTGTTGGCTTCTGCATAGTGTAGCCATTCCCCCTTAAGGTGATTTAGGAGATTAACATCCCTGTATAAGTAGTATGGGAATTTCCATCCTTCCCTTTTGGGGCGTCTGGGGCCTACCTTCATAATCAGTGAGATTGGTGCGTGGTCTGACAGTGTGACCGTGTCAATTTTAGTGTCTAAAATCTGTGTGCTCAGGGTAGATGAAATAAGGAAGAAATCTATCCTTGATAATGTCTGTTTGGATGGGGATATGCATGTAAAGTCTCTACTGTCTGGATATCTCACCCTCCAAATGTCTGTCAAATTCAACGCCCTTTTAAATTTATTCAATATCCTGGTTTCTTTTTTGCAGTATGCGGCTGGGTGGTTTGTAATCCCTGGATTGTCTGGGTTGGGGAAGCGGTCCGCCGGTACCTGAGGTGCTATATTGAAGTCTCCCACTACCACTAGTTGTGTCCCTGTGTGCGGTAATAATTTCCCTTGTATTGCCTGCCAAAACTCAGCCTTCTTGTGTAAGGGGCCATATAGTCCACAGAGAGTGAATGCTGTTTGTTCCACTTCTATATTCAAAATGATGTATCTACCCTCTTTGTCTATCTCTCTGTGAGTTATTTTGTATGTTAACTGTTTCCTGAAGAGAATGGCTACCCCCCTTGCTCTTTTAGCTTCATATGGTGTGAAGTTGACTTCTCCTACCCAATCTTGTTGGAGTTTCCTGTGTTCCTCTTGTGATAGATGTGTCTCCTCCAGTACTGCAATGTCAGCTCTTTGTTTTTTAAGATATTTAAGAATTGCCTTTATCTTTATGGGTGACGTGACCCCGCCCACATTCCATGCTACTATCTTAATCTGATCTAGTGACATTTTCCTGTGATTTTTGTGTGTCTGCTATACAGTTTTGTGTAGTGTGTGTTTTGTTCGAGTATGCACTTACCCTTACTGAGTTCACAACGGGTGTTTAGATATGTCTATGGCCTACTTGTACACCTTTTCCTAGTGATGAAGCTGAGTCCCAGGGGAGGTCTTGAACTGAGTCCACCCTGCTTGTAGAGAACAAGAGAAAAACAGTTTAAGCAACAAGTTAATTCAGGCGCAGTGTTTTCCCACTTCGCAACTTTCTTAATCTTATTCAAGCAAAAAAGAAAACTCAAAAACATTAAACCGAACAGTGATAACTTGATCAAACCTCTCTCTCTTCCCTCCTTCTTCCTTTCTTTTTTTTTTACTTTATAAGAGAGTAACCCACCCTCCCCCCCCCCCCAATAACTTGAACTGTAATACTTAGTTAGTACTGTCCATTTCAGTGCCTTTTTATAGTCCTTGTTATAGTCCTTGGATGAAGACCGTTCTTCTTTATTCCTGCTACCAGTCCAATGACAGGTTTTGCCCTGCTTGTGTGAAGTTCCTCCCCATGGGAGTTGTAGTTCTGATTTCACTGCTCTGCCGATTGGATGTTGTTCCTCCTCTTCCTGCTGATTTTTCTTCTCCTGCCACCTGTCTTAGATATTTCTGTATTTGACCCGTCGATTCAAAGAGTCTCTGGGCCCTGAGGTGTCTGAACTCTTAGTTTTGCTGGGTACAGTAGTGCCACTGGGATGCCTTTGTCGATCAACTGTCTGCAGTATGGGAGAAAACTCTCTCCTTTTCCTGTTACATCCGCCGAGTAGACTTGAAAGATGTGCAGTTTATTGCCCTCATACTGGGATAGGTCCAGCTTGTCTGTATGCTCTCAACAGTTGAACCTTGTCCTTAAAATTAAGATATTTTATCATAACTTGCCTGGTGTGGTGTATCTCTATTGTCCATTTCTCTCGTCCACCTGCCGACTCTTGAGCCCTTTCTGCGTATACCATGGAATGTCATCTTCCGTGAGTTTTAATATTTGTGGTAAGGTAACTTCTGCGAAGCGTATCAATTCAGTGCCTGGGACTGATTCTGGGCAACCCCACAACTCTCAGGTTGTTCCTCCCGCGACCTGTTTTCCAGTCAATCCCACTCTTGCAAGTAATAGGGAGTTTTGTCTCTGTAGTTGTGTGACGTTCGTGTTGGTATCACGTTGTCTAATCTCTGTATCTGAGATTTCTTTGGTTCGACTTGTGTCAGTCTTGTTAGAGAAGTGTTTAAACTCAGATGAAAGAGAGTCCATCCCATTTTGGGAGTTGTTCAATTTTTGGGAGGAACAACGCTGACAGCTGAGAGACTATGGGGTGAGTGTCTTTTAACTGAGAGTCTTGTATTGTGTCCTCATTGTTGGGATCTGCATGTATCTCCGCCAGATGTCTTGTTATGCGGTCTGCACTCTTGTTCTTAGAAGTCATTGTTTCTGTTTCTTTTGAAGCTGTGATAATATTTGTGGCATACAGTTGATTGGAGTTAGGCTCTCTTTTATTTTTTCTAAGATATCCGATGTCAGGTTAGAGATGAGGTCCCAGGGAAGTGTGTTTATCCCTTTGTTCAGCTGCACCTTTTATGTATTGGCTAGAGTTTCAGGTCCTATGGGGTTATCCTGAAGTCTTGTTAGACAGTGTTAGACCTCCACCAGGTTTTTGGTCTTCACCCTGCTGGAGATGTCTCTTCTGTTAACTAGGCGTGGTGTATTGGGTTATGGGGGGAGAGCCAGATCATGGGGTATCACTCCTCATATTTCATCCTCACTGTTTAGAGTGAATTGATTTTCCCCTTTGCAATACTGTTTCCTTGTGTTAAGGGTTTATAGCTGTAAGTCCCAGTTTTTCTGATTATGTCTTTCTTTTCCCCCCACGTGGTGATTATGTGAGGGCTTGCCCTCTAGGGTCTTTTATACCAATGTTTATAGGCCCTGTGATGACCCTCCAACAAATGCCCCTTCCGATTCATGTATTTATTGGTCTTTTATTTGTAGCGTGCTCGTTTTGGTGTCTGTTTGGTGTTTAATTGCAGCTCCGTATGCACCGCTATGTATTGTCTCTCCCCTGCCACGTGGGTCTGTGTCTGTGAGAGGTATGATCTCGCTGTTACTGGTTACTTTGGGTACTTGGGGCGGTTTCCTTCGTTAATTTCTGTATTCTTTTACTCCCCTCCGGTTTTGCCTGCTTCGATTCTCTGCTGCTTCCTTGCCACCTTACCGGTGAGATGCAATCTGCGCTTTCGCGCCACTCTGTGTACCGACTATCTGGGTGCCAGGGGCGGTGGAATTCCCCCTCACGGCTTCTTGGGCCGACACTGACCTATCCGATGTAAAAGGACTTTAGGTCGTGTAAGGCATATGCGTGTGAGCTTTTTGACGATCAGTTTTTTAATGATTTAAGGCCGCGGCTTTGCCCGGAGCTCTCTGTCAATGCGACCGCTCTATAGCTCCGCCTCCCGGAAGTCCGCAATTTGGAAGTTTGTACGCCTGTGATCAGGATGTCGTCTAGATAAGGAGCCACCGCTATGCCTCGCGGTCTTAGAACCGCCAGAAGAGAGGCCCAGAACCTTTGTAAAAATTCTTGGGGCTGTAGGCCAACCCGAAGGGAAGAGCTACAAATTGGTAATGCCCTGTCTAGAAAGGCAAATCTCAGGAACCGATGATGATTCTTGTGAATCGGAATGTGAAGTTAGGCATCCTTAAGTCCACTGTGGTCATGTACTGACCCTCTTGGATCATGGGTAAGATGGTTCGAATAGTTTTCCATCTTGAATGATTTTGTTTAAGATCTTTTAGATCCAAAATTGGTCTGAAGGTTCCCTCTTTTTTGGGAACCACAAAACAGATTTGAATAAAAACCCTGTCTTGTGTTCCGTCCGCGGAACTGGATGGATCACTCCCATTACTAGGAGGTCTTGCACGCAGCGTAGAATGCCTATCTGGTTTGCAGATAATCTTGAAAGGTGAAATCTCCCCTGTGGAGGAGAAACTTTGAAGTCCAGGAAGATACCCTGAGATATGATCTCCAACGCCCAGAGGATCCTGAACATCTCTTGCCCACGCTACTGCTGGGCGAAGAGAGAAAAGTCTGCCCCCCCTACTAGATCCGTTGCCCGGATAGGGGGCCGTTCCTTCATGCTGTCTTGGAGGCAGCAGCAGGCTTTCTGGCCTGCTTTGCCCCAGACTGGTTAGATTTCCAGGCCTGCTTGGATTGAGCAAAAGTTCCCTCTTGTTTTGAAGCAGAGGAAGTTGATGCTGAACCTGCCTTGAAAATTCGAGAAGGCACGAAAATTAGACTGTTTGGCCCTTGATTTGGCCCTATCCTGAGGAAGGGTATGACCCTTACCTCCAGTAATGTCAGCAATAAATTTCTTTCAAACCAGGCCCGAATAAGGTCTGCCCCTTGAAAGGAATTTGAGTAATTTAGACTTTGAAGTCACGTCAGCTGGACCAGGATTTAAGCCATAGCGCCCTGCGCGCCTGGATGGCGAATCCGGAATTCTTAGCCGTTAGTTTAGTCAAATGAACAATGGCATCAGAAACAAATGAGTTAGTTAGGCTTAAGTGTTTTAAGCTTGTCAATGATTTCAGTCAATGGAGCTGTATGGATGGCCTCTTCCAGGGCCTCAAACCAGGAATGCCGCCGCAGCAGTGACAGGCGCAATGCATGCAAGGGGCTGTAAAATAAATCCTTGTTGAATAAACATTTTTCTTAAGGTAACCCTCTAATTTTTTATCCATTGGATCTGAAAAAGCACAACTGTCCTCATCCGGGATAGTGGTACGCATTGCTAAAATAGAAACTGCTCCCTCCCACCTTAGGGACCGTCTGCATAGAGTCCCGGTGTAGTGGCGTCTATGGGAAACATTTTTCAAAATATAGGAGGGGGGGAAAACGGCACACCGGGGTCTATCCCACTCCTTACTAATAATTTCTGTAAACCTTTTAGTTATTGGAAAAACATCATTACACACCGGCACTAGCATAGTATTTATCCCAGTTACACATTTCTCTGGCACTGCAATTGTGTCATCAGTCATTAAGAGCAGCTAACACCTCCCCAAGCAATACACGGAGGTTCTCAAGCTTAAATTTAAAAATTAGAAATCTCAGAATCAGGTTTCCCTGAGTCAGAGGATGTCACCCACAGACTGAAGCTCTCCGTCCTCAGGTTCTGCATATTGTGACGCAGTATCAGACATGGCTCTTACAGCATCTACGCGCTCTGTATCTCGTCTAACCCCAGAGCTATCGCGCTTTGCCTCTTAATTCAGGCAATCTGGCTGATACCGCTGACAGGGTATTATCCATGATGGCAGCCAAGTCTCCTGCAAAGTTAATCGCTATTGGGCGTCCTGATGTACTTGGCGCCATATTAGCGTGCGTCCCTTGAGCGGGAGGCAAAGGGGTCCGACACGTGGGGAGAGTTAGTCGGCATAACTTCCCCTCGACAGATCCCTCTGGTGACAATTCTTTTATAGATAAAGACTGATCCTTTACTGTTTAAGGTGGAAATCAATACATTTAGTACACATTCTCCTATGGGGCTCCACCATGGCTTTTAAAACATAATGAACAAGTAGTTTCCTCTGTGTCAGACATGTTTGTACAGACTAGCAATGAGACTAGGCAAGCTTGGAAAACACTTTAAAACAAGTTAACAAGCAATATAAAAAACGTTACTGTGCCTTTAAGAAAAACAAATTTTGTCAAAATTTGAAATAACAGTGAAAAAAAGGCAGTTACACTAACGAAATTTTTACAGTGTATGTAACAAGTTAGCAGAGCATTGCACCCACTTGCAAATGGATGATTAACCCCTTAATACCAAAAACGGAATAATAATTGAAAAAAACGTTTTTAAAACTAGTCACAACTGCCACAGGTCTACTGTGGTTGTTACTCTCCTCAAACACGACTTTTTGAAGCCTTTTGAGCCTTCAGAGATGTCCTGTATCATGCAGAGGGAAGCTGAGTGTCTCTGTCTGTAATTTTAGCTGTCAGAAAAGCGCTAAAATAGGCCCCTCCCACTCATATTACAACAGTGGAAAGCCTCAGGAAACTGTTTCTAGGCAAAAATCAAGCCAGCCATGTGGAAAAAAACTAGGCCCCAATAAGTTTTATCACCAAGCATATATAAAAACGATTAAACATGCCAGCAAACGTTTTATATTGCACTTTTATAAGAGTATGTATCTCTGGTAATAAGCCTGATACCAGTCGCTATTAAAGCACTGTATTTAGGCTTAATTTACATTAATCCGGTATCAGCAGCATTTTTCTAGCAAATTCCATCCCTAGAAATATGTTAACTGCACATACCTTATTGCAGGATAACCTGCACGCCATTCCCCCTCTGAAGTTACCTCACTCCTCAGAATATGTGAGAACGGCAGTGGATCTTAGTTACTTCTGCTAAGATCATAGAAACCGCAGGCAGATTCGTCTTCTAATGCTGCCTGTGATAAAATAGTACACTCCGGTACCATTTAAAAATAACAAACTTTTGATTGAAGTTAAAAAACTAAATATAATACACCACTCTCCTCTTACTACCTCCATCTTTGTTGAGAGTTGCAAGAGAATGACTGGATATGGCAGTGAGGGGAGGAGCTATATAGCAGCTCTGCTGGGGGTGATCCTCTTGCAACTTCCTGTTGGGAAGGAGAATATCCCACAAGTAATGGATGATCCGTGGACTGGATACACTTAACAAGAGAAACAGGCCTTGTAGAGTTACATAATCATATACACACTTTCAGGGACATTTAAGGGAAAAATAAAAATGAATTATAGGTAGTTTATAGGCTAATAATATGTTAGGCTGATGTTATGCCTTGTGCTAGGGAGCCTCAAGTTCAGTACTCATAAAGATGGTATAACTTAAAGAGCTTATTCAAAGTATGGTGCAAAATAAGATCATAATTAAGTGTAGTAATACCGGTCCAGCCCGTATCACAAAATGGAGCTATGTATCTCAAAATATCTATGTCTTACCTAGTAAGTTATGAATTAGCACACTGTATCTCATAATAGAATAGCAAGACCTTCAGCAAGATACCTAAACCAAGCAGCTATGAATACAATAAACCCACTGCTTTGTTGTTAGATAGGTTACACAAGCGATTCAAGTAGTCTATTCATATTAAAATATGGTAAATTATAAGCATGTGAACCATGGGTACACCCAAAAATGAAGTATAGGAGCCAGGATGGGATTTTTATAGTATAAACGTTTCCAACTATGAAAGACTGCACCTAGGTTGCAACCTGGACCCCATGACTTAGGTTAATATGGAAACAAACGGCACCCTCAGTAAAAATTAGATAATAACAATAGGATGAACATTACTGTACGGAGGGGGAAAAACAATTGTACCTTATAGAACAACTATAACACTGTACTTAGTAGATGTTTAGGCGGAGCCTCGGCCGCTGGCAACGCCTGCGCTGTAGGAAAATAAAACTTAGCATTCAAAGTGTAATGTCCCCAAATGAATCATGATAAGTGCATACATGGATATGAGAGTAATGAATGTCTCACCTAAACGTTGAGTATACTCATAGAAAGCAAAATACCACTTCATATATAAAGTAGAGCATATGAGAGATATTAATCAGAGATACAGACAAAGATGATCTCCAAATGCAGTATCAACTAGAACCACACTAGGCAATAATAACTATCCCAGGTATTGATTTAGAAGGTCTTACAAATTTTCAGTGCCCATTAAGAAAAGCCTAGTAAGCCTTATAATCTGCTGAGGGTGTGACCCCTAGTTTAACAAGGGTACTAATACAGTGAGATTTCAAAAAACATAATTTATGTAAGAAACTTACCTGATAAATTCATTTCTTTCATATTAGCAAGAGTCCATGAGCTAGTGACGTATGGGATATACATTACTACCAGGATGGGCAAAGTTTCCCAAACCTCAAAATGCCTACAAATACACCCCTCACCACACCCACAAATCAGTTTAACGAATAGCCAAGAAGTGGGGTGATAAGAAAAAAGTGCGAAAGCATATAAAATAAGGAATTGGAATAATTGTGCTTTATACAAAAAAAATCATAACCACCACAAAAAAGGGTGGGCCTCATGGACTCTTGCTAATATGAAAGAAATGAATTTATCAGGTAAGTTCTTACATAAATTATGTTTTCTTTCATGTAATTAGCAAGAGTCCATGAGCTAGTGACGTATGGGATAATGACTACCCAAGATGTGGATCTTTCCACGCAAGAGTCACTAGAGAGGGAGGGATAAAATAAAGACAGCCAATTCCTGCTGAAAATAATCCACACCCAAAATAAAGTTTAATGAAAAATATAAACAGAAGATTCAAACTGAAACCGCTGCCTGAAGAACTTTTCTACCAAAAACTGCTTCAGAAGAAGAAAATACATCAAAATGGTAGAATTTAGTAAAAGTATGCAAAGAGGACCAAGTTGCTGCTTTGCAAATCTGATCAACCGAAGCTTCATTCCTAAACGCCCAGGAAGTAGAAACTGACCTAGTAGAATGAGCTGTAATCCTTTGAGGCGGAGTTTTACCCGACTCGACATAGGCATGATGAATTAAAGATTTCAACCAAGATGCCAAAGAAATGGCAGAAGCTTTCTGGCCTTTTCTAGAACCGGAAAAGATAACAAATAGACTAGAAGTCTTTCGGAAAGACTTAGTAGCTTCAACATAATATTTCAAAGCTCTAACAACATCCAAAGAATGCAACGATTTCTCTTTAGAATTCTTAGGATTAGGACATAATGAGGGAACCACAATTTCTCTACTAATGTTGTTGGAATTCACAACCTTAGGTAAAAATTCAAAAGAAGTTCGCAACACCGCCTTATCCTGATGAAAAATCAGAAAAGGAGACTCACAAGAAAGAGCAGATAATTCAGAGACTCTTCTGGCAGAAGAGATCGCCAAAAGGAACAAAACTTTCCAAGAAAGTAATTTAATGTCCAATGAATGCATAGGTTCAAACGGAGGAGCTTGAAGAGCCCCCAGAACCAAATTCAAACTCCAAGGAGGAGAAATTGACTTAATGACAGGTTTTATACGAACCAAAGCTTGTACAAAACAATGAATATCAGGAAGATTAGCAATCTTTCTGTGAAAAAGAACAGAAAGAGCAGAGATTTGTCCTTTCAAAGAACTTTGCGGACAAACCTTTATCTAAACCATCCTGAAGAAACTGTAAAATTCTCGGAATTCTAAAAGAATGCCAAGAAAAAATGATGAGAAAGACACCAAGAAATATAAGTCTTCCAGACTCTATAATATATCTCTCTAGATACAGATTTACGAGCCTGTAACATAGTATTAATCACAGAGTCAGAGAAACCTCTTTGACCAAGAATCAAGCGTTCAATCTCCATACCTTTAAATTTAAGGATTTGAGATCCTGATGGAAAAAAGGACCTTGCGACAGAAGGTCTGGTCTTAACGGAAGAGTCCACGGATGGCAAGAGGCCATCCGGACAAGATCCGCATACCAAAACCTGTGAGGCCATGCCAGAGCTACCAGCAGAACAAACGAGCATTCCTTCAGAATCTTGGAGATTACTCTTGGAAGAAGAACTAGAGGCAGAAAGATATAGGCAGGATGATACTTCCAAGGAAGTGATAATGCATCCACTGCCTCCGCCTGAGGATCCCGGGATCTGGACAGATACCTGGGAAGTTTCTTGTTTAGATGAGACGCCATCAGATCTATTTCTGGAAGTTCCCACATTTGAACAATCTGAAGAAATACCTCTGGGTGAAGAGACCATTCGCCCGGATGCAACGTTTGGCGACTGAGATAATCCGCTTCCCAATTGTCTATACCTGGGATATGAACCGCAGAGATTAGACAGGAGCTGGATTCCGCCCAAACCAGAATTCAAGATACTTCTTTCATAGCCAGAGGACTGTGAGTCCCTCCTTGATGATTGATGTATGCCACAGTTGTGACATTGTCTGTCTGAAAACAAATGAACGATTCTCTCTTCAGAAGAGGCCAAGACTGAAGAGCTCTGAAAATTGCACGGAGTTCCAAAATATTGATCGGTAATCTCACCTCCTGAGATTCCCAAACTCCTTGTGCCGTCAGAGATCCCCACACAGCTCCCCAACCTGTAAGACTTGCATCTGTTGAAATTACAGTCCAGGTCGGAAGAACAAAAGAAGCCCCCTGAATTAAACGATGGTGATCTGTCCACCATGTTAGAGAGTGTCGTACAATCGGTTTTAAAGATATTAATTGAGATATCTTTGTGTAATCCCTGCACCATTGATTCAGCATACAGAGCTGAAGAGGTCGCATGTGAAAAAGAGCAAAGGGGATCGCGTCCGATGCAGCAGTCATAAGACCTAGAATTTCCATGCATAAGGCTACCGAAGGGAATGATTGTGACTGAAGGTTTCGACAAGCTGAAATTAATTTTAGACGTCTCTTGTCTGTCAAAGACAGAGTCATGGACACTGAATCTATCTGGAAACCCAGAAAGGTTACCCTTGTCTGAGGAATCAATGAACTTTTTAGTGAATTGATCCTCCAACCATGATCTTGAAGAAACAACACAAGTCGATTCGTATGAGATTCTGCTAAATGTGAAGACTGAGCAAGTACCAAGATATCGTCCAAATAAGGAAATACCACAATACCCTGTTCTCTGATTACAGACAGAAGGGCACCGAGAACCTTTGTAAAAATTCTTGGAGCTGTAGCTAGGCCAAACGGCAGAGCCACAAACTGGTAATGCTTGTCCAGGAAAGAGAATCTCAGGAACTGATAATGATCTGGATGAATCGGAATATGCAGATATGCATCCTGTAAATCTATTGTGGACATATAATGCCCTTGCTGAACAAAAGGCAAGATAGTCCTTACAGTTACCATTTTGAACGTTGGTATCCTTACATAACGATTCAATATTTTTAGATCCAGAACTGGTCTGAAGGAATTCTCCTTCTTTGGTACAATGAAGAGATTCGAATAAAACCCCAGCCCCTGTTCCAGAACTGGAACTGGCATAATTACTCCAGCCAACTCTAGATCTGAAACCCATTTCAGAAATGCTTGAGCTTTCACTGGATTTACTGGGACACGGGAAAGAAAAAATCTCTTTGCAGGAAGGTCTTATCTTGAAACCAATTCTGTACCCTTCTGAAACAATGTTCTGAATCCAAAGATTGTGAACAGAATTGATCCAAATTTCTTTGAAAAAACGTAACCTGCCCCCTACCAGCTGAGCTGGAATGAGGGCCGCACCTTCATGTGGACTTAGAAGCTGGCTTTGCTTTTCTAGAAGGCTTGGATTTATTCCAGACTGGAGATGGTTTCCAAACTGAAACTGCTCCTGAGGATGAAGGATCAGGCTTTTGTTCTTTGTTGAAACGAAAGGAACGAAAACGATTATTAGCCCTGTTTTTACCCTTAGATTTTTTATCCTGTGGTAAAAAAGTTCCTTTCCCACCAGTAACAGTTGAGATAATAGAATCCAACTGAGAACCAAATAACTTGTTACCCTGGAAAGAAATGGAAAGTAGAGTCGATTTAGAAGACATATCAGCATTCCAAGTTTTAAGCCATAAAGCTCTTCTAGCTAAAATAGCTAAAGACATAAACCTGACATCAACTCTGATAATATCAAAAATGGCATCACAGATAAAATTATTAGCATGTTGAAGAAGAATAATAATATTATGAGAATCATGATCTGTTACTTGTTGCGCTAAAGTTTCCAACCAAAAAGTTGAAGCTGCAGCAACATCAGCCAATGATATAGCAGGTCTAAGAAGATTACCTGAACACAGATAAGCTTTTCTTAGAAAGGATTCAATTTTCCTATCTAAAGGATCCTTAAACGAAGTACAATCTGACGTAGGAATAGTAGTACGTTTAGCAAGGGTAGAAATAGCCCCATCAACTTTAGGGATTTTGTCCCAAAATTCTAATCTGTCAGACGGCACAGGATATAATTGCTTAAAACGTTTAGAAGGAGTAAATGAATTACCCAAATTATTCCATTCTCTGGAAATTACTTCAGAAATAGCACCAGGAACAGGAAAAACTTCTGGAATAACCACAGGAGATTTAAAGACCTTATCTAAACGTTTAGATTTAGTATCAAGAGGACCAGAATCCTCAATTTCTAAAGCAATTAGTACTTCTTTAAGTAAAGAACGAATAAATTCCATTTTAAATAAATATGAAGATTTATCAGCATCAACCTCCGAGACAGAATCCTCTGAACCAGAAGAGTCATTAGAATCAGAATGATGATGTTTATTTAAAAATTCATCAGTATAACGAGAAGTTTTAAAAGATTTTTTATGTTTACTAGAAGGAGGAATAACAGACATAGCCTTCTTGATGGATTCAGAAACAAAATCATCTCTTATGTTATCAGGAACACTCTGAACATTAGATGTTGATGGAACTGCAACAGGTAATGGTACATTACTAAAGGAAATATTATCTGCATTAACAAGTTTGTCATGACAATTAATACAAACAACAGCTGGAGGAACAGCTACCAAAAGTTTACAGCAGATACACTTAGCTTTGGTAGTTCCAGCACCAGACAGCGATTTTCCTGAAGTATCTTCTGACTCAGATGCAACGTGAGACATCTTGCAATATGTAAGAGAAAAAACAACATATAAAGCAAAATTGATCAAATTCCTTAAATGACAGTTTCAGGAATGGGAAAAAAAATGCCAAAAATGAGACTTAAATAATGTGGAGACAAAAGCGACGCCCATATTTTTTTAGCGCCAAATAAGACGCCCACATTATTTGGCGCCTAAATGCTTTTGGCGCCAAAAATGACGCCACGTCCGGAACGCCGACATTTTTGGCGCAAAAGAACGTCAAAAATGACGCAACTTCCGGCGACACGTATGACGCCGGAAACAGAAAAGATTTTTTGCGCCAAAAAAGTCCGCGCCAAAAATGACGCAATAAAATAAAGCATTTTCAGCCCCCGCGAGCCTAACAGCCCACAGGGAAAAAAAAGTCAAATTTTTAAGGTAAGAAAAATGATTGATTCAAATGCATTATCCCAAATATGAAACTGACTGTCTGAAAATAAGGAATGTTGAACATCCTGAGTCAAGGCAAATAAATGTTTGAATACATATATTTAGAACTTTATTAAAAAAGTGCCCAACCATAGCTTAGAGTGTCACAGAAAATAAGACTTACTTACCCCAGGACACTCATCTACATGTTTGTAGAAAGCCAAACCAGTACTGAAACGAAAATCAGCAGAGGAAATGGTATATATATATAAGAGTATATCGTCGATCTGAAAAGGGAGGTAAGAGATGAATCTCTACGACCGATAACAGAGAACCTATGAAATAGACCCCGTAGAAGGAGATCACTGCATTCAAATAGGCAATACTCTCCTCACATCCCTCTGACATTCACTGCACGCTGAGAGGAAAACCAGGCTCCAACCTGCTGCGGAGCGCATATCAACGTAGAATCTAGCACAAACTTACTTCACCACCTCCATAGGAGGCAAAGTTTGTAAAACTGATTTGTGGGTGTGGTGAGGGGTGTATTTGTAGGCATTTTGAGGTTTGGGAAACTTTGCCCCTCCTGGTAGGAATGTATATCCCATACGTCACTAGCTCATGGACTCTTGCTAATTACATGAAAGGAAAGGAGTGTATAATACTACATAGACATCAGTTAAGTAGACCTGAGGTGTGGTAGTATGAGAAAAGCATGATCTTGTTAATATACTTTACCGCTGTACATGAAGTATGTATACCATGTCTAACATTTCTAAAGCCCAAGCTTGAAATAGATCTCCCTAAAGGCTAGGAAATTACTTGCATCAGGAATTTAAGTAGGCTGTCACCTCAATGAGTCTTGAGTAAGAAGAGAGAAGGACTGTGTAAAAAACGTTGATCACCACCTGTGCACAACAGACATATTATATAACTTGTTAGTGTCTCTCGACTTATAAACTATTCTAAATATCATTCAAAAGTAGATAGTGATAATGGGCACAGTTTGCATATTAATCTTCATCAGCTCTTAAAGTTCAAAACAAAAATACCCATTAGGGCCATATCAATAGTGTCTCTAAAGAGTTCTCATTTCCCCATTATCTGATAACTCCAAAGGAAGGGCTTTATTAACTGAATGACATTTAGCGTTGCATATTACCAGTCCTGCTCCGGCGTAATCTGATAAAAAAAATTTTTTTTAGCCAACTCCAATTCTAGGCAAGATAAAAGTTAGTCTCTCCCGGCTCCAAAGCATCTCCACTTCAAAAAAGTAACGTTGTATGGACATTCTGCGTAATAATACAATTGTCTGTTTTCAACTCTGTGGATTATAGGGAATGTACACAGAGGTGTCCATTTCTAGAAGTGACATTAGGTGCATTACTTGAGAAGGACACATACATATCACATACTTAACCAATTCCTCGTCTGGGGCCAATTAATCTAGAAGACATTGAATGAGGTAGTCGCACCATTCCCTGGAATAGTGAATGTCTATCTGTACTCCATGACTGCAAGGTATTTAGTCGCCCGCTAGAAAAGTTTTCACCCACCTTGAAAAGTGCAGGTAGATCAGAGGGTGTCTCGTTGCTGCTGGTGGCACTAGGTATTGGCACGGGAACAAAGTCCAGAAGCTGGCGGCACATGGGATCGGGAGCCTTCGTGAGAGTACAAGGTAAGGCCGCTGAGGCCGTGAGGTAATCTGTGGCTTCGTGTTTCAATCTGTGTTTTCTAAAGTAGCTGTGCTGCTCATCCGATATGGTGAACTCGACGGCTCGCACACTTCCCTTCGGTTCTATTTCTGACCCCTCTGATTGCCGCGTGGGTGTTCCATATATGAACGGAATGACTGGGGCTTCATTTTAGAGCTCACCTCAGGCTTCAAAATAAAACCTTCAGCAGCTATATCTTCTGTCCATGTGGTCTCACATGGATTGTCCAGACAATCACATGCCTTCCTCTCAAATTCCGCAATTAGATCCACAACGGCTGCATAGAATGCCTGTATATGCATACTGTAAGATTAGTGTAGGTGCAACCATGCGGTCCAAGATGGCGCTTCGCACTTTGTATTCCGGCTGTGACACTGGCAACTATTCAGTGCCTGATGTCTGGGCTTCTCACGGTGGCGTTCTGATTAATCCCTGGGTCACAGGAGCATAGCAGAGCTGTTGGACTTGCCAGTGTTAGTTTCCCAGCTGTCAGTACTTTTTTTTTTTCAAAAGAGCTTTATTAAAGTATGAATGAAAAGATGTTGTCAGTACTTTTTATACGAGCAGGCCGGACATTTTATATGCTTGAAGAATGCAGTGCTGTTGTGAGCTACCGGGTTCTTTCTAGATGTAAAGTTAATAACAGGGTATCATTTCTAAAAATCTTAGTTATAAAATATAGGTAGATAAATCCTTATTATTGAAGTTTTAGCCGGGAGCTCTATTACTGTGCGACCATCCACTTCGCTAGTTGGCGCCGCCCCCTAGCCGTAGCCTTTTGACCTCTCCGTTTACCAGAATAAACAACAAACATTGAAGATGTTTGACTGAAATCTTTAGTTGCTTGTAAGTAGAACTTTAAAGCACGAACCACATCAAGATTGTGCAACAGACGTTCCTTCTTTGAGGAAGGATTAGGACACAGTGAAGGAACAACAATCTCCTGATTGATATTCCTATTAGAAACAACCTTAGCAAGAAACCCAGGTTTGGTACGCAAAACCACCTTATCTGCATGGAAAACAAGGTAAGGTGAATCACACTGTAAAGCAGATAACTCAGAAACTCTTCGAGCCGAAGAGATAGCTACTAAAAACAAAACTTTCCAAGATAGAAGCTTAATATCTATGGAATGCATAGGTTCAAAAGGAACCCCTTGAAGAACTTTAAGAACTAAGTTTAGGCTCCATGGTGGAGCAACAGGTTTAAATACAGGCTTGATCCTGACCAAGGCCTGACTAAATGCTTGAACGTCTGGGACATCTGCCAGACGTTTGTGTAAAAGAATAGACAAAGCAGATATTTGTTCTTTTAACGAACTAGCTGATAATCCCTTCTCCAATCCTTCTTGGCGAAAAGACAATATTCTAGGAATCCTAATCTTACTCCATGAGTAACCCTTGGATTCACACCAATAAAAATATTTACGCCAAATCTTATGATAAATCTTCCTGGTGACAGGCTTTCTAGCTTGAAACAGGGTATCAATGACCGACTCAGAGAAACCATGCTTTGATAGAATCAGGTGTTCAATCTCCAAGCAGTCAGACGCAGAGAAATTAGATTTGGATGCGAGAATGGACCTTGGATTAGAAGGTCCTGCCTCATTGGCAGAGACCACGGTGGAACTGATGACATGTCCACTAGGTCTGCATACCAAGTCCTGCGTGGCCACACAGGTGCTATCAGAATCACTGAAGCCCTCTCCTGCTTGATTCTGGCAACCAGACATGGAAGGAGAGGAAACAGTGGAAATACATAGGCCAGATTGAAGGACCAGGGCACTGCTAGAGCATCTATCAGTACCGCCTGGGGATCCCGGGACCTGGACCCGTAACGAGGAAGTTTGGCATTCTGTCGGGACGCCATCAGATCCAATTCTGGTGTGTCCCATAGCTGAGTCAGCTGGGCAAATACCTCCGGATGGAGCTCCCACTCCCCCGGATGAAAAGTCTGACGACTTAGGAAATCCGCCTCCCAGTTCTCTACTCCTGGGATATGGATTGCTGAGAGATGGCAAAAGTGATCCTCCGCCCATCGGATTATTTTGGTTACCTCCATCATCGCTAGAGAACTCCATGTTCCTCCTTGATGATTGATATAGGCTACAGTCGTTATGTTGTCCGACTGAAATCTGATAAATTTGGCTGCAGCTAGCTGAGGCCATGCCTGAGGTGCATTGAATATCGCTCTCAGTTCTAGAATGTTTATCGGGAGGAGAGTTTCCTCCTGAGACCATAAGCCCTGTGCTTTCAGGGATTTCCAGAATGCACCCCAGCCTAGTAGTTGGCATCTGTCGTTACTATGAGCCACTCTGGCCTGCGGAAACAGATTCCCTGAGACAGATGGTCCTGAGACAACCACCAGAGAAGAGAATCTCTGGTCTCCTGGTCCAGATTTATTTGAGGAAATAAATCTGCATAATCCCCATTCCACTGTTTGAGCATGCATAGTTGCAGTGGTCTAAGGTGTAGGCGGGCAAAAGGAACTATGTCCATTGCCGTTACCATGAGTCCGATTACCTCCATGCACTGAGTCACTGATGGCCGAGGAATGGAATGAAAGCTCGGCAAGTGGTTAAGAGTTTTGATTTTCTGACCTCCGTCAGAAATATTTTCATTTCTACCGAGTCTATCAGAGTCCCTAGGAAGGAAACTCTTGTGAGAGGGAAGAGAGAACTCTTTTTTATGTTCACCTTCCACCCGTGAGATCTCAGAAAAGCCAACACGATGTCCGTATGAGACTTGGCTAGTTGGAAAGTCGATGCCTGAATTAAGATGTCGTCTAGATAAGGCGCCACTGCTATGCCCCGCAGCCTTAGCACCGCCAAAAGGGACCCTAGCACTTTTGTGAAAATTCTGGGAGCCGTGGCCAACCCGAAGGGAAGGGACCCGAACTGGAAATGCCTGTCCAGAAAGGCAAATCTGAGGAATTGATGATGATCTCTGTGAATAGTGATGTTTAGATACGCATCCTGTAAGTCCACAGTAGTCATATATTGACCCTCCTGGATCATTTGTAGAATGCTCCGAATAGTCTCCATCTTGAATGATGGTACTCTTAGGAATTTGATTTTGAGATCCAAGATTGGTCTGAAAGTTCCCTCTTTTTTGGGAACCACAAACAGGTTTGAGTAAAACCCTAGCCCTTGTTCCTCTTTTGGAACTGGGCAGATCACTCCCAAGGTATATAGGTCTTCTACACAGCGTAAGAACGCCTCTCTCTTTGTCTGGTTTGCAGACAATTGAGAAATGTGAAATCTCCCCCTTGGGGGGAGTCTTTGAAGTCCAGAAGATATCCCTGGGACACAATTTCTTAAGCCCAGGAATCGTGAACATCTCTTGCCCAAGCCTGAGCGAAGAGAGAGTCTGCCCCCTACTAGATCCGGTCCCGGATCGGGGGCTACCCCTTCATGCTGTCTTAGAGGAAGCTGCAGGCTTCTTGGCCTGTTTACCCTTTTTCCAAGCCTGGTTAGGTCTCCAGACTGACTTGGATTGGACAAAATTCCCCTCTTGCTTCGCAGCAGAGGAAGCTGAAGCGGGACCACCCTTGAAGAAATAAAAACTAATATTTTGGGGGGGCGGAGCCGGCCAGCATCTGTGATGGCCGCATGATCTTTAGCTCCGGTTAAAGGAGCGCTTTCCACTGCATCTTTAGGGGATAATCGGGCCTCAGCAAACCTGGAAAAGACCAACGATTACCTGGAGAGGTGCAGGGGCACCGAATGAGACGCCTATCTTGCCAATCGGTGGGGCTGGCGACGGAACTTTAATCCGGAGGGCCGCAGGCCTAAATGCGCACTAAGTAAAATTGAACAACCAGCATGCACGCCATTGCTACAGGGGGTAAGATTGAAACACTCTGTGAGCCAACACTTGCATATAAGCTTATTAGATACCCCCTGTGATGGTGATGCCAGCATACTCTAATGCTTGAGAAACAGCCCTGCAGTTTATTTGTTCAGCAACAGAGCTTATTTAGGCCTTTCCGGACAGGAAACTATTAGCTACTGGGGCAGAAACTTTACATATCTTGCAACTACAGCCCTATAGAAACTAATATGAATGGCGTACAGGGGTAAAATGCTGCTTATGACCTGACTTTCATTTTTAATAATGTAAATAGCCCCTACCACCGCATCAAACAGCTTAAAACGGCACAGATCTGCAAAGGTACAAAAAGTTTAACAGTACACTACCCATCTTTCTACTAGCAGTATTCAAGCAGATTGGCAACGTGTAGTGTGTAGTTTGTATAGAAATTGTTCTACATCGCCTCAAAAGGGTAATTTATTTTCCTTTTTCTATCCTGGCCTGTAATAGCCTGGGTCACCACAACACCATCAGGTATTCAAGCTAGATTACAGTTTAGAGACTGAAGCCCTTCTATCACACTGCTACTGCAGAGCCAGCAATGGCATCAAGACGCACACCTAAACCAGACAAAAACATTAAGGGCCTGGCACCCACTAATGCAAAAATGGATAATTTTTTTAAAGTTCTAGAATCCTCTATGTCAACTGCATCGGAACCACCAGATACTGAACAAGCCACTTCTGATGTAGACTCTCTAGGTCTCCTCACTAAAGCTGATATACAGAATCTGCCGACTAAAGCAGACTTTGCCTCCTTTTTCACCCAGGTAGGGAAAATCATTAAGGAAGGACTATCTGAGGTCAGGAAGGATCTCTCAGACCTGGGGGACAGAGTTATGCAGGCAGAGGAAGACTTGGAACAATTTACTAATACTACAGAACTTCAAAACCGAACTTTGCAAGTCCACGACGACATGATACAACAGCTTCAAAACCAAGTCGAAAATCTTGACAACAGAGGGAGACGACAGAATCTTAGAATAAAAGGCATCTCTGAGAAAGTCGCGACATCCCAAATCCAACAACACCTGCAGCAGCTGTTTCAACACGTCTTACAAGAAGACACAACAGTCATACCCCTAGATAGAGCCCACCGAGCTCTGCGCCCGAAACCACCAGAGGATAAGCCGCCGAGAGACATAATCCTGCGCTTTCAAAACTTCAAGGATAAGGAGAAAGTTATGACAGCCTCACGAAAAACACGCCAAATCCTGTTTAAAGGAGATACAATACAAATATATGCTGATCTAAGCAATATTACACTTTCCAAGCGCAGAGAGGCGAGATATCTCACCACACACTTGCAGGACTTAAAAATACCCTACAGATGGGGCTTCCCTTTCTGCATTAAGGTGTTACACAACTCCCAAATTGTCACATATAGCCACCCAGATGGCCTCGAGCACTTCTGTAACAGCCTAAAGATTCCAACTCCATCTATACGCTCGACACAGCCTGCCACAATGTCAGGAGACGACCCATCAGCACTAGAACCGAAACAACAGAGACTTGCCTGGACAAGAGTTTCAAGGAAAGCCAATAAAGGAAACCAGAAATCAGCCCATCAGGAAGAAGGACCAACCTGAACCTGAAGTACATGAGCCAAGAGACTGGTTAACCTCACAATTGCCTATTTTCCGGTGTACCAATATGCCCGGATTCTAGAAGTACCTGGTAAAATGTGTAGAAAATGTTTTATTATATATATATATACATATACAACTATACTGCTACTTTAAAGTAAAATTATGCTAATAGGCCAACCCCTACCCATCCCCCAATTAGGCCTCCCCACACAAAAAAAAAAATTCAAATTCCAGATGGAGATGCTCCATCATAGTAACCTCCTCTATTTACTATGACCCCCCCCCCCCTCCTTGCTCAAAATACTGTTTTAAGTATTGTTGTTTATTGGATTTAACTGTTACTGGTTATACTGTTTTATTGTTAATGTATTATATGTTTAACTCATGTTCTTTACTCCTTCCAGCAGATTCTTATACTGGAAGAGATTGCTGTTCCCTATACTATCTCTCCTTTCCCTCCCACCCTTTCCTTGGCAGAGACGAAATTGAAAGGCATCAACAACAGGCTTTAAATCTCAGGTATTGTGGCATGCAGTCAATAAGCACTAGAATTGAGTTAACAGACACCCGCTCCACTATATATATATATATATATATATATATATATATATATATATATAGCAACCTACAGACAGCCCAAGCAGCACTATACAACCGCGCTTATTCACAACATACATGGCAGTCCCTGATATCTTATTAATTTCCCAAAATGTTAAAGGCCTAAATTCACCCACCAAAAGATCCATTGCCCTCAATTGGTTTCATAGACATAAAGGGGAGGTTCTCTTCTTGCAGGAGACACATTTTTGTAAACACGAGACACCAAGATGCTCCTCTAAACAATATTCCAATAGGATATTTTAATTCGGCCCCTGCTAAGCGAAATGGAGTAGGCATACTATTTAAACACAATATCCCCTTCCAACTCACCCAGAAATATATAGACAATGAGGGACGATTTTTGATTCTTGTAGGCACACTCTACAACCGCCCAACCACACTTGCAACATATTATGCGCCAAATACTGGCCAGGCCCGTTTTTTTTAAAAACTGCTCAGAACACTATTGGAAGTGACACAGGGCACGCTGATTCTTGCAGGAGACAGTAATGTGGCTATTGAACCATCACTAGATTGTTCCAACCATAAAAGCTCAGTACCCAAAAGCTCCTGAGGTGTCATTTCAAGGGCCCTGCGCAATGCAAAGCTATTAAACACTTGGAGAATTCAACACCCTGCACAAAGAACATATACTTTTTATTCAAACCCCCAAAAGTCATATTCCAGAATAGACCACATATTTATAGACCAGAGGAGCCTACACCTAGCGAAACACTCGGATATCTTGCCAACCCCATGGTCTGACCACTCAATGGTAACACTGTCCCTGGCTTTACCAGACAAACCCCTTTCTGATCCCCAATGGCGCCTAGACGAAACACTTCTACTGCAACCATTAATTATAGATAAAATGACACGCTCGCTCAAAGACTATTTCCTACACAATGCAATCCCAGATACATCCCCCGCCTTAGTCTGGGAAGCGCACAAAGCGGTAATTAGAGGGGAATTTCTGAAACAGAAATCTATAATGAGGAAAAAACATAATTTATGCTTACCTGATAAATTCCTTTCTCCTGTAGTGTAGTCAGTCCACGGGTCATCCATTACTTATGGGATATTAACTCCTCCCTAACAGGAAGTGCAAGAGGATCACCCAAGCAGAGCTGCTATATAGCTCCTCCCCTCTACGTCACACCCAGTCATTCGACCGAAAACCAAACGAGAAAGGAGAAACTATAGGGTGCAGTGGTGACTGGAGTATAATTTAAAATTTAGACCTGCCATAAAAAACAGGGCGGGCCGTGGACTGACTACACTACAGGAGAAAGGAATTTATCAGGTAAGCATAAATTATGTTTTCTCCTGTTAAGTGTAGTCAGTCCACGGGTCATCCATTACTTATGGGATACCAATACCAAAGCTAAAAGTACACGGATGACGGGAGGGACAGGCAGGATCTTTACACGGAAGGAACCACTGCCTGAAGAACCTTTCTCCCAAAAAGTGTCAAATTTGGAAAATTTGGAAAAAGTATGAAGAGAAGACCAAGTTGCAGCCTTGCAAATCTGTTCAACAGAGGCCTCATTCTTAAAGGCCCACGTGGAAGCCACAGCTCTCGTAGAATGAGCTGTAATTCTTTCAGGAGGCTGCTGTCCAGCAGTCTCATAGGCTAAACGTATTATGCTACGAAGCCAGAAAGAGAGAGAGGTAGCAGAAGCTTTCTGACCTCTCCTCTGTCTAGAATAAACGACAAACAGGGAAGAAGTTTGGCGAAAATCTTTAGTTGCCTGTAAATAAAATTTCAGGGCACGGACTACGTCTAGATTGTGTAGAAGTCGTTCCTTCTTTGAAGAAGGGTTAGGACACAATGAAGGAACAACAATCTCTTGATTGATATTCCTGTTAGTGACTACCTTAGGTAAGAACCCAGGTTTAGTACGCAGAACTACCTTGTCTGCATGAAAAATCAGATAAGGAGAATCACAATGTAAGGCCGATAACTCAGAGATTCTTCGAGCCGAGGAAATAGCCATTAAAAACAGAACTTTCCAAGATAACAGCTTGATATCAATGGAATGAAGGGGTTCAAACGGAACACCCTGTAAAACGTTAAGAACTAAGTTTAAGCTCCGCGGTGGAGCAACAGTCTTAAACACAGGCTTAATCCTGGCCAAAGCCTGACAAAAGGCCTGAACGTCTGGAACTTCTGACAGACGTTTGTGTAAAAGGATTGACAGAGCTGAGATCTGTCCCTTTAAAGAACTAGCAGATAAACCCTTTTCTAAACCTTCTTGTAGAAAAGACAATATCCTAGGAATCCTAACCTTACTCCATGAGTAACTCTTGGATTCGCACCAATGTAAGTATTTACGCCATATTTTATGGTAAATTTTCCGGGTAACAGGTTTCCTAGCCTGTATTAAGGTATCAATTACTGACTCCGAAAATCCACGCTTTGATAAAATCAAGCGTTCAATCTCCATGCAGTCAGCTTCAGAGAAATTAGATTTTGATGTTTGAAAGGATCCTGAATTAGAAGGTCCTGTCTCAGAGGCAGAGACCAAGGTGGACAGGATGACATGTCCACTAGATCTGCATACCAGGTCCTGCGTGGCCACGCAGGCGCTATTAGAATCACCGATGCTCTCTCCTGTTTGATCCTGGCAATCAATCGAGGAAGCATCGGGAAGGGTGGAAACACATAAGCCATCTTGAAGTTCCAAAGTGCTGTCAGAGCATCTATCAGAACCGCTCCCGGGTCCCTGGACCTGGACCCGTAACAAGGAAGCTTGGCGTTCTGGCGAGACGCCATGAGATCCATATCTGGTTTGCCCCAACGCCGAAGTATTTGGGCAAAGACCTCCGGATGAAGTTCCCACTCCCCCGGATGAAAAGTCTGGCGACTTAGGAAATCCGCCTCCCAGTTCTCCACGCCTGGGATGTGGATCGCTGATATGTGGCAAGAGTGAGACTCTGCCCAGAGAATTATCTTTGAGACTTCCATCATCGCTAGGGAACTCCTTGTCCCTCCTTGATGGTTGATGTAAGCCACAGTCGTGATGTTGTCCGACTGAAACCTGATGAACCTCAGAGATGCTAGCTGAGGCCAAGCTAGAAGGGCATTGAAAACTGCTCTTAATTCCAGAATGTTTATGGGAAGGAGACTCTCCTCCTGAATCCATGATCCCTGAGACTTCAGGGAATTCCAGACAGCGCCCCAACCTAGCAGGCTGGCGTCTGTTGTTACAATCGTCCAATCTGGTCTGCTGAAGGGCATCCCCTTGGACAGATGTGGCCGAGAGAGCCACCATAGAAGAGAATTTCTGGTCTCTTGATCCAGATTCAGCATAGGGGACAAATCTGAGTAATCCCCATTCCACTGACTTAGCATGCACAGCTGCAGTGGTCTGAGATGTAGGCGTGCAAAGGGAACTATGTCCATTGCCGCTACCATTAAACCGATTACCTCCATGCATTGAGCCACTGACGGGTGTGGAATGTAATGAAGGACAAGCATTTAGGAGTTTTGTTAACCTGTCCTCTGTCAGGTAAATTTTCATTTCTACCGAATCTATAAGAGCCCTAAGAAGGGAACTCTTGTGAGTGGCAATAGAGAACTCTTTTCTTCGTTCACCTTCCACCCATGTGACCTTAGAAATGCCAGTACTAACTCTGTATGAGACTTGGCAGCTTGGAAACTTGACGCTTGTATCAGGATGTCGTCTAGGTACGGAGCTACCGATATTCCTTGCGGTCTTAGTACCGCCAGAAGAGAACCCAGAACCTTTGTGAAGATTCTTGGAGCAGTAGCTAACCCGAAGGGAAGAGCTACAAACTGGTAATGCCTGTCTAGAAAGGCAAACCTTAGGTACCGGTAATGATCCTTGTGAATCGGTATGTGAAGGTACGCATCCTTTAAATCCACTGTGGTCATGTACTGACCCTTTTGGATCATGGGTAAGATTGTCCGAATAGTTTCCATTTTGAACGATGGAACTCTTAGGAATTTGTTTAGGATCTTTAAATCCAAGATTGGTCTGAAGGTTCCTTCTTTCTTGGGAACCACAAACAGATTTGAGTAAAACCCTTGTCCGTGTTCCGACCGCGGAACCGGGTGGATCACTCCCATTAGTAAAAGATCTTGTACACAGCGTAGAAACGCCTCTTTCTTTATCTGGTTTGTTGACAACCTTGAAAGATGAAATCTCCCTTTTGGAGGAGAAGCTTTGAAGTCCAGAAGATATCCCTGAGATATGATCTCTAACGCCCAGGGATCCTGGACATCTCTTGCCCAAGCCTGGGCGAAGAGAGAAAGTCTGCCCCCCACTAGATCCGTTTCCGGATCGGGGGCCCTCACTTCATGCTGTCTTAGGGGCAGCAGCAGGTTTTCTGGCCTGCTTGCCCTTGTTCCAGGTCTGGTTAGGTTTCCAGCCCTGTCTGAAGCGAGCAACAGTTCCTTCCTGTTTTGGAGCGGAGGAAGTTGATGCTGCTCCTGCCTTGAAGTTGCGAAAGGAACGAAAATTAGACTGTCTAGCCCTTGGTTTGGCTCTGTCTTGAGGCAGGGCATGTCCCTTACCTCCAGTAATGTCAGCGATAATTTCTTTCAAACCGGGCCCGAATAAGGTCTGCCCCTTGAAAGGTATGTTAAGCAATTTAGATTTAGAAGTCACATCAGCTGACCAGGATTTAAGCCACAGCGCTCTGCGCGCCTGAATGGCGAATCCGGAGTTCTTAGCCGTAAGTTTAGTTAAATGTACTACGGCATCAGAAATAAATGAATTAGCTAGCTTAAGGACTCTAAGCTTGTCTGTAATCTCATCCAATGTAGCTGAGCTAATGGTCTCTTCCAGAGACTCAAACCAGAATGCCGCCGCAGCCGTGACAGGCGCAATGCATGCAAGGGGTTGCAATATAAAACCTTGTTGAACAAACATTTTCTTAAGGTAACCCTCTAACTTTTTATCCATTGGATCTGAAAAAGCACAGCTATCCTCCACCGGGATAGTGGTACGCTTAGCTAAAGTAGAAACTGCTCCCTCCACCTTAGGGACCGTCTGCCATAAGTCCCGTGTGGTGGCGTCTATTGGAAACATTTTTCTAAATATAGGAGGGGGTGAGAAAGGCACACCGGGTCTATCCCACTCCTTGTTAACAATTTCTGTAAGCCTTTTAGGTATAGGAAAAACGTCAGTACACGTCGGTACCGCAAAATATTTATCCAGCCTACATATTTTCTCTGGGATTGCAACCGTATTACAATCATTCAGAGCCGCTAATACCTCCCCTAGTAACACACGGAGGTTTTCAAGCTTAAATTTAAAATGTCTGAATCCAGTTTATTTGGATCAGATCCGTCACCCACAGAATGAAGCTCTCCGTCTTCATATTCTGCAAATTGTGACGCAGTATCAGACATGGCCCTAGTATTTTCAGCGCACTCTGTTCTCACTCCAGAGTGGTCGCGTTTACCCCTAAGTTCTGGCAATTTAGATAAAACTTCAGTCATAACATTAGCCATGTCTTGCAAGGTGATTTGTAATGGCCGCCCTGATGTACTTGGCGTCACAATATCACGCACCTCCTGAGCGGGAGATGCAGGTACTGACACGTGAGGAGAGTTAGTCGGCATAACTTCCCCCTCGTTGTCTGGTGAAATTTTCTTTACATGTACAGATTGGCTTTTACTTAAAGTAGCATCAATGCAATTAGTACACAAATTTCTATTGGGCTCCACATTGGCCTTTGAACATATTGCACAAAGAGATTCCTCTGTGTCAGACATGTTTAAACAAACTAGCAATTAAACTAGCAAGCTTGGAAAACACTTTTCAAATAAATTTACAAGCAATATAAAAAACGTTACTGTGCCTTTAAGAAGCACACAAAAAACTGTCACAGTTGAAATAACATGAACCGGATTAGTTATAGAGACCAAATTTTCACATTAAATTTATTAATTTAGCAAAGGATTGTACCCACTAGCAAATGGATGATTAACCTCTTAATACCAAAAAACGGATAACTACGTTTTTATCACAGTCAAAGCAGTCTCACAGGTCTGCTGTGAGTAATTACCTCCCTCAAAACTAGTTTTGGAGACCCCTGAGCTCTGTAGAGACGTCCTGGATCATGCAGGGAGAACAGGAAGACTTGTGACTGAATTTTTACTGCGCAGTAAAAGCGCCAAAATAGGCCCCTCCCACTCCTACTACAACAGTGGGGAAGCTCAGTAAACTGATTTTATTCAAAACAAACGACAGCCATGTGGAAAAATAATGCCCATGAAAAAAATTTCACCAAGTACCTCAGAGAAAAAAACAATTAACATGCCAGTAAACGTTTTAAATATAAATATATGAGATGTTAATAAAAAGCCTGTTGCTAGTCGCTTTCACTGCAGAGAGGCTATAAGTTATATATATACAGTATTTTCTTAGTGAAGTGCCATTCCCCAGAAATACTTCAGTGCAAACATACACACATATCAGCCTGATACCAGTTACTACTACTGCATTTAAGGCTGTACTTACATTACATCAGTATTAGCAGTATTTTCTCAGTCAATTCCATTCCTTAGAAAATAATATATTGCAACATACCTCCTTGCAGGTGAACCCTGCCCGCTGTCCCCTGTTCTGAAGTTACCTCGCTCCTCAGAATGGCCGAGAACAGCAAATGGATCTTAGTTACGTCCGCTAAGATCATACACAACTCAGGTAGATTCTTCTTCTAATGCTGCCTGAGAAAAAACAACACACTCCGGTGCTGTTTAAAATAAACTTTTGATTGAAGAAATAAAAACTAATTTTAATAACCACAGTCCTCTCACACGTCCTATCTATTAGTTAGGTGCAAGAGAATGACTGGGTGTGACGTAGAGGGGAGGAGCTATATAGCAGCTCTGCTTGGGTGATCCTCTTGCACTTCCTGTTAGGGAGGAGTTAATATCCCATAAGTAATGGATGACCCGTGGACTGACTACACTTAACAGGAGAAATTATAATGAGAGATACTCTATGCTACTACAACAGCTCCAAGATACAGAGACACTGCATATGCAAACCCCAAATAATGAACAACACATAACTCAATTAGCTAAGACTAGACGCGATTTGAATGACTTACTTAACAAGGAGGCGCAGAGAAAAGCGATCTATCTAAACAAACTCTATTTTGTAGAAGGTAATAAGGCAGGCCCCTTACTGGCTAGAGCCCTTAAAGATCGCACTAATAACCAATTCATCCGTAAATTGTCACAGCCAACCACACCAGGGGAATACATCCACGACAGTAGAACAATCGCAAATATTTTTAAAGATTATTACCACACCCTCTATAATATCCCTGCAACTTCACACTCCTCAGACTGCGAGGCAATAGATGCCTACATACAACGTGCCAATATTCCAACTCTACCTGACCATATTTATCCCTGCAAGAGGTTATTGCAGCCATAAATAGTGCACCATTGTGTAAAAGCCCTGGCCCAGATGGCCTCTCGGCCTCATACTATAAACAGTTCCAATCTATTTTGGCCCCTCACCTCACTAATCTTTTTAACTCCCTCGATAAAGATGGACTCCTCTCCCCTAACCTCCTAGAAGCACACATCTCGGTAATCCCTAAATCTGGAAAATCCCCCACAGAGCCAAGTAACTATCGCCCGATATCCCTACTAAATGGGGATATAAAAATATACGCTAAGATTCTAGCAAGCCGTATCAGTAAACTACTCCCAACCTTAGTGCATGTAGACCAGGCCGGCTTTGTTCCGCTCAGGGAGGCCAGGGACAATACAATTCGAGTACTCCATTTAATGGAGTATGCAAAAACAAAACAGATCCCTGCAGTCCTGGCCTCCACTGATGCGGAAAAGGCCTTTGATAGACTGACTTTTCTGCGTAGCACACTACAACATTTTGGCTTTGGGGAACTAATGATCAAACGAATTTTCCACCTATACAATGGTCCCTCAGCAAGAGTCCGCGCAAATGGAGTACTCTCACAAAGTTTTAATATCAATAATGGGACTAGACAGGGTTGCCCGCTATCACCCATTCTTTTTGTCCTCACGATGGAGATCCTAGCTTGCCACATTAGGAAAAACCCAGATATACACGGTATTAACATCGGCTCAGACTCCCACAAACTAGCCATGTTTGCAGACGATGTGTTAGTTACCCTAACTCTACCTGACATATCACTACCCAACCTGATCCAGGAATTTAACAATTTCAGTAAATTTTCGCATTTCCACATAAATTATTCCAAGTCGGAGCTCCTAAATATCTCCATGACTGCTAACAACTTAACGAATTTTATACCGTCATGCCCATTCAAAATTCACATTTAAAATATCTAGGCATAGTATTATCTTCTAACCCTGCACGATGGTTCGCTCTAAATTACCGGCCCCTCCTGCACTCTATACAACATTCTCTATCCTCCTGGAGGGAAAATCCTTTGCCATGGTGGGGCAGGATACAATCAATCAAAATGACAATACTCCCCAAAATTTTGTATATATTGCAGGCAATGCCAGTCACACTTCCTAAGACATTTATATAACAAATGCAGAAGGCTGTGAATACCTTTGTGTGGGGAAGATCTCGCCCAAGAATAGCTTGGGGAACAATATATACATCCCTCCAAAATGGAGGACTAGGTCTACCAGAGATAAACTTATACTATCACGCGTCTGCACTGCAGAGAATTTTAGATTGGCATTGTAGAAAAGACTCTAAAGCGTGGGTAATGATTGACTCTCAACTGCTCAGGTCCCCTAACCCAGGTCCTCTTTGCTGGCTCCCTAAAACTAGGCGCACCCCCGCCTGCCAATCATCCGCACTTTATCGTCATATATTTAATACATGGGATCACTTAATTAAAACTACACCGTCTCTGTCCACCCCTGTTTCCCCGCTTACTCCAATTTTCCCTAACATAGAACTGATGGGGGCTACGAAACCAGGAAAAAAGACTCAAAAGAGTTCAATTACTGAACTACTGGACTCCGTTCCCGTGACACTTCTGATTACACAAGGCAAACTCAAAACTAGGGAGGAACTTACACCAATCTTATTTGGCGCCTTCGCCCCTTGGCTAAAATACGCACAATTACGACACTTTATCCAGACAACTACCAATAAAGAAGACCTTCTTAGATTACCAACACCATTTGAGCAAACTTGCTTAACAGGGAAAACTGCCAGAGGTACATTATCATTAGCTAAAGGTATGCTCCAAAATGCACAAACCTCCCTACTCCCCCCATGTTGCTAAGTGGCATAAAGAATTAGGTACAATAATGGATACTAAACAATGGATACAAATATATCAGAACACACGCACCTCCTCTACCTCACCTAAAGTGATTGAACTCAATTATAAAGTCCTTATGCGCTGGTATTTGACACCAGCGAGATTAAACAACATTTACCCTGCCTCTTCCCCATCATGTTGGAGAGGATGCAACGAACGAGGCACCACAATACATATGTGGTGGTCGTGCCCCAAACTACACTCATACTGGAGGGGAATTGAGACCATATTGGGGAAAATAGACTTCTCTCTAAACCCAAGATTAATTCTGCTAAACGAGACCCCCCCCCCCCGCTCCAATGCAAAATTAGAAAGACACTAATACGTATAGGACTCAATTGCGCTAAAACACTGATTGCCCTGCACTGGAAGTCCCCCTCAATACCAACACAAGACAGCTGGTTACAAAGCACTGACAAAATGCTCTCATGTGAAGAATATGGCTACTTTAGAAGAGGCAAATCTGCATTTTATGCGGATGTCAGATACTATTGGGATTATATCACGCAAAAAGACCCCCACACAATAAGTACACTAACAGAGTAGGTGGGACATGAATACATCACTGAACCTCCTCCGCCTTAACATATTAAGGGTTGTAGACGTTGCCATAAACGAACTGCATATATTTTTCAATCAGGGACGTCTCTGCCAACTACCCTCCCCCCTCCTATCCCCCTCCCTTCTCCCCTCTGTTGAGTTTGTTATTTCCTTTTCTTTTTTACATTGCTCTATGGTTTAGCTGAGGAATGATTTCAGGATTTGAGACATGAGGTGATAGTCCATTGTAATCGCTACACATCAACTATAATATATGGACAGGACTAAGACCAAAATCCACATAAAACAAATATGGACAATAAAGGACTCCACTAAGGTCTGCAGCTGCAAAAAGTTATAATATCCAGAAGCCTACAAGCTTGAAATAAGAAACTAATAGTCAGTGTAGTGGAATGTAGCCTATATATGTAGACCTCCTTGAAATTGTTTGCTCGGATTACAGTCCTGTGATTTCTTCTGTTGAATTGTTTGTTTGATGTCAAAACTAATAAAAAATTATTCATTAAAAAAAAAAAAAAAAAAACTAATATTTTGTCACCACAATCTCTTTACCCTTCCATCTTGTTAGAACCGGCAAAGAGAATGACTGGGGGAAGGAGCTAAGGGAGGAGCTATATAGACAACTCTGCTGTGGGTGCTCTCTTTGCCACTTCCTGTAGGGAAGGAGAATATCCCACAAGTATGGATGAATCCATGGACTCGATACAGCTTACAAGAGAAATCAGTTTACTATATGTTTGCTTGTATAGTTTTTTTTTTTGTTTTTTTTTGGTTTACTGTCCATTTAAGCAATAAAAATTCTGGTGTAGACTGTCCCTTTAAATTACAGGAAAAGGGAAAAATAAATGAGTATATTGCAATGCTGCTGTGGTATACATAGTTTATTTTTTATTACAATCTCAAACAATTTACTGTCTCTTTAAGAATAAAAATCTGCTTGTTTGTGATACAATTGCTTGCACCCAATGTTGTTGCACGCTGGTTTGCACTTGTGTTATGTTTGCTACTAAGATACCAAGTCTAAGGATTCTATTTGCAATTATATGGAGCTAGCCCGGCCCTTGTTCACTAGATGACTATGCAGTAGCGCATGAGGCAGAAATAGTCAGTATTGATGTACAAATGGTTATGCCGATTTTATGGCTATATGAAATGCAATATACACTATGATACCTTGTGGTAAAAACACTGTGTGAAGAATTTTGATGCAGGTATACCTGGCAACTTAAATCCTCATTTATATACTGTCCAGGTTATACCACCTTGGTGACTGCATGGGGGTTCTGCGTACAGTAGAGGTGTAGTCGACCAGGTTCATTTCTGCTTAATTCGATGTGTACATAAATCCTGTGTTTTTTTTTAACTTTAGCTGTACTATGTTGTTGATCAGGCCGTGACATCTTAGATCCCTATGTATATCTGTCCTGTTTTATCCTCCTTGGCGATTTATAGGGGGTTCAGGATACAGTTAGGGCGTAGTTGGTCCTGCCTATCATCAAGCTGTGATGATCTTTAGCTCTATTGCCGCTTCCTTTGTTTAGATGACTGGTCACACTTTATATGGGTAAATGTTTTTTCTTGTATGTGGTATGGGTGTGTATCCTACAATCGTGTGAGCATTCTTTACTTATGTATTTGATTATGTTGAATATATATGTGCACAAATATTTCTTGAAAAGAGTGCTGTAACCACTGTCTTTATATAGATAAATATCTTTTTCTATCTTTTTTGACGATTTATAGGCAATGTTTTTATTTTATTGTATTAAATGGCTGCAATATTTATAGGCACTGAAATGGAAGTCACTCAGACCATGTATTGCTTCCATATCCCTTTCAATATGTGACAGAGACATATAACACTGCATTTTTTATTCATGAATCAGCCAGAGCTGATTAAAAAATCATTTCTATTATCGGATTCGCTTTGTGCTTATGGTATTCTTTGTGGAAGACCATACTTAAGGTAGGTAGAGAGCACCTGCTGCCATTTAGTGCACTTGCAAATATATAACTGCTACAAATGTGCAAAACTGGTGCTCCTAAATCTACCTACCTGATTTTCAACAGACGATACAACGAACAATGTAAACTTGATGATATAAATAATTGGGTTTCATGTCCCTTAAAGGGAACACTGTACAGTGAGCTATATAAGTAGGTTTTTGCTGTTGCTCATTAAAGGACCACAATTAGAACAGTTGAGCAGATAAAATAAATTTAATATACTCAAAAAATATCAAGCAAAATATTTATTAAAAAAAAAAAGACAAATTTAAATGCAGGAAATATAGATTTGTGTACAATTGATATTGTTGTATTAAATAGTCATTGGGTGATTAGGACAACTCACACAGTTGTATTAGTGTATAGTAACAAGCCTTCAGCACCAGAATGTTTCTTTATTTTTTTGGAGGAAAAACAAAATCATTTTGAAATGCCCTCTGTCAGAGTCCCTAGGCCAAATGGGACAATGCCTAGATAAGCAGGATTTGTGGGGTACAACCTATTTTTAAGGGTAGTTCTGTGACATATGACATAAGTCAGAGTTCATATTGTTACCCATTGACAAAGCAAATAACTAAAAATGCCCCACACCCTCTACAAAAAGAAACCAAAAAAAGAAAAAAGTTGGAGTTGAAAAGTTAATTTAACTGTCAAACTCTTTCAAAACTGAAAATCAAAAACATACAAGGTGGCTGATTTCAGGGTGGTGTATTATTCCAAGTCCCTCCACAATCATAAATATATGGTAGATTTAACTCCAGCAACACTGTGTGAGTTTTGTTTGCTCCATGGGTGATGCATCATTTATTAATTTGTTTAAATTAGTTGGGGTTTTTTAATTTTCAGTATACGTTAAATAATGTGCTTCTTATCCAGAAACAATGATTCCTTTACGGACGCTTCCAGATATAAGTGTGAATGGAGCCTGCAGGAGACGTTGCTTCAATAACGCCAAGAAGTGGGTCAGATATTTCAAAATTGACATCATCTGAATTTCTACAAGTGAATATACACAATGAATATGCTGATGCAGGATGTAATGAGGTAAAATATACATTCATTTACCCAATAATCATCTAAAAGAAAAAGTTTTATATGGCATTCTGTTCTGATAATACTGAAAACAGCAAGTGGTCAAACCCCATGAAACATACATCCTGCTTACACTGCTGTGGTTTCTGATTCTGCATCTCACCTACTGGTCCTGAGCATGCATCCTGCTGACACTGCTGCAACACCTTATCCTCTATATCTCACATACTGGTCCTGAGCATGCATCCTGCTGACACTGCTGCAGCACCATGTCCTCTTATATATCACCTACTGGTCCTGAGCATGAATCCTGCTGATACTGCTGCAGCACCTTATCCTAAATATCTCACCTACTGGTCCTGAGCATGCATCCTGCTGACACTGCTGCAGCACCATGTCCTCTATATATCACCTACTGGTCCTAAGCATGAATCCTGCTGATACTGCTGCAGCACCTTATCCTAAATATCTCACCTACTGGTCCTGAGCATGAATCCTGCTGACACTGCTGCAGCACCTTATCCTGTATATCTCACCTACTGGTCCTGAGCATGCATCCTGCTGACACTGCTGCAGCACCTTATCCTCTATATCTCACATACTGGTCCTGAGCATGAATCCTGCCCTGCTGACACTGTTGCAGCACCTTATCCTGTATATCTCACCTACTGGTCCTGAGCATGCATCCTGCTGACACTGCTGCAGCACCTTATCCTGTATATCTCACCTACTGGTCCTGAGCATGCATCCTGCTGACACTGCTGCAGCACCTTATCATGTATATCTCACCTACTGGTCCTGAGCATGCATCCTGCTGACACTGCTGCAGCACCTTATCCTATATATCTCACCTACTGGTCCTGAGCATGCATCCTGCTGACACTGCTGCAGCACCTTATCCTGTATCTCACCTACTGGTCCTGAGCATGCATCCTGCTGACACTGCTGCAACACCGTATCCTTTATATCTCACCTACTGGTCCTGAGCATGCATCCTAGTGACACTGCTGCAGCACCATGTCCTCTATATATCACCTACTGGTCCTGAGCATGCATCCTGCTGACACTGCTGCAGCACCTTATCCTGTATATCTCACCTACTGGTCCTGAGCATGCATCCTGCTGACACTGCTGCAGCACCTTATCCTGTATATCTCACCTACTGGTCCTGAGCATGCATCCTGCTGACATTGCTGCAGCACCATGTCCTCTATATATCACCTACTGGTCCTGAGCATACATCCTGCTAACACTACTGCAGCACCATGTCCTCTATATATCACCTACTGGTCCTGAGCATGAATCCTGCTGACACTGCTTCAGCACCTTGTCCTGTATATCTCACCTACTGGTCCTGAGCATGCATCCTGCTGACACTGCTGCAGCACCATGTCCTCTATATATCACCTACTGGTCCTGAGCATGCATCCTGCTGACACTACTGCAGCACCATGTCCTCTATATATCTCACCTACTGGTCCTGAGCATGCATCCTGCTGACACTGCTGCAGCACCTTATCCTGTATATCTCACCTACTGGTCCTGAGCATGCATCCTGCTGACACTGCTGCAGCACCTTATCCTGTATATCTCACCTACTGTTCCTGAGCATGCATCCTGCTGACACTGCTGCAGCACCATGTCCTCTATATATCACCTACTGGTCCTGAGCATGCATCCTGCTGACACTGCTTCAGCACCTTATCCTGTATATCTCACCTACTGGTCCTGAGCATGCATCCTGCTGACACTGCTGCAGCACCATGTCCTCTATATATTACCTACTGGTCCTGAGCATGAATCCTGCTGATACTGCTACAGCACCTTATCCTGTATATCTCACCTACTGGTCCTGAGCATGCATCCTGCTGACACTGCTGCAGCACCATGTCCTCTATATATTACCTACTGGTCCTGAGCATGAATCCTGCTGATACTGCTGCAGCACCTTATGCTGTATATCTCACCTACTGGTCCTAAGCATGCATCCTGACGACACTGCTGCAGCACCTTATCCTGTATATCTCACCTACTGGTCCTAAGCATGCATCCTGCTGACACTGCTGTAGCACCTTATCCTGTATATCTCACCTACTGGTCCTAAGCATGCATCCTGCTGACACTGCTGTAGCACCTTATCCTGTATATCTCGCCTACTGGTCCTAAGCATGCATCCTGATGACACTGCTGCAGCACTTTATCCTGTATATCTCACCTAATGGTCCTAAGCATGCATCCTGATGACACTGCTGCAGCACCTTATCCTGTATATCTCATCTAATGGTCCTGGGAATGCATCCTGCTGATACTGCTTCAGCACCATGTCCTCTATATATAACCTAATGGGTCCTTAGCATGCATCCTGCCAACACTGCTGCAGCACCATGGCCTCTATATCTCAGCTACCGGTCCTGGAAATGCATCCTGCTGACACTGCTGCAGCACCATGTCCTCTATATCTCACCTACTGGTCCTGAGCATGCATCCTGCAGACACTGCTGCAGCATCTTGCCTTGATCACTTTATCTCACCTACTGTTCATGAGCATGTATCCTGCCGACACTGCTGCAGCACCTTTCCTGATTATGCATCAAGCCGACACTAATGCAGCATCTTGTCCTGATCACATTATCTCACCTACTGTTCCTAAACATGCAACCTGCTGACACTGCTGCAAAATCTTACCCTGAGCATGCATCCTGCATACACTGCTACTGCATCTTGTCCTGTGTGCCTTATCTCAACTACTGGTCCTGTGTATGAATCCTGCAGAATCTTGTCCTAATCTTTTTCTCACCTACTGGTCCTGTGCATGTATCCTGCTGACCCTGCTGCATCATCTTGTCCTGAGTTTTGTACCTCACCTAATGGTTCTGAGCACACTTCCTTCTGACCCTGCTGAAACATCTAATCCTGAGTTTTGTACCTCACCTAATGGTTTTGAGCACACTTCCTTCTTACACTGCTGCAACATCTAGTCCTGAGTTCTGTACCTCACCTAATGGTCCTAAACACACTTCCTGCTGACACACCTAGTCTTGAGTTTTGTACCTCACATAAAGGTTCTGAGCACACTTCCAGATGACACTGCTGCAATATCTTGCCCTGAGTATTGTACCTCACCTAATGGTTCTGATACACTTCCTGCTAAAATTGCTGGAACATCTAGTCCGAGTTTTGTACCTCACCTAATGGTTCTGAGCACACTTCCTGCTGACACATCTAGTCCTGAGTTTTGTACCTCACCTAATGGTTCTGAGCACACTTCCTGCCGACACTGCTACAACATCTAGTCCTGAGTTTTGTACCTCACCTAATGGTTCTGAGCACACTTCCTGCCGACACTGCTACAACATCTAGTCCTGAGTTTTGTACCTCACCGAATGGTTCTGAGCACACTTCCTGCTGACACATCTAGTCCTGAGTTTTGTACCTCACCTAATGGTTCTGAGCACACTTCCTGCCGACACTGCTACAACATCTAGTCCTGAGTTTTGTACCTCACCTAATGCTTCTGAGCACACTTCCTGCCGACACTGCTACAACATCTAGTCCTGAGTTTTGTACCCACCTAATGGTTCTGAGCACACTTCCTGCCGACACTGCTACAACATCTAGTCCTGATCAATTTAGCTCACCTACTATTCCTGAGCACACTTCCTGCTGACACTGCTGAAATATAATATCTAGCCCTGAGTTTTGCATCTCATCTAATTGAAGAATAGTTCTCATTTCAGTGTTTTAAGCAGTGCTCTGGTGTGAGGTACCTCACCTGTTTAGGATGACCACAACTGCCGACCCATCAGGGCAGAGGAAGGCGATGCTCTCCAGCTGGCTCTCCTGGTTGGCATCCAGGCCAACACGCAGGGATCCCTCTGGTATAAACTTGCTGCAAAAAAAACCCCAAAAAACATTTTTGATTAAAGGAAGAGAAAATATTTTTTATTTTAAATTTACATTGATACAAATGGGAACACTGAATTTTTACACTCACTGACCTGAAATGCGCCATGTGATAAAACATGGGCTGCTTATAGAAAACATCCTTGCTCAGATCCACAATAATGGGGCTATCCACGTAATTTTCCACCCAGGTGGGACCTCCATTCACATCTAGAGCAAGATTCCAGTCCGTCCAGCCAACAACAAAGTTGTTTAGATGCTGGGAATGTAATAGGCGAGATTGGTCAAATTGCATATTTCTACGTTTAACACATCACTGCTGTGACTAAAGGACCATTCTGTTCTTTTGCAAGTATTTTACCCTACGTACTATCTACTTTATAAGCAGTGTTTCTATTTAGTGCAGCTTTATAAACATGTCAGCTTGTTACAAATAGTCAATGTACAAAAGAAATCTGCTATTATCCTGATCAGCAGCAAGAAAATGAAGAAAAAGGCAGACAATAAATAAATAAATACATTAACGTTTTATCCATAGGGAGAAATGTAGAAAAATGTTTTGTTCTTCCACATTAATAGATTGCAAATGTGACCTGCCAAAACCACTACATAATATAAAATAAACTGCAGTTTTCTAACGTAAATCACACTTGTAATTAAAGTAAACAACTTTACTGGAAGCACCAACATAGCAAAAACAAACCCACATCAACAATATAAAGATATCAATCAATCACATAATTGTTTCTGTACGAGATCTCATAGGAAGGGTAAACAAACATATATATTAGGGCTGCAACTAACGATTATTTTCATAATCGATTAATCGGCCGATTATTTTTTCGATTAATCGACTAATCGGATAAAAAGAGAATCAATAATAGTTTTCTATGTTTTAAATAAAATCCACATAATGAGTGTTACAAATATAAACTTCAGACTAAAACTTTACATTAACACAACTGTTTGTCCAATTTTTAAGCAGCAGAGCACAGTTTTATAATTAAACAAAACAAAACCACAAACTGTTTGAAAAGAACTAGAAAGAGTTAGACTATCCCTGTTGATAACATTCTGTTATTCACTCTTTCAGAAACTTTGCATTGAAATGCAAAAATCTCAACATGTCCACATGCTTCTGGCTAAGGCTGGTTCTCTGTTTGCAGCTATATTTCCTGCAGCAGAGAAAAGGCTGTTGAGGTGTATAAGTAGGGTTTTGCCAATTTCACCAAAGTGGGATATTTATCTTTGTTAGCTCTTCACCAATGCGAGGTGTTTTCTACCTTGGCAAGGGACCGCTCAATAAAGTAACCCTTGACTTCATTCTAACATAAAAATATCTTGAATATCTATATGCAATGGTAAATAACCAGCTATAAGGTTAAGGGAAATATCTAGTCCGCTCTAAAAATAACGAATATATACTTATAAAGGTTGAATCTGGTACATATCACAATTTATTAAAAATATAAAAAAAAACTATAAAAAACAAAATCAAAAGCACTAAGGACTGTATATCAATAACAGGACAAAGCCTTACACATTTATTTATACATATATATATATATATATATATATATATATATATATATATATATACACACAGTATATATACACACACACACAGTATATATACACACACACACAGTATATATACACACACACACACATATACACACACACATACAGTGGATATAAAAAGTCTACACATCCCTGTTAAAATGTCATAAATCATTTCAGAACTTTTTAAAACATTTAATGTGACCTATAAACTGTACAACTCAATTGCAAAACAAACTGAAATATTTTAGGTGGAGGGAAGTAGAAATAAAAAACTAAAATAATATGGTTGCATAAGTGTGAACACCCTTTGATTTTATTACAGCACTCAGTCTTTTTGGGTATGAGTTTTTCAGCATGGCACATCTTGACTTGGCAAGATTTGCCCACTCTTCTTTGCAAAAACACTCCAAATCTGTCAGATTGTGAGGGCATCTTTTGTGCACAGCCCACTTAAGATCACCCCACATATTTTCGATTGGATTCAGGTCTGGGCTCTGACTGGGCCATTCCAAAACTTAAATCTTCTTCTGGTGAAGCCATTCCTTTGTTGATTTGGACGTATGCTTTGGGGCGTTCTCATGCTGAAATATGAAGTTCCTCTTCATGTTCAGCTTTCTAGCAGAAGCCTGAAGGTTTTGTGCCAATATTGTCTGGTATTTGGAACTGTTCATAATTCCCTCTACCTTGACTAAGGCCCCAGTTCCAGCTGAAGAAAAACAGACCCAAAGCATGGTGCTGCCATCAAAATGCTTCACTGTGGGTATGGTGTTCCTTTGGTTCTATGCAGTGTTTTTTCTCCAAAATATATCTTTTGGAATTATGGCCAAAAAGTTTAATCTTGGTTTCATCAAACCAGAACACCTATTGCGACATGCTTCTGGGAGACTTCAGATGGGTTTTTGCAAAATTTAGCTGGGCTTGGATGTTTTTTTTTTTGTAAGAAAAGGCTTCTGTCTTGCCACTACCCCATAGCCCAGACATATGAAGAATACGGGCGATTGTTGTCACATGCACTACACAGCCAGTACTTGCCAGATATTCCTGCAGCTCCTTTAATGGTACTGTAGGCCTCTTGGCAGCCTCCCAGACCAGTATTCTTCTCGTCTTTTCATCAATTTTGAAGGGACATCCAGTTCTTGGTAATGTCACTGTTGCACCATATTTTCTCCACTTGATGATGACTGTCTTTACTGTGTTCCATGGTATATCTAATGCCTTGGAAATTCTTTTGTACCGTTCTCCTGACTGATACCTTAACAATGAGATCCCTCTGATGCTTTGGAAGCTCTCTGCGAACCATGACTTTTGCTGTAGGTTGTGACTAAGAAAATGTCAGGAAAGACCTACTAGAACAGCTGAACTTTATTTGGGGTTAATCAGAGGCACTTTAAATGATGGCAGGTGTGTACTGACTCCTATTTAACATGATTTTGAATGTGATTGCTCAATTCTAAACACAGCAATTTTTACTTCCCTCCACCTAGAAGTTTCAGTTTGTTTTTCAATCAAGTTGAATAGTTTATAGGTCACATTAAAGGAGGAAAAAGTTCTGAAATGATTTATCTTTGTCTCATTTTTTTACATCACAGAAACCTGACATTTTAACAGGGGTGTGTAGACTTTTTATATCCACTGTATGTGTGTGTGTGTGTATGTATATATACACGCACATATACATAGACACACACACAGTCACACACCCTTCCTTCCAGAACGCGTTCGGATCCACATCTCTGCATGTTGACAGTGTGTTTCCTGTATTCAGCCTACGCTGTGAGAAGGACCAGAGGGTATTTCAGATTCGTCACACTTTTTAGTGTCAGTTCACACTGTGTGTTTGTACCAATAAATGTTTTTACACTCCAGTTAGGTTGCACTTCCGTTTTTCTTTTTATTTATTTTTTTACAAATTTTATTTTGTTGTGGGAACGGGGGAGTTCCCTTCTCAGAAGGCAGCACATACCGCAGGAAGAAAAACATAGAAAACTTAAATTATGCTTACCTGATAATTTTCTTTTGTTCAGATGGAAAGAGTCCACAGCTGCATTCATTACTTTGGGAATTCAGAACCTGGCCACCAGGAGGAGGCAAAGACATCCCAGCCAAAGGCTTAAAAACCCCTCCCCACTTCCTTCATCCCCTGTCATTCTGCTGAGGAACGAGGAACAGTAGAATAAATATCAGGGTGAAAAGGTGCCAGAAGAATAAAAATAACAGACGCCCCACAGAAAAACACGGCGGGGAGCTGTGCATCTGAAGAAAAGAAAATGATCAGGTAAGCATAATTTAAGTTTTTCTTTATAAAATGGAAAGAGTCTACAGCTGCATTCATTACTTTTGGGAAAATAATACCCAAGCTATAGATGACACTGAATGCTAAAACGAGAGGGTACAAAAGGCGGCCCATTCTAAGGGCACCAGGCCTACAATCCCTACCCACAAAAAACTCGCTTAGTCCGAAGCCGAGGAAAGTTTGTAAAAGGAAAAGACCCCAAGGACACTGACTTGCAGATAGTCCATAAAGCCTTGCTAGAGACCGCAGAAAGAGACTCGACTGAGCCAACACGCCTCCAGGAGACACCGTCGCCCAGCAGTCGGTCCCCAACAACACACCCCTTACTAGAGAAAGGAATCAACTACCGTAAACTCCCAAAAAGGGAAAAGACATGGAAGAAAAAAAATCAAGGATTCCCGAAGGGACCCTAAATAGGGAGCAACAAGTTCCAAATAAAAATAAGGAACCCCGAGAACCGAGCAAAGCTCACAAAGACCCTAACCGGTCTTGAGAAACAAAGAAGGTAACGCCCATACCCCAGATTGTATAGCAACCACAAGATTAAGGGGAATCTGAAACAGAGAAGAAACTTCTTCTAAATACAGCGCAACCACACCCTAAAGACAACTGAAGACGGAGTCCTCAAGTCGCAAGATAACTCAGAATATCGAAATATTCTGAAATCGAAACAAGTGCAGCAAACCCAGATAAGCGAACACCTGAGTCAACATCACATGCCACAGTCATACCAGGATGACTCTGAAAATAGAATACTGGCAGACAAGTCAAGAGCAGCTGAAGATAGATATCAAACACTTACCAGTCAGAGTGCTAAACATCCACTAAGCTGTGGGCACATCACAGGCTATCCAAAAGCCGCCAGTCCTCCTCACATATCTTGAACATGGAGAAAACACAGAACCTCAAGGAGGCTCATCGAACTTCAAATGACCCGAGGACGAACAACAGCTCACAGACCTTGCTCCAATACCGGACCAGCCCAAGCGACATGCAGGTCTGAAAAACAGGGGAATAGAAAAGACCCCAACAACTAGCCCCCAGGAAAGGATGGAATGGGGTGACTCGGCCACCCCAACAGAGCTCGGGTGCCAACCCAAAAAGCTCCATCAAATAGGTACTCCCGAGGAGAACCCCATAGTAGATGAACATAGAAAAAAGCAGTACATCCCTATGAAGACCTAGCATAACCCTCTATGACAGTCTCAACATGGAGACTTCAAGTTCCACAGATGGAACAGAACAAACCCCAGAAGAGCAGACTGCTCTCCTTTACAGGATAAAAATACTTGTTCCAACCTCCTGCACACAGGACAGGACAACAACCCTCCAGAGAGAGGACCCCCCCCCATAAGGAGGACAAACTACCCCCCCAAAGGGAAGAGCATATATAAGAACAGTCATGAGCCATAGTCTGATGAAAACAAAAGTCGAAAGAAAATCATCCAGACGTCCTGAGGACCACAGAAAGAACTCCCCCTGAAGGGGAGCATACATCTTTCAAAGGACAAGGCAAGCCCAAGGAGCGTATCCGAAAGCGCACAGAAAATCTGGCCAAGCTGCTAGCAGGCTCAACAAGCCAGACCTTAGGCCATAGCCTATGTTCCCTGGAAAAACTGGATCGCCCCGAACCAGCCACAGGATCTAAATCTCCGGACATCCAGAAAGATCCCAAACAAAAACTACAGGCCCGAGCCCCAGAATTCTTTAAAACAAACAAACAACACCCCAGGGAACACAAATACCCCGTCTGAAAGATCAGACCTCACAGGGGAATAACCGTCCTAACCCGGAGAACGGGGACAAGACTCACTCATAAATCCCAACCCAAAAGGAAGAGAACACCCCATGCAGGAGTCCAAAACTCCAAAAAGGAGCTAGGACACGACAGAGGTGCGCCAAAACTCTAGAGACAAGGGAGAACATTGAGGACAAAGTCACCTAAAGAGCGAGTAGAACAAAAGCTAGTCTCCATATCTCCTCAGAGTACGTAACCAGAGGACCACACCCAAGGAAAAAGAATGCAGAGCATCCCAAACCCCGGTAGAAAAAAAACCCCTAAACAAAGCTCGAGGCAGGAGACAACACAGCCTAACGTCCCTGATAAGAAAACAACAAACTCCCGAAGTAGGAAAAAGCCACATGGCCCTCCCCATAAGGCGGTCAAAACCGCTAAGGAGAAACGGACAAAGTCCAGAAATCTCAACCCGAAGGAAGAGAACTTCAAAAGGAACAAGACCAAAAAATGACAATTCTAAAGAGCCCCTGAAGCCAAAACGGCCAAGAACCGGCGGCAAGGAGGCCCTAAGTCCTCCAAACCATGCAGGGAAGGAAACACTCGACCAGCCTGAAAGGCAAATAAGGACTGAACCAATCCCCCATGCCTCACTGTCCATCAGGTCCTCTCAGAATGCTTAGCTGAAACTTGTAAAATAAAAACAAGAAATAATACAAATAAGAATGTGAAGCACTCAGTGCCCTAACCGGACCCGCCAGGCAGAACAGGCGCCACAAGACAGAAGGCTCTGAACCCAATCAGGACCAGCCTGAATCCAAGGGTCATCACTGTCAAGGCCGCATTTAGTCACCTACACAATAGACAAACATAGGACTAAACATGTCCTCACACTAGAACAAACTTCCGTAGAAGTAAACAGTTTGATCAAAAATCACGAGTATCAATTCTTCCAAGCTCAGAACTGGAGAAGGCTACTCAATAAACAAGACTATAAGATTACTTCATCCTCATATCTAATTCTGCAAGCCATTCGAAGGAGAAGACTGAAAATTCCCAGATCCATTAAGGATGGGATACACCAACAACGCCAAAACGTGCCTCAGTAGGACACGAAGGCGCGCCAGTCTAACAAAAGGCACAGCATACCTTTGCCAGAGCAAAAGACGACCCTGCCCCCGAAGGTTGACCCCCTGAAGCCTCAGGGACACTCGTTCCCCCGGAGAGCTGAACAGGACCAGGCCATCCTATGCCTAACAAGCCCTGGTTAACGGAACGCGTACAATATCGTAAGCACACTTCTGGAAGTTGCAGATGTGCCAGCGCCATAATTATGGACATGCAGAACCGTGCCATAACCTCCGGAGGGAACAAGCCACCTTCCAGAGAAGGATAAGCAAAATCTGGGTTACCTGCATGCGTAGTTAGAGATGGTGGTAAGGAACTCACCGCTCGAGGAACAAACCCCCAAGAGGCAGACAGCTCAGCGGCCCCTTGATTCCCTGATCCCGAGGAATTGAGCACTCTAAAACGGCCTTCAAAACATAACTGATAGGCATGTATCATCCTGACCAATTCATATTCGTCACAAGAAACAGAATCTGAACTAGAGACATCCGTCTCCACAATATCAGAATCCTCCATAACCGGGATATTGAATACAAAAAATGGACCAAATAGGAAAATGTAAACGGCACCCGACACCCACAATGGCTGGGGCACTCGCCACCTCCTATGAACCAGACACCAGCGGACCAGAAATTTTTCCGTCGCCACACAGTCAGGAATGCGGAAATGGAGAGCCAAAACATAACCACGCCCGGTCACCAAGTGAACCATACAGTCCAGAAAAACTACAGTAAAGGCCAGGTCACTTCCAAAGGCCGTTATGTTCCACAAGCCATGAGCCTAAGTAACACTACACATAAGCAGGTTGAATCACATAAATATGATTAAAAAGAAAACCCTGTTGAATAACCCCCCTCAGGAGATATTAACACTTAATTTCAAGATACAAAAGGAGCCTCTCACTGAGACCCTGAGATATAGTTAGTCTCGAAAGGTGGTAGCCTCTCTGGAAAACATTTGTATTACAATACAATCATGACGAAAGTAAAATGAAACAATCTTACCGGAATCTACGCCATGGAACAGGAACACGGCCATTCAAGTGTGACAGATAGTAGCAATGCCTCTGCCATGGACTTGAGAGAAGAAAGCAGGCAGCAAAACTCGTCAATGCTGATTGCTTGTGGAGCTGTTAATTTGAGTCGGGATGGTTTCGCAGAAAGACACTCCCTGCATCTCCGGACTAACACCCATGCTCTCACTGAGAGACTGACAGGATTACTTAAAATTCCAGTCCCATGCCGAAAAGTACTACCCTCCATAAGAGACTATGGAAAACTTCTGACACTTCTCCGACAACCTCCTGGGACAAAAGGCAAAGAATGACTGGGGATGAGGGAAGTGGGAGGGGTATTTAAGCCTTTGGCTGGGTTGTCTTTGCCTCCTCCTGATGGCCAGGTTCTGAATTCCCAAAAGTAATGAATGCAGCTGTGGACTCTTTCCATTTAGGAAGAAAAAGCTGATATTGTACACATTGCTTTCAGATTAACAGCACTTACCACGTATTTGCATAAAGGACAGAGCTTGTATGGCAACTTTGTAAGGATTAACGGTTATACTCTCCTCAACAATGGACACAAAGTCTCAAGATGGCCCTATCTGTAGCAGATTCAGAGAGTATGGAGGAAATTTGATTTTTAATAAATCTCAAAAACATTTTTATTTTTATATATGTTTTATAACCTTTACCAATATCTTGGCCACCAGTTTCAGTGTAATTATATCCTGTCATTTATCTGCAGTGCAGTGCCCATATACACCCATTTCTTTGTTTGTGTGTGTATATATATATATATATATATATATATATACACACATACACCTATTCATACACACACACACACTGGCCAAGATTAAAAGCGGTGCTGAAGCTAACAGTTAAGCTTCCAGGCAAAAACCTTCCTAGACATCTTCGTACTATACAAAACACTGTGCACATCAGAATATCACACAAATAAACAAAAAAGTGCAGGAATAAGCAGATAACAGAACTAGACACTAGTTGGCAGGGGAAACACATCAAATACTTCAGCTTTGTGTACAGACACCAAGGACTCCCCATCTGTCCCCACTAACTAACAATCACATGCGATTTAGTATTCCAGAGAAATCACAGATAACACTGAATTCATTTAGAAATATTACACATTGTTAGCATTACTGTCTGGATCAATATATATATTCTGCTCCATCAGAGTAGCTGAAATTAACTTAGTATATGTATAGTAAACAAGAATCTGAAAAACAAACATCAAGAAACATACAAACAAGGAAAACCATTTTTAAAAAAAAACAACAACTAAGTAATGCTTTACTTTTGCTATTTGTGCTAAACTATCATTTAAATTTCCTTTCTTGTATCCACCACTTTAAATATCTTAGTGCTGTAGTTTAGTAAATTCAAACAAATTCCAAGGACGCATTTAGGTTGCCAGGACTTGTATATAGATATTATTCCATAAATGTGAACGTTTTCAGGGTTTTAGACCCTTCCTCAGACTTACAAAAGAGTATGTCTGAGGAAGGGGCTAAACCCCCCAAAACGTTCACATCTATGAAATAATATCTATATACAAGTCCTGGCGAGTGCACTCTCTTTACTATATTTGTGCATACTTTCGGGTTGCACCGTGGGCATTTCTACAGGAATCTGGAGTGCTTGTCTGTTATATATATATATATATATATATATATATATATATTTTAGCTTCCTGTATATAGTCTTTTCTATCTTGGATTACAATCCCTCCCCCCTTATCTGCCTACCGAATCACTATATTTGGATCTTCTAGTTTTTTAATGATCTTTTTCTGTTTGACGGTCAAGTTATCCTTTTTAATTTTATAATTATTACAACATTTCTCTGAACTCTTCTTGAACCAGATTCGAGAAGACCGTGATTAAACTGCTCTTAGAATGAATAGGGTAATATGTGGAGGGAGGTTTTAATGATGTATGCGCTGGTAAGCATTTCCTCAATCCTTCTCGATTGCTATCTTCTTCCAATTCTTCCAGGATTCTTATAAGCGATTGTTCATTTTCTTCATCTCTGTTATCATCCTCAGATTTTGTTGAGTTTTTCTCAAAATGTCTCGTCAGGGCGAGCTTACGTGTAAATTTGTTTAGATCGATAAAGAGTTGAAAGGAATTTGGTCCTTTCGTAGGAGTGAAAGACAATCCTTTTTCGAGGGTTTTAGTGTCATCCGCCCCTAATTCTCTTGGAGATAGATTAAAGACTTTCATTTTTAAATTTTTGTTTCCCAGGTCAGTGATGATTTTTGTCTCTTCTTCTGGTCTCCTCTACATCCTCTGTGTTTGGCCTTTTTAGGCCCCTTGTTTTCCACTGGGGCTCCAATCTTGGGGTTCCGATTGCTCCCCTGTCGATCTCCCTTTCCATCCGATTCGACCTGGACTGTTCTCCCTGTTCCTCTAAAAAAGGATAATTGTTTATTCTCCTTAGTTGTCCTCCTGCATGTTTGTTATTATAGATTCCCATATTAGGTATTGTGTTCTTCATGGAGCTAGCTCCCATTCTAGTTCTGTTCTGTTTCCCATTTCCACTTGAGCTATTTCTTCTCCAATTAAAGTTTCTAATATCCCTTCTATTGTAGTCATTACTAGGATGATAATTTATATTGTCATACTGGTTTCTATTATCATATTGGTCTCTATAGTACATTCTATTTCCATATGTTTTATTGGACATATTACTGTTCTCACCTCGAAAGATAGTGTCGGAGTTCCTATTTCCATTAAACCCTTTATATGGTTTATACCCTTGTTTAGGATTTTCGTTCCCGGTGTGATAATTGAATTCTATCTTTCCATCTCTATTGTTAAAATATTTTCCCGATTTCCTAGTAGGTTTTCTATGATCAACACTGGATTCATTCTCCCTAATCTCACTCCTATGTGGTACATGTGTTGAAAAATCTAGGGAATTAATGTACAACCAATCTGTGTTGTCTGGGTTTAACCCTGGTGTATCAGGGACCAACAGGGGGAAAGGCTCTTCCTCCATTTGATTATCTTCTTCTTTACTGGCTTGGTAGTCTCAAACATTTACTCAATTTCTTCTTCTCAACTATTCCATCAAATCTGGTTAATTTTGTTTTGTTCTCCTTATCTAGTTCTTGATAGTAAACATCCCCACGGAAGTTATTAAGCTAGTCTCTTATGCTTTTAATTTCCTCCCCCAGAGATTTCACATTTTTGTTTCTATATTTTATTAAAATATTTATAAACTTAATTGAACACTCTTTCAAAGCTGTATCCCACTCAGTTAAAAGTTCCACCTCTGTATTGTCCATTATCAGCACTTTTTCTAACCTTAAGCCTTTAGGGATTATTTTATATTTAAGGTATCTTTCTAAATTATTGCTAACGTGCCAACTCAAGTTGCTTACGACTTAACTTTTCCATTTTTACAAATAGATCTTTTGAGTTGGCAATATTCAAATTATCCAATACAGTAGTCTCTGCTTCATAGACTGATAATTTTCTCTGTTTGGTGTCTGGATTAAAGTAACCACCATATTCATAATCACTCAGCTTTGAAATATAGAGTATATAAATCTAGATATTATTTAAAGGAAACTTTTAGAATTTTATTATCTGGTGTTTCCCCAAGAAATATTTTAGATATATTGTAGATATTTATATACTATTTTCCTTTATTTATATAAAATCAAAGAACAAACCGGCATGAATCCTTGGTGCTGTTAAAAGTATTGATCTATTTTTTGCTTGCCACCGATACTAATTACTGTCAAGTTGTACTGTGTTTTGAGCATATTTAATCGTCTACATACATTTTTGATTTACTAATATAATTATATATATATATATATATATATATATATATATATATATATCTCAATCATAAAAGAGAGAACAGCACTCCTGAGATAGAACAAAAGCTAGAATAACTTCCATGCCTGTGTTCTTTTAGCACACGTTGATGCCTTTCCACAGAGAAAAAATATCCTGTAGCATCACAGTCTGATCCTGCCCAATGACAGTCCAGCGCCAAAATACCAGGCAATTCTTCTCTGAACAAAAGAAACAACAACCCCAGACGATTTATTTGCATAAATATCAGAAAAGAGAGAACAGCACTCTTGAGATAGAACAAAAGCTAGAATAACTTCCATGCCTGTTCATTTCAATTGCAACTCAGGGTGCAGATACAACTGCACCTCACTGACGAGGCCCACAGAAGGCCGAAACGATTGTCTGGAGTTGTTGCTTCCCTTCTTCAGAGAAGAATTGCCTGGTATTTCGGCGCTGGACAGTCATTAGGCAGGATCAGACTGATATGCTACAGGATATTTTTTCCCTGCATTAATATTGCCCTTCATTACTTTTTTTCATTCCCTCTTCAAAAAAATCAAAGAATCGAATGGCCAATATCTTATACAAATACCAATAATTATTATAGGATATATATTAATTGCTAAATCTCCATAAATTTGAATTTTTTTAAAACATAATTTATGTAAGAACTTACCTGATAAATTAATTTCTTTTATATTGGAAAGAGTCCATGGGCTAGTGACGTATGGGATATACAATCCTACCAGGAGGGGCAAAGTTTCCCAAACCTCAAAATGCCTATAAATACACCCCTCACCACACCCAGAATTCAGTTTAACGAATAGCCAAGTAGTGGGATGATAAAGAAAGGAGTAAAAAGCATCAACAAAGGAATTTGGAAATAATTGTGCTTTATACAAAAAAAACATAACCACCATAAAAAAGGGGGTGGGCCTCATGGACTTTTGCCAATATGAAATAAATGAATATATCAGGTAAGTTCTTACATAAATTATGTTTTCTTTCATGTAATTGGCCAGAGTCTATGAGCTAGTGACGTATGGGATAGCAATACCCAAGATGTGGAACTCCACGCAAGAGTCACTAGAGAGGGAGGGAAAAAAATAAAAACAGCCATTTTCCGCTGAAAAAATTAATCCACAACCAAAAATATAAGTTTATTCTCATAAATGAAAGGAAAAAAATTAAATCAAAAGCAGAAGAATCAAACTGAAACAGCTGCCTGAAGAACTTTTCTACCAAAAACTGCTTCCGAAGAGGCAAATACATCAAAATGGTAGAATTTAGTAAATGTATGCAAAGAAGACCAAGTTGCTGCTTTGCAAATCTGATCAACTGAAGCTTCATTCTTAAAAGCCCACGAAGTAGAGACTGATCTAGTAGAATGAGCTGTAATTCTCTGAGGCGGGGCTTGACCCGACTCCAAATAATCTAGATGAATCAAAAACTTTAACCATGAAGCCAAGGAAACAGCAGAAGCCTTCTGACCTTTACTAGAACCAAAAAATATCACAAATAGACTAGACGTCTTCCTGAAATCTTTAGTAGCTTCAACATAATATTTCAAAGCTCTTACCACATCCAAAGAATGTAATGATCTCTCCAAAGAATTCTTAGGATTAGGACACAAGGAAGGGACAACAATTTCTCTATTAATGTTGTTAGAATTCACAACCTTAGGTAGGAATTTAAATGAAGTCCGCAAAACCGCCTTATCCTGATGAAAAATCAGAAATGGAGATTCACAAGAGAGCAGATAATTCAGAAACTCTTCTAGCAGAAGAGATGGTAAAAAAAAATAACACTTTCCAAGAAAGTAGTTTAATGTCCAAAGAATGCATAGGCTCAAACGAAGGAGCCTGTAAAGCCTTCAAAACTAAATTAAGACTCCAAGGAGGAGAGATTGATTTAATGACAGGCTTGATATGAACCAAAGCCTGCACAAAACAATGAATATCATGAAGTTTAGCAATCTTTCTATGAAATAAAACAGAAAGAGCAGAGATTTGTCCTTTCAAGGAACTTGCAGACAAACCTTTATCCAAACCATCCTGAAGAAACTGTAAAATTCTAGGAATTCTAAAAGAATGCCAAGAGAATTTATGAGAAGAACACCATGAAATGTAAGTCTTCCAAACTCGATAATAAATCGTTCTAGAAACAGATTTACGAGCCTGCAACATAGTATTAATCACCGAGTCAGAGAACCCTCTATGACTAAGCCTTCAATCTCCATACCTTCAAATTTAATGATTTGAGATCCTGATGGAAAAACGGACCTTGAGATAGAAGATCTGACCTTAGTGGAAGTGGCCACTGGACATCCAAACAAGATCTGCATGATCTTGGAGATCACTCTTGGAAGGAGAACTAGAGGCGGGAAAATATAAGCAGGTTGATAACACCAAGGAAGTGTCAATGCATCCACTACTTCCGCCTGAGGATCCCTGGACCTGGACAGGTACCTGGGAAGTTTTTTGTTTAGATGAGATGCCATCAGATCTATTTCAGGGAGCCCCCACATCTGAACAATTTGAGTAAACACATCTAGGTGGAGAGACCATTCTCCCGGATGTAAAGTCTGACGACTGAGGTAATCCGCTTCCCAATTGTCTATACCTGGGATATGAACCACAGAAATTAGACAGGAGCTGGATTCCGCCAAAACAAGTATCCGAGATACTTCTTTCCTAGCTTGAGGAATGTGAGTCCCACCCCGATGATTGACATATGCTACAGTTGTGACATTGTCTGTCTGAAAACAAATGAACGGTTCTCTCTTCAACACATGTCAAAATTGAACAGCCCTGAGAATCGCACTGAGTTCCAAAATATTGATTGGTAATCTCGCCTCTTGAGATTTCCAAACTTTCACCAAATAGCTCCCCAACCTGAAAGACTCGCATCTGTTGTGATCACAGTCCAGGTTGGACAAACGAAAGAGGCCCCTAGAATTATACGATGGTGATCTAACCACCAAGTCAGAGAAAGTCGAACATTGAGATTTAAGGATATTAATTGTGATATCCTTGTATAATCCCTGCACCATTGGTTCAGCATACAAAGATGGAGAAGTCTCATATGAAAACCAGCAAAGGGGATCGCATCCGATGCTGCAGTAATGAGACCTAAAACTTCCATGCACATAGCTACTGAAGGGAATGACTGAGACTGAAGGTTCTGACAGGCTGCAACCAATTTCAAACGTCTCTTGTCTGTTAGAGACAAAGTCATAGACACTGAATCTACCTGGAAACCTAAAAAGGTTACCCTTATCTGAGAAATCAAATAACTTTTTGGTAAATTGATCCTCCAACCATGTCTTCGAAGAAACAACACTAGTTGATTTGTGTGAGATTCTGCAGAACGTAAAGACTGAGTGAGTACCAAGATATCGTCCAAATAAGGAAATACCGCAATACCCCGCTCTCTCATTACAGAGAGTAGGGCACCTAGAACCTTTGAAAAGATTCTTGGAGCTGTCGCTAGGCCAAAAGGAAGAGCAACAAATTGGTAATTCTTGTCTAGAAAAGAGAATCTCAGGGACTCATATAATTTTGGAATATACTATGAGTACTGGTTGTTTCTCTTTTAGTTAATAGGAATTTTTTATTACAATAGGAAATATATTAATGTCTTATTGCTGGTAACATAAAATAGAATAGGGAACAATTATGGTTACCATGAGGATTCCATATGTGCATATATGGTGATAGTGATTATGCTAGTAAGAAATGAATTTGTTTTTTGGATTCGACTTTAAAATTCAAGATTTACTTTAGCATTCCTTTCATGCTTGAATACATAAGCGAGCGGGTTATTTACTTCTCATATATGTATACATATACATCTATTATCTTCCAGTTAGAAGAGTGAATAACATGATTACCATGAGTTTATGTGGACATGGAGTGTACTTACTCTCTGTATACGATTTAAAGATATATTGTAGCATTCCCAGCACGCTGAAACACCTAATACAAGTGAGCGAGTTATTTACCTTTTGCACACACATACTATTATTATCTTTTGTTAGTGCAGCATATATAGTCTATATGACAATGGTATTGCACAGAAAAAAGTTTTTTTGCGATCTCTAATAAAAATACCCGATCGCTACCAGTAGATTTATTATTTTTGGACTAGGAGTGACGTATTTATACACCCCCCCAGCACAGCACTAAGGTATATAGCAAACCTATTGGAGAAAAAAAAGGGGGAGTGTGTATCTACACCCCCCCCCCAATACGTCCTTAAGGCATTACTTACACCTCCAGTAGAAATTAGGAGTTCTCTTAGGGGCGGGCCGCACCGCCGCTGTTTTTCTCCTATTTAAAGAACGATCCGCATCTTTTCCTCACATTATTCCGCTGACGAAGAAGGCTAGTATCTCTAAGACGCCTTTGAAACTCGTTAGAAAGCCATTTGGTGAGGTTCACGCTCCTTGGGCTATTACTTGATCCCATATATGGACTGTTATATATAAAGATTTTTCTATGCCTTCAGTGCTATGTGAATGGTTATATCACTGTTGCAATAGGTATTACTGATACCTCATATGTGGATTGAGGTTGCAAAGTGTAAGCAAGTTTTACCTATGTGCTTTTAACTAATAAATAGTAAGGGCGTCATGTGAAAAACAATATTGCACTATCTTGTATTTATTTTTATTTCCACATTTAAACCTGATGGGACCATAACACGCTTGAGAGGGAAAACAGAGAAGGGATCTATACCAGGAGACATTCAAAGAGCGGATCATCTTTCAGCTGGAGAGCCTACTACTTAACAATCTGTGTGGCACTTACCTCATTTTGATTGAGGTAGTTTTTAGTAAGTAGGAAGTTCTTCTATTACCACTGGTCTTTTGGGCACACCAACTTACCTGATCTTTGGATTCAATTTTTCTTCACTTGATAACTTTGAGACTGTTTTTACATATATTTCACTTTTGGGACTTTTGATGGTTCTTTTTACAGTGTGCTCAATCCCTTGAGTACTTATAGACTCAATGATATTTGTAATTGTATCATTGTACACAAATTTATTATTCTGAACTACTGAAAATCCTTTAATTGGAGGTTTATTTTGGTATTTGTTAATATTATATTGACACTACTGTAGTATGAGTAGGTGATAACTAGTTGGGAATACACAACTAGTGTGGCACCATACCTACTCAGATTTTATGATTTCAACATACGGAATTTTATGTTGTTTATGATATTGTACCTATATGTATTAATTGCCCTTCAATTTTAGACTGGGGGTAAGTCTTGACCTGCGCATGTGACCATTCTTTAAATATATATATATATATATACACACACATACACATCTGTACTTTTAAATGGACATTAAACAGTTTAAGATTGTAATATAAAATAATTAAATAGACACATAAAAGACAAAAAATTATCAGACAAGCTGCAAAGAAATTGAACTTTTGCTAACAAAATGACAATGGCTAGGAAGTCCTGATAGGTGAAGCTTGACTATTGAAACACAACTGCAGTAAAACAAGATGTTAAAGGGACATAAACCCCAAAATGTTTCATGATACAGCATAACATTTGAAGTCGATTTACTTCTATTTTCAATGTGTCTTTATTCTCTTGGCATCCTTTTTTGAAAAGCAGAAAGATAAGCTGAGGAATGTGCATGTGTCTGCAACACTATATGGCCACAGTGTTATACATTAGCAAGAGCACTAGATTGCAGCACTTTTTCCTGCAATGCAGTGCTCCACACAAGTGCATGTTATCTAAATCTCTTCCATAAAGAGCAACTTAACAAAGCAATGTTGATAATAGAAGCAAATTGAAAAAAATAATAATAATTGTATGCTCTGTTTGAATCATGAAATAAAAATGCTGTGTTTTATGTCCCTTTAATGCATTAAACAGGTCACACTTACCTAGTATACAAATGTATTGCATGACTATTGAAGGCTCTTGTAATTACAAGGTGTAACATAGGCCGACAAGCTCTTACCTCTATGATCCTATGGCTGTACTGGTTTCCCCTATCCCAGCAGCCTAAACGTACTCCCTTGTCCCATGGTAAGAACCCTGTGCAGGCTTCTGTGGTTAACAGAAAGTAATCTGGGTAAAGCTGGTGAGTAAGCCCCAGTGTGACATCAGCTGGTGCAATGGCATCCAGGTACCAGTGGGTAGCAATGCCGTGTATATAGCGTGCAGCCTGAAGATCAGACAATATCTGCAGCAGAAACAAATGAGAACAGTATTGAGGGAATATAAACACATAATCAGCTGACTTACAGTACAAAGTATTACAACAAGAGGGAAATCAAGAAATCACACAGACTTACATAGCTCCCTCATATTAAGTTGTTATATGTGTATACATGCAAATTCAATATTAAACTTCTCTTAGGTTTTGTGTAAAATTGTGTTTGTCCCATGCTCCCTAGAAGGCCAAAAAGCTAATTCTGTAACCTGCAAATCAGATAGTTGGTTTAGGCAATTTGCAGCATTTAGATTTTTTATTTTTTTTTGGGGATCTCTCTAGGAAGATTGAAGCAAAGCACAGTTTACTTGTTTTTTTACACAAAAGCCAGGAGGTTTTAAAGTCAGTGTTTTGTTTGTTGTATATAGAACATGGTACTTTAAAGGGGCATTAAACAGCTGGGTAGAACTACAGTAGGATTGTTACTACTTACTATGCTATTGTTTTTCCTCCTGTACCTGTAGCTCTCTTTAAAGCTGTTCTCTTACTTTGTCCCACTACAGAAGCCAGTTGGTAAAACTCTGCCTCTTTTTACCAGGTGCCACCATCTTGGTACGTATGTACTGTTGAATCCTGTGTCAGAAGCAGTGCACAGTCATAGATCAGTGATGTTATCAGCTTTTTGACAACTGTACTTTGCACTTTGGATTAGCTCACACAATAGAAAGCAGAAGAGTTACACGTTTGTTTGTTTTTTGTGTGAATAATAATAATAATAATAATAATAATGAGAAATGCAGGAATACAAAAAATGTACAAATTCCACTCAGTGTTGTGCACGCTAAACTGAACGTGATACAACTTATCAACAGTATCACTAATCTATGAATGTGCTCCACTTTAAATGTAGCCACCAATCAGGAAGCGCTACCCAGGGTTCTGAACAAAAAATGGTCTGGCTCTTAAGCTTACATTCCTGCTTTTTCAAATAAAGATGCCAAGAGAATAAAGAAAAAAATTATAATAGGAGTAAATAGAAAGTTGGTTAAAATTGAATGCTCTATCTGAATCATGCAAGAACATTTTTTGGTTCATATCCCTCTATCTGTTTCAAAAGATAGATAATCCCTTCATAACCAACACGGTTAAATAAATATACTTTTTACCTCTGATTACCTTGTATCTAAGCCTCTTGACAGCCCCCTGATCACATGGCGATTTATTTATTATCTATTGACCTGGATTTTAGCCGATTAGTGCAGTGTCATCCACAACTCCACTGGAGAGAGCACAATGTTATCTATTTAGCCCACATGGATTAGCAGTCTCTTGTTGTGAAAAGGTAATAAAAAAAGCATGTAATAAGAAGAGGCTATCTGTAATGGCTTAGTTACAGGAAGAAATTTTGAGGTTTAAATTTATAAAGAATATGAATATAAAATTGTTGATTGTGCAAAGCTGGGGAATGGGTAGTAAAGCCTCAACTCCACTTGAGCTGAAAGTTGCTCAAGTGGAGTCCTCCCACAACCACTTAAAGGGACACTAAAGTAAAAATAAAGTTTTATGATTCAGAAAGAGCAGTTTTAAAGACATTTTCAAATTTACTTCCATTATCAAATGTAATAGTCTTTTTATATTTACACTTTCAGGGGAACAAGATCCTACTGTGCATGTGCACAAGCTCACAGGCTAAACGTATACTAGTCTGATTCGCTGATGTCTGTCACATGATACAGGGGGCCGGAAAATGGGATAATAAAAAAAAAAATGTATGTGTACCCGATAAATGTATTTCTTTACGGATATGGATAGTCCACTACGTCATCAATTACTAGTGGGAATATCACTCCTGGCCAGCAGGAGGAGGCAAAGAGCACCAAAGCAAAGCTGTTAAGTATCACTCTCTTACCCATAATCCCCAGTCATTCGACCGAAGGGAAATGGAAAAAGGAACAACACAGAGGTGTAGAGGTGCCTGAGATATAGTCAAAAATAACTGTCTTAAATTAAGGGTGGGGGACTCTCCATATCCGGAAAGAAAGAAATTTATCAGGTAAGCATCAATTTTTTTTTCTTTCCTAAGATATGGAGAGTCCATGACGTCATCAATTACTAGTGGGAACCAATACCCAAGCTAGAGGACACAGATGACTAGGGAAGGATAACAAGACAGGCAGACCAAAACAGAAGGCACCACCGCTTGAAGAACCTTTCTCCCAAAAAAAGCCTCGGCTCGAGGCAAAAGTATCAAATTTGTAAAATGCCTTGCAAATCTGTTCCACAGAAGCTTCATTTTTGAAAGCCCAAGAAAAGAGACAGCCCTCGTGGAATGAGCCGTAATTCTCTCAGGAGGCTGCTGACCAGCAGTCTCATAAGCAAAACTAATCATACTTCTCAAGCAGAGAGAAAGAAGTAGCAGTAGCTTTCTGACCTTTACGCTTTCCAGAGAAACAAACATGGCAGAGGACTGGCGAAAATCCTTAGTCGCCTGTAGGTAGAATTTTAGAGTACACACAACATCCAAGTTTTGTAACAAACATTCCTTATGAGAAGAAGGATTAGGACATAGAGAAGGAACAACAATTTCCTGATTAATATTTCTATCTGAAACCACTTTAGGGAGAAATCCCACTTTAGTACGAAGAACCGCCTTACCAGCATGAAAAATAAGGTAAGGTCAATCATACTGCAAAGCAGAGTGTTCCGAGACTCTCTGAGCAGAAGAAACAAAACCTTCCAAGATAACAACTTAATATCTATGGAATGCAATGGCTCAAACATAGCCTGCTGCAAAACTTTAAGAACAAGGTTAAGGCTCCAAGGAGGAGTAACAGGTTTAAACACAGTCCTGATTCTGACCAGGGCCTGACAAAAGGATTGAACATCTGGCACATTCGCCAGACGCTTGTGCAACAAAATAGATAATGCAGAAATCTGACCCTTCAGAGAACTGACTGACAATCCTTTCTCCAGACCTTCCTGGAGAAAAGACAAAATTCTAGGAATCCTGACCCTACTACAAAAGTAGCCCTTGGATTTGCACCAATAAAGGTATCTATGCCATACCTTATGGTAAATCTTTCTAGTAACAGGCTTGCGAGCCTGGCCTGAATCATGGTCTCAATGACCGACTAAGAAAAACCATGCTTAGACAGAACTAAGAGTTCAATCTCCAAGCAGTCAGCTTCAGAGAAACGAGATTTGGATGAAGGAATGGACCCTGAGTTAGAAGGCCCTTCCTCAGAGACAGCCTCCAAGGTGGAAAAGATGACATTCTTACTAGGTCTGCATACCAGATTCTTCGAGGCCATGCAGGAGCTATTAGAATTACCGACGCTCTCTCCTGTTTGATACAAGCAAAATCTCATCAAAGGAGCGCAAACTGAGGAAACAGGTATGCTAGATCGAAATCCCAATGAACTACCAGCGCATCTATCAGGGCGGTCTGCGGATCTCTCGACCTTGAACCGTACCTTGGAAGCTTGGCATTCTGCTGAGACACCATCAGATCCAACTCCGGCACCCCCCATTTGAGGGTTAACCTGAAGAACACCTTCGGATGGAGAGCCCACTCCCCAGGATGAAATGTCTGTCTGCTCAGGAAGTCCGCTTCCCAGTTGTCCACACCTGGATTGTGGATGGCAGAAAGACAGCAATTGTGAGCTTCCACCCACTGAACAACCCAAGCCACCTCCTTCATGGCTAAGGAACTCCGAGTTCCTCCCTGGTGGTTGATGTAAGCCACTGAGGTGATATTGTCCAACTGGAACCTGATAAACCGGGCTAAGGACAACTGAGGCCAAGCCATCAGAGCATTGTAAATTGCTCTCAACTCCAAGATATTTATGGGGAGAGCAGACTCCTCCCAAGTCCATAGTCCCTGCGCCTTTAAAGAGATCCAGACTGCTCCCAAGCCCAGCAGGCTGGCGTCTGTGGTAACAATCACCCAGGAAGGTCTCTGAAAGCATGTGCCCCGAGACAGATGCTACTGAGAAAGCCACCACGGAACAGAGTCTCTTGTCGACTGATCTAGATCTATCCTCAGACATATCCGAATGATCCCCGTTCCATTGTCTGAGCATGCATAACTGCCGAGCTCTCAAATGGAATCGAGCAAAGGGAATGATGTCCATGGAAGCGACCATCAGACCAATTACCTCCATATATTGAGCCACTGATGGCCGAACAGTAGACTGCAGAGAGAGGCAAGAGGAAAGAATTTTGGATTTTCTGACCTCTGTAGAAATGCAAATCTCAGGAAATTGTGATGATCCCTGTGGATGGGAACATGAAGATACGCATCCTTCAGGTCTATGGTCGTCATGAACTGACCCTCTTGGACCAAGGGAAGAATGGAACAAATGGTTTCCATTTTGAAGGGCTGCACCCTGAGAACGTTGTTGAGACACTTTAGGTCTAGAATAGGATGAAAAGTTCCCTCTTTTTTGGGAACCACAAACAGATTTGAATAGAATCCTAGACCCTGTTCCCTTACAGGAACTGGAACTATCACTCCCAGGGAATTAAGGTCCCAAACCCAATTCAAGAATGACTCTCTTTTTATCTGGTCTGCAGATAATCTTGAGAGGTGGAACCTGCCTCTGGGAGGAAAAGTCTTGAATTCTAGTTTGTAACCCTGAGGTACTATGTCCACAGCCCAGGGATCTGGGACATCTCATATCCATGCTTGATAAAACAGAGAAAATCTGCCCCCCACTTGATCTGATCCCGGATAGGGGGAAAACCCTTCATGCTGATTTAGACTTAGCTGTGGGTTTCTTAGATTGCTTCCTCTTGTTCCAAAACTGATTGGGTTTCCAAGAAGACTTGGACTTGAGAAAATTTTAAATCAGGGTCAGTCTATAGGAATAATAGCAGAAAGGAAAATAATGTGCCTATATTCTATTTCCTACCTAAGCTACATAAAAATGCTACTCATCCTCCGGGCAGGCCTATCATTTCTGGAGTGGGTTCACTTTTGGAGCCCACTTCAGAACTGATAGATATTTTTTTACAACCTCTAGTGGCACAGTTGACCAGTTATATTAGGGACTCTACACAGGTTCTTAGTACCCTACAAACTATCAAATGGAAGTCTACATATAGATTCATTACAGTGGGTGTTGCTTCACTATACACCTCCATCCCACACCAGGCAGGCCTAACCTCCATCTTTAATATTTTGAACAGAATGTCTGGTTACTCAGAGGATCTTAAACATTTTATAATTTGTACTTTGGATTTTTTGTTAACCCATAATTATTTTTTGTTTGGGGGGTCTTACTATCTGCAGAGACGTGGAACAGCTATGGGGGCGAAGTTCGCCCCCTCCTATGCCAATCTCTATATGGGATGGTGGGAGCTGCTCCACGTCTATGCAGATAAGTAACCCCTTGAAGGATCATATAATTTATTTCGGCCGCTAAATTGATGACCTGCTTCTGGTGTGGGATGGAGATGAAATGTCGGCATCCGCTTTTGTTGAGTATTTGAATTGTAACGATTTCAACTTGAGTTTTGTTGGATGTCAGAATCCAGAAAGGATTGAGTTTCTGGATATTGAAATATTCATTGAAGGTGGTCTGATTGTAACAGATCTACATAGGAAAACAACAAGTGGCAATACCATTCTTAATTATAAATCCTGTCACCCACAACATGTACTCAAGGCTATTCCGAAGGGTCAATTCATTAGGGCAAAGAGAATTTGCTCTAATGAAACCCTGTACAAAAAACAAAGTGAGGATTTGTGTAATAGACTTCAGGATAGGGGTTATAATAATCAATTATTGTTAAACACTAAACAAGTTGTAGACAGCATGCCACGCGAGTCTTTATTACAATACAAAAATGGAAGAAATAGGTCTTTTAGTAAGCAAAGCACGTGGAACAAAGTTGTTTTTAGTACACCCTATAGTCTAGAGTATAAAAAGATTTGTGACATTGTGCGAGAAAGCCTTCCAATCCTACAGACTGACCCTATTTTAGAGAAGGTTATCACTTGTGGAGTTAAATTTGTATCTAGAAAGGCTAAAAGTATTAAAAATTATGTATCCCCTTCTTTTTTGCCAGAAGTAAGAAAAGATACTTGGTTACCAACCATACCTGGCTGTTTTAAATGTAGCGGTACCAGATGCATAACTTGTGATCATATCACAGAAGGAAATATTTTCCAATCACAGAGTACAGGGAAACAATACACAATTAGGTATAATCTAAATTGTAATTCAACACATATAGTGTACCTCATGACATGTAAAAGCTGCCACATTCAATACTTAGGTAAAACTAAAAGAAGGTTGAGAGACAGGGTATTAGAGCATATTGGGACATTAATGACCCTGATATATTTACCTCAGTGGCCTCACATTTTAAATTTGAACACCAGGGAGATTCCTCCTTAGCTTTTTTTCAGGCTGTTGACCATGTCCCTTTCTCTAAAAGAGGGGGGGACTGGGAATATCAGCTGAGTAAAAAAGAGGTCAGATGGATTTTCAATATGAATTCCAGGGTACCATTTGGCTTAAATATTGAGGCAGATGTTAATTTGTTTGTATAATACACCTTATCCTGTTCCTTTAAATAATGAGTCAGTGTATTGTACATTATTTCATCCCTATTGAAGCATACTGTGTATGGATTAGAGGTATCCCCCTTCTTTATACTCACAATGTGTCTTTTATAACACAAAATATTCATATTATATCTTTACTGTAAATTGTCTTTACATTTTAAACATACTAAATTCCTGTATTAATTCTGTCATTTGCAGCCTGTACATGAGGGGTTAAAAACATAATTTATGCTTACCTGATAAATTCCTTTCTTCTGTAGTGTGATCAGTCCACGGGTCATCATTACTTCTGGGATATTACTCCTCCCCAACAGGAAGTGCAAGAGGATTCACCCAGCAGAGCTGCATATAGCTCCTCCCCTCTACGTCACTCCCAGTCATTCGACCAAGGACCAACGAGAAAGGAAAAGCCAAGGGTGAAGTGGTGACTGGAGTATAAATTAAAAAATATTTACCTGCCTTAAAAACAGGGCGGGCCGTGGACTGATCACACTACAGAAGAAAGGAATTTATCAGGTAAGCATAAATTATGTTTTCTTCTGTTAAGTGTGATCAGTCCACGGGTCATCATTACTTCTGGGATACCAATACCAAAGCAAAAGTACACGGATGACGGGAGGGATAGGCAGGCTCTTTATACAGAAGGAACCACTGCCTGAAGAACCTTTCTCCCAAAAATAGCCTCCGATGAAGCAAAAGTGTCAAATTTGTAAAATTTGGAAAAAGTATGAAGCGAAGACCAAGTTGCAGCCTTGCAAATCTGTTCAACAGAGGCCTCATTCTTGAAGGCCCAAGTGGAAGCCACAGCTCTAGTAGAATGAGCTGTAATTCTTTCAGGAGGCTGCTGTCCAGCAGTCTCATAAGCTAAACGAATTATGCTACGAAGCCAAAAAGAAAGAGAGGTAGCGGAAGCTTTTTGACCTCTCCTCTGCCCAGAGTAAATGACAAACAGAGAAGACGTTTGTCGAAATTCCTTAGTTGCCTGTAAGTAAAATTTTAGAGCACGGACTACATCCAGGTTGTGCAGTAGACGTTCCTTCTTTGAAGAAGGATTTGGGCATAAAGAAGGAACAACAATCTCTTGATTGATATTCCTGTTAGTAACTACCTTAGGTAAGAACCCAGGTTTAGTACGCAGGACTACCTTATCCGAATGAAAAATCAAATAAGGAGAATCACAATGTAAGGCTGATAATTCAGATACCCTTCGAGCCGAGGAAATAGCCATTAAAAATAGAACTTTCCAAGATAACAACTTTATATCAATGGAATGAAGGGGTTCAAACGGAACGCCCTGTAAAACATTAAGAACAAGGTTTAAACTCCATGGTGGAGCAACAGTTTTAAACACAGGCTTAATCCTGGCCAAAGCCTGACAAAAAGCCTGGACGTCAGGAACTTCTGACAGACGTTTGTGTAACAGAATGGACAGAGCTGAGATCTGTCCCTTTAATGAACTAGCAGATAAACCCTTTTCTAAACCTTCTTGTAGAAAAGACAATATCCTAGGAATCCTAACCTTACTCCAAGAGTAACCTTTGGATTCACACCAATATAGGTATTTACGCCATATCTTATGGTAAATCTTTCTGGTAACAGGTTTCCTAGCCTGTATTAAGGTATCAATAACTGACTCAGAAAACCCACGTCTTGATAAAATCAAGCGTTCAATTTCCAAGCAGTCAGCTTCAGAGAAGTTAGATTTTGATGTTTGAAGGGACCCTGTATCAGAAGGTCCTGTTTCAGAGGTAGAGACCAAGGTGGACAGGATGACATGTCCACCAGGTCTGCATACCAAGTCCTGCGTGGCCACGCAGGTGCTATTAGAATCACTGATGCTCTCTCTTGTTTGATTCTGGCAATCAATCGAGGAAGCAACGGGAAGGGTGGAAACACGTAAGCCATCCTGAAGTCCCAAGGTGCTGTCAGAGCATCTATCAGGACTGCTCCTGGATCCCTGGATCTGGACCCGTAACGAGGAAGCTTGGCGTTCTGTCGAGACGCCATGAGATCTCTCTCTGGTTTGCCCCAACGTCGAAGTATTTGGGCAAAGACCTCCGGATGAAGTTCCCACTCCCCCGGATGAAAAGTCTGACGACTTAAGAAATCCGCCTCCCAGTTCTCCACTCCCGGGATGTGGATTGCTGACAGGTGGCAAGAGTGAGACTCTGCCCAGCGAATTATCTTTGATACTTCCATCATAGCTAGGGAGCTTCTTGTCCCTCCCTGATGGTTGATGTAAGCTACAGTCGTGATGTTGTCCGACTGAAACCTGATGAACCCCCGAGTTGTCAACTGGGGCCAAGCCAGGAGGGCATTGAGAACTGCTCTCAATTCCAGAATGTTTATTGGCAGGAGACTCTCCTCCTGACTCCATTGTCCCTGAGCCTTCAGAGAATTCCAGACGGCACCCCAACCTAGAAGGCTGGCGTCTGTTGTTACAATTGTCCAGTCTGGTCTGCTGAATGGCATCCCCCTGTACAGATGTGGCCGAGAAAGCCACCATAGAAGAGAATTTCTGGTCTCTTGATCCAGATTCAGAGAAGGGGATAAGTCTGAGTAATCCCCATTCCACTGACTTAGCATGCACAGTTGCAGTGGTCTGAGGTGTAAGCGTGCAAAGGGTACTATGTCCATTGCCGCTACCATTAAGCCGATTACCTCCATGCATTGAGCCACTGACGGGTGTTGAATGGAATGAAGGGTGCGGCAAGCACTTTGAAGTCTTGTTAGCCTGTCCTCTGTCAGGTAAATCTTCATTTCTACAGAATCTATAAGAGTCCCCAGGAAGGGAACTCTTGTGAGTGGAACGAGTGAACTTTTCTTTTCGTTCACCTTCCATCCATGTGACCTTAGAAATGCCAGCACTAACTCTGTATGAGACTTGGCAGTTTGAAAGCTTGAAGCTTGTATCAGAATGTCGTCTAGGTATGGAGCTACCGAGATTCCCCGCGGTCTTAGTACCGCCAGAAGAGCACCCAGAACCTTTGTGAAGATTCTTGGAGCTGTAGCCAATCCGAATGGAAGAGCCACAAACTGGTAATGCCTGTCTAGGAAGGCAAACCTTAGGTACCGATAATGATCTTTGTGAATCGGTATGTGAAGGTAAGCATCTTTTAAATCTACAGTGGTCATGTACTGACCCTCTTGGATCATAGGTAAAATTGTCCGAATAGTCTCCATCTTGAACGATGGAACTCTTAGGAATTTGTTTAGGATCTTTAAGTCCAGGATTGGTCTGAAAGTTCCCTCTTTTTTGGGAACCACAAACAGATTTGAGTAAAACCCCTGTCCCTGTTCCGATCGTGGAACTGGATGGATTACTCCCATTAACAAGAGCTCTTGTACGCAGCGTAGAAACGCCTCTTTCTTTGTCTGGATTGTTGACAATCTTGACAGATGAAATCTCTCTCTTGGAGGAGAGTATTTGAAGTCCAGAAGGTATCCCTGAGATATTATCTCTAGCGCCCAGGGATCCTGAACATCTCTTGCCCAAGCCTGGGCGAAGAGAGAAAGTCTGCCCCCCACTAGATCCGATCCCGGATCGGGGGCCCTCAATTCATGCTGTTTTAGGGGCAGCAGCAGGTTTCCTAGTCTGCTTGCCCTTGTTCCAGGACTGGTTAGGTTTCCAGCCTTGTCTGTAGCGAGCAACAGCTCCTTCCTGTTTTGGTGCAGAGGAAGTTGATGCTGCTCCTGCTTTGAAATTACGAAAGGAACGAAAATTAGACTGTCTAGTCTTGGCTTTGGCTTTGTCCTGAGGTAGGGCATGGCCTTTACCTCCTGTAATGTCAGCGATAATCTCTTTCAACCCGGGCCCGAATAAGGTCTGCCCTTTGAAAGGTATATTAAGCAATTTAGACTTAGAAGTAACATCAGCTGACCAGGATTTTAGCCACAGCGCCCTGCGTGCCTGAATGGCGAATCCTGAATTCTTCGCCGTAAGTTTAGTAAGATGTACTACGGCCTCCGAAATGAATGAATTAGCTAGTTTAAGGACTCTAAGCCTGTCCGTAATGTCGTCCAGAGTAGCTGAACCAATGTTCTCTTCCAGAGACTCAATCCAGAATGCCGCTGCAGCCGTGATCGGCGCAATGCATGCAAGGGGTTGCAATATAAAACCTTGTTGAACAAACATTTTCTTAAGGTAACCCTCTAACTTTTTATCCATTGGATCTGAAAAAGCACAGCTATCCTCCACCGGGATAGTGGTACGCTTAGCTAAGGTAGAAACTGCTCCCTCCACCTTAGGGACCGTTTGCCATAAGTCCCTTGTGGTGGCGTCTATTGGAAACATTTTTTTAAATATCGGAGGGGGTGAGAACGGCACACCGGGTCTATCCCACTCCTTAGTAACAATTTCAGTAAGTCTCTTAGGTATAGGAAAAACCTCAGTACTCGTCGGTACCGCAAAATATTTATCCAACCTACACATTTTCTCTGGTATTGCAACTGTGTTACAATCATTCAGAGCCGCTAACACCTCCCCTAGTAATACACGGAGGTTTTCCAGTTTAAATTTAAAATTTGAAATATCTGAATCCAGTCTGTTTGGATCAGAACCGTCACCCACAGAATGAAGTTCTCCGTCCTCATGTTCTGCCACCTGTGACGCAGTGTCTGACATGGCCCTAATATTATCAGCGCACTCTGTTCTCACCCCAGAGTGATCACGCTTACCTCTTAGTTCTGGTAATTTAGCCAAAACCTCAGTCATAACAGTAGCCATATCCTGTAATGTGATTTGTAATGGCCGCCCAGATGTACTCGGCGCTACAATATCACGCACCTCCCTCTGAGCGGGAGATGTAGGTACTGACACGTGAGGCGAGTTAGTCGGCATAACTCTCCCCTCGTTGTTTGGTGAAATTTGTTCAATTTGTACAGATTGACTTTTATTTAAAGTAGCATCAATACAGTTAGTACATAAATTTCTATTGGGCTCCACTTTGGCATTGCAACAAATGACACAGGTATCATCCTCTGAATCAGACATGTTTAACACACTAGCAAATAAACTTGCAACTTGGAAATACAATTCAATTAGAATAATATTAAAACGTACTGTGCCTTTAAGAAGCACAGAAGATCTATGACAGTTGAAAATTAATAAATTGAAACAGTTATAGCCTCAATCCTTGTAAACAACACAACTTTAGCAAAGGTTTAATCCCATTAGCAAAGATAACAAATTCTGAAAGCAGGAAACAAATTACAGAATAAACGTTTTTTTATCTCAGTCAAACTATAATTCTCACAGCTCTGCTGAGAGAAATTACCTCCCTCAAAATAAGTTTTGAAGACCCCTGAGCTCTGTAGAGATGAACCGGATCATGCAGGGAATACAATGAGTTGCTGACTGAAATATTTGATGCGTAGTAAAAGCGCCAAAAAACGGCCCCTCCCCCTCACACACAGCAGTGAGGGAGAACAGAAACTGTCAGAAAACAGATTAAGCAACTGCCAAGTGGAAAAATAGTGCCCAAACATTTATTCACTCAGTACCTCAGCAAATGAAAACGATTTTACATTCCAGCAAAAACGTTAAACATAATCTCTAGTTATTAAACAGCTTTATGTATTTCTTACAGTGTAATTCTAGTGAAGTACCATTCCCCAGAATACTGAAGTGTAAAGTATACATACATGACATTATATCGGTATGGCAGGATTTTCTCATCAATTCCATTGTCAGAAAATAAAAACTGCTACATACCTCTATGCAGATTCATCTGCCCGCTGTCCCCTGATCTGAAGTTTACCTCTCCTCAGATGGCCGAGAAACAGCAATATGATCTTAACTACTCCGGCTAAAATCATAACAAAAACTCTGGTAGATTCTTCTTCAAACTCTGCCAGAGAGATAATAACACACTCCGGTGCTATTTTAAAATAACAAACTTTTGATTGAAGATATAAAACTAAGTATAATCACCATAGTCCTCTCACACATCCTATCTAGTCGTTGGGTGCAAGAGAATGACTGGGAGTGACGTAGAGGGGAGGAGCTATATGCAGCTCTGCTGGGTGAATCCTCTTGCACTTCCTGTTGGGGAGGAGTAATATCCCAGAAGTAATGATGACCCGTGGACTGATCACACCTAACAGAAGAAATCTAGTTTAGTTTTACTAATGTTACACAGGTGTTTAATCGATCATTATTCCCTCTATATAGGCTTACAGGCTAGTAGTCATTTTCAAGCAGTGAACAAGTGAGGAAGTCCCTCACGAAACGCGTATGTTTGTTACTGTTCTGTAACCACTCGGACCTGTTCCGCTTGGTGCTTTTTTTCTGTATGCCCTCTTGATTTTTAGCACTACATGTACCTTTGAAATAAACCCGCATTTGCATCTTACCTTTATCCTCTAAGTTGGATTTATTTCGGATGGTTAGCCGGATACTCTTCAGTATCTCTCTGACGTCATCGGACTGGGACGTCTGGATCTGGCTCCTGTCTGCATCCGTAGGAATGGGAACAGTACACACGCTGAAGACGCGCTGGATGGATCGCTGAAGAAAGCCGTCCTACACACTGCCTGGGGGTAAGCACTGCTTGCTTTGTTTGTATCCTATATAGACTGTGTCCTTTTGCGGTAGCTCAACGGGCAGTCAATAGGCCAGTTCAGAGGCCAGGGCTAATATTTACTGGGCGACCCAGCGTTGGTTATTGTGCGGTGCTGAAGATACATTCCTCTATATTGTAACAGAGTCATATCAGGAATGTTGCATAATTGGGACATTATAGTGAGATTGTCAGATTCACTATTTGGATTATTAAAGGTACAGTGCTTTAATTCAGCTTTATTTGGCTTGTCTTTGTGGGCTACAGACCATGACAGAAACACAGGAATGTTTTGTTTTACGAGACTTAGAAGTATCTCTTTACTCATATGATCAGGATGTTGAAAGTATTACCAGTGACAATGAAAATACCATTGACAGTTTATTTTTTCATATTGATGAATTGCGCAAAAAGGATATAAAATTGGATTTGGATATAAAGACTTTCCTATTATACAAGAAATATCAACGAATCCCTAGGGGCTTAAGGATCAGGAAATTTCCATCTTTTACAGTTAACGATCCTGTCTTTATCTCCAAATGGAATAAGATTCTGAATGATTGTTCCTTTGCCTTAATTGATCTGCTTGTTGAATTTAAGAAACAGGAAAGATTGGAAATCATTAATCTTATTAAGGCTACACAGACTGACCTACAACTTTTACAAGCAGACCCAGTGTTTAAAGAATATGATATGAAATTTGAGGCTAACATGCTGAAGTTCTCAAAAGAACTTTGGGACTTTAAAAAAAACAAGTTATCCCGTGATAAAAGGGACTATGAAGCAAACAGAGTGTATAGATGGACTCAGACAACATTTAGAAATTCTAGTGATAGAAAGACCCCTTTTTTTAGAAAGAGTAATAAGGCTACAAAACATGTGAGGTTTTTAGAAACAGAGTATGAGGTTGACAGAACTGATAATGATTCTAATGAGAAAGGGATACATCAGATAGGCACTGCCTCAGCCCTTGATATACCCTCCACAGATCCCATAGAGTTTTCAAAAAACGAGCAGGCTCTGGGAGCAAAGCAAAAAAGAAAAAAACAAGGAGAGGAAGCAGGGGCAAAAAAAGAAAAGGAACCAAAGAGATACCATATGAGAGCCAATCGGACCCAAGTCAGAAAATATGTTTAAAAAATGTGGTAAATCTCTCACAATATGTTCTAAATAAATTTGAGTTAGAAGTTTTGAGTAAGGGTTTAAATTTTTCCCCTACTACACATTTTAACCTTTTTGATACCATTTTGGATATCAACAGCTTTGTAAGAAAATTGGTATTAAAGAAACATTTCTATATGGATATTGAGGTTGAGAATAGTGATGTTAGACAGGATGAGGCCATTAGTGAACAGGCTGTTTCCAGCACTGTTTTAGATTTTAATGATCATTGTGCCATTAATGAATTAGTTTGTCTTATGCAGGAAGGGGAAAATGAAAGCGACTCACAAAAAACCAAATGTCCCCTATTAACTGGAGCCAGAAAAAGTTCTTTCTACCCTGTGCATGCAAGGGGCAAAAATATGGATGTATTTCAAAGAACAATTGAAAATAAATTAAAGTCCCCTGCACAAAGAGTAGAAAGTGATTTAACAAATAATCCCTCTATTAAAAACAAAAATAATTTGAGTGGTAATCACTATAAAGCTTTGAAATCGTTGCAGGCTAATGACACTATTGTCATAAAATTATCAGACAAAGGCGGCAATGTTGTCGTCATGGATAGGGAATACTATCTATTTGAGGCTAAACGACAGTTGAGAGATATAGAGGTGTATTGTAAATTAGACTTCAATCCAACAGTAAAATTTAGATCAAAACTTGAGAAAATTTTAAATCAGGGTCAGTCTATAGGAATAATAGCAGAAAGGAAAATGGAACAATTTCTAATCACTAATCCTAATGTGCCTATATTCTATTTCCTACCCAAGCTGCATAAAAATGCTACTCATCCTCCGGGCAGGCCTATAATTTCTGGAGTGGGTTCACTTTTGGAGCCCACTTCAGAACTGATAGATATTTTTTTACAACCTCTAGTGGCACAGTTGACCATTTATATTAGGGACTCTACACAGGTTCTTAGTACCCTACAAACTATCAAATGGAAGTCTACATATAGATTCATTACAGTGGATGTTGCTTCACTATACACCTCCATCCCACACCAGGCAGGCCTAACCTCCATCTTTATATTTTGAACAGAATGTCTGGTTACTCAGAGGATCTTAAACATTTTATAATTTGTACTTTGGAGTTTTTGTTAACCCATAATTATTTTTTGTTTGAGGGGTCTTACTATCTGCAGAGACGTGGAACAGCTATGGGGCGAAGTTCGCCCCCTCCTATGCCAATCTCTATATGGGATGGTGGGAGCTGCTCCACGTCTATGCAGATAGTAACCCCTTCAAGGATCATATAATTTATTTCGGCCGCTATATTGATGACCTGCTTCTGGTGTGGGATGGAGATGAAATGTCGGCATCCGCTTTTGTTGAGTATTTGAATTGTAACGATTTCAACTTGAGCTTTATTGGATGTCAGAATCCAGAAAGGATTGAGTTTCTGGATATTGAAATATTCATTGAAGGTGGTCTGATTGTAACAGATCTACATAGGAAACCAACGAGTGGCAATACCATTCTTAATTATAAATCCTGTCACCCACAACATGTACTCAAGGCTATTTCGAAGGGTCAATTCATTAGGGCAAAGAGAATTTGCTCTAATGAAACCCTGTACAAAAAACAAAGTGAGGATTTGTGCAATAGACTTCAGGATAGGGGTTATAATAATCAATTATTGTTAAACACTAAACAAGTTGTAGACAACATGCCACGTGAGTCTTTATTACAATACAAAAATGGAAGAAATAGGTCTTTTAGTAAGCAAAGCACGTGGAACAAAGTTGTTTTTAGTACACCCTATAGTCTAGAGTATAAAAAGATTTGTGACATTGTGCGAGAAAGCCTCCCAATCCTACAGACTGACCCTATTTTAAAGAAGGTTATCACTTGTGGAGTTAAATTCGTATCTAGAAAGGCTAAAAGTATTCAAAATTATGTATCCCCTTCTTTTTTGCCAGAAGTAAGAAAAGATACTTGGTTACCAACCAGAACTGGCTGTTTTAAATGTAGAGGTACCAGATGCATAACTTGTGATCATATCACAGAAGGAAATATTTTCCAATCACAGAGTACAGGGAAACAATACACAATTAGGTATAATCTAAATTGTAATTCAACACATATAGTGTACCTCATGACATGTAAAAGCTGCCACATTCAATACTTAGGTAAAACTAAAAGAAGGTTGAGAGAAAGGGTATTAGAGCATATTAGGGATATTAATGACCCTGATATATTTACCTCAGTGGCCTCACATTTTAAATTTGAACACCAGGGAGATTCCTCCTTAGCTTTTTTTCAGGCTGTTGACCATGTCCCTTTCTCTAAAAGAGGGGGGGACCGGGAATATCAGCTGAGTAAAAAAGAGGTCAGATGGATTTTCAATATGAATTCCAGGGTACCATTTGGCTTAAATATTGAGGCAGATGTTAATTTGTTTGTATAATACACCTTATCCTGTTCCTTTAAATAATGAGTCAGTGTATTGTACATTATTTCATCCCTATTGAAGCATACTGTGTATGGATTAGAGGTATCCCCCTTCTTTATACTCACAATGTGTCTTTTATAACACAAAATATTCATATTATATCTTTACTGTAAATTGTCTTTACATTGTATTGCATTTTAAACATACTATATTCCTGTATTAATTCTGTCATTTGCAGCCTGTACATGAGGGGTTAAAATCTAGTTTAGTTTTACCAATGTTACACAGGTGTTTAATCGATCATGATTCCCTCTATATAGGCTTACAAGCTAGTAGTCATTTTCAAGCAGTGAACAAGTGAGGAAGTCCCTCACGAAACGCGTATGTTTGTTACTGTTCTGTAACCACTCGGACCTGTTCCGTTTGGTGCTTTTTTTCTGTATGCCCTCTTGATCTTTAGCACTACATGTACCTTTGAAATAAGCCCGCATTTGCATCTTACCTTTATTGGATTTATTTTGGATGGTTAGCCGGATACTGTTCAGTTCTTTTGGGACTGTTCCTGCTTGGAAGAGAGGAAGACTTTCTTTTGAAGTTTTGAAAGGAACGAAAAATTACTTTGACATCCTTTAGGCCTATTCTTCTTGTCTTGTGGAAGAAAAGACCCTTGAACAAGGTCTTACCCTTGAAAGGAAGCGCCAGAAGCTTGGACTTAGAAGTAACATCCGTTGACCAAGATTTTTGCCACAATGCCCTGCGAGCTAGTACAGCAAAGGCAGATATCTTGGCTCCCAGCTTAATAACTTGCATTGTAGCATCAGAAATAAAAGAATTGGCTATCTTAAGAGCCTTAATTCTGTCCTGGATCTCCTCCAAAGGAGTCTCTACCAAAATTGAATCAGACAAGGCGTTGCACCAAAAAGATGCTGCACTTGACACAGTGGCAATACAAACTGCAGGTTGCCATTGAAGACATTGATAAACATACATCTTCTTCAAATAAGCCTCCAGCTTTTTGTCCATTGGATCCTTAAAAGAGCAACTATCCTCTATAGGAATAGTAGTTCTCTTAGACAGAGTAGAAATGGCCGCTTCTACTTAAGGCACCATGCGCCATGAATCTTTAATGGAGTCAGCAAAAGGAAACATCTTTTTAAAGACAGGAGACGGGGGAAAAGGTATCCCTGGCTTCTACCATTCCTGTGAAATAATCTCTGTTGCATGGTCTGTAACAGGAAACACATCCACAGTGGAAGGAACATCATAGTATTTATTAAGTTTACTAGATTTCTTAGGGTTGACAACGACAGGCGTATCCGAGTCATCCAAAGTAGCCAAAACCTCATTTAACAATACACGAAGGTGTTCAAGCTTAAATCTGAAGGTTACTATTTCAGCATCAGATGAAGGAATTAGACTGTCCAAATCTGAGATTGCAGTGGGAAGAACAGAAACCTTGGTATCTGAATCTCTAATTTTCCTCTTTCGTTTTCCCTTTAGCATAGGCAAAGCAGATAATGCCACAGATACAGCAGAAGATACCTGAGCAGCAAATTCTGCAGGCAAATAAACTCCCCCAGGAGTCTGAGAGGAACTGCAGGGAACTGTATATGACACCATAGAGGCTATGGATGTTTGAGGAGAAAGCTGTGGCATAGCCTGAACAGCATCATCCTAGGAGACATTAGGCTCAGAAACAAAAATCCTATCTTTACATTTTAAAGTTTTATCTTAAAATGTAAAACAAAATTGTGCGGTGTTACGGTTGCCTCCAGGCTGGCTGGAAGTTGGACCGTAGAAAAGGATGCTCCTAGCGCTCACCAAAGGATCATCAGCACCGTAGACACTATAACTACTGCGTAGCCACCATCAGTAATGCAGACTCTATGAACCACCGCTGCTGGGCTGGTATCTCGCCGTCTGCTCTGCGCCCTGGACCTACGACCAGGCTCCAGTAGGTGAACCTCTTCCTTCTTTAGAGCGAAGCAGGATCAGGAACAAGAGCTCTTACAGGAGCTCAGTAGCTAAGGGAGTATGAAGAGCATAGCAATCCCTGTAGTGATTATAGCTGTACCCTACAAACATGAGTCAAAGCTGCAAGTTAGAGGGTCAGAATAGGTCTCATGTGCTGGAACACACAGCCTGGTTTTTATTGAGGTTACATGCAAAAAAGACACTCTCAGGGGGAGGCATAAAATCCCCAATCACACATTTGATGCATTTAGATAGCGAGACAACGCCCTTTTACAGGCCACAACAGCAGATAACATTACACACAAGAAAACAATGCAGTCCACCTTATGACTACTAGCAGTCTGATTAGACAATGGGAATGTTTTTCACTAAACTTAATTAGAGCTGATCCCAGCAAACTTGTATTTAGAATGCTTCTTGAAGCTGAACAAAGTTATCTCTGTAGTTCTGACCGAAGGGTCTGTCACATAGCACTTAATGGCACACAATGAAAACCAATGCCTCTGTAACAGTGCTCCCCCTCTGTGGAACACTCTGCCTGTGTGGCACCTGGCTCAGCAAGTCCCATTCACTGAACCAAGTGGGAGAATACCAGGGACAAGCTATTTTACAGTGGGGGCTAACATCTCCACTGTTAACCCTGGGCCCAAGTTAGGAGTTAGCTGGGGAGGGGGAGATTGGCTTACCTCCTCCTCCTGATACTCCGGCGGCCGTTGGGAAGGGAGGTCGATGCTCTCCACTTCCTGTGGAACATGCTGCGACTGGTGAGAGAGACCGGTTGTCTCCTCTCCCTGGAAGGCACACTCCGGCTGGGGAGGGAGGTCGATGCTCTCCCCTCCCTGTAGCTGGGTCTGTCGCTGGGGATCTGGGCCGCCTGCCCAGCATCCCTGTAGGGCCGGTAGAGAGACTGCGGTCCCATCTCCACCTGCCTGCTGGGGGTCCTCCCAGGACCAGTCTATGAGGCCTGCTGCCTCTGTTATCTCTGGTTGGGGTTGGGGAAGAAGACCGGTTGTCTCTTCCCTCTGCACGGTATACTGCCGCTGGGGAGGGAGGTCACTGCTCTCCTCTCCCTGTGGAACATGCTGCGGCTGGGGAGAGAGACCAGGTGTCCATACCCTCAAACTCCACAGTTGGCGCTCAAAGGCTCGTGCCGCTTCGTTCTCCGTATCCAATTCCCGGATGATGCGACTGACTACCTCCTGCGCAGGGTCTGGACCATATCGGAATAGCCGCCTCTTTACCTCTGGAACGAAATCCGCGCCCTCATAGCGACGGATCCGGTTGAGGTGCTCTTCACATTGTTCTGACCAGTATCTTGTCAGCTCCATGCTGCTGTAGGTAGGGACGCTGCGCAGTGGCTAGCGTTGCCCTCAATAACTCTCCTACGATACCAGTGCTGTTGTGGTGCTGCTCCTTGCGCTAGGACGCTATCCCACCGCTGCCGCCAAATGTTACGGTTGCCTCCAGGCTGGCTGGAAGTTGGACCGTAGAAAAGGATGCTCCTAGCGCTCACCAAAGGATCATCAGCACCGTAGACACTATAACTACTGCGTAGCCACCATCAGTAATGCAGACTCTATGAACCACCGCTGCTGGACTGGTATCTCGCCGTCTGCTCTGCGCCCTGGACCTACGACCAGGCTCCAGTAGGTGAACCTCTTCCTTCTTTAGAGCGAAGCAGGATCAGGAACAAGAGCTCTTACAGGAGCTCAGTAGCTAAGGGAGTATGAAGAGCATAGCAATCCCTGTAGTGATTATAGCTGTACCCTACAAACATGAGTCAAAGCTGCAAGTTAGAGGGTCAGAATAGGTCTCATGTGCTGGAACACACAGCCTGGTTTTTATTGAGGTTACATGCAAAAAAGACACTCTCAGGGGGAGGCATAAAATCCCCAATCACACATTTGATGCATTTAGATAGCGAGACAACGCCCTTTTACAGGCCACAACAGCAGATAACATTACACACAAGAAAACAATGCAGTCCACCTTATGACTACTAGCAGTCTGATTAGACAATGGGAATGTTTTTCACTAAACTTAATTAGAGCTGATCCCAGCAAACTTGTATTTAGAATGCTTCTTGAAGCTGAACAAAGTTATCTCTGTAGTTCTGACCGAAGGGTCTGTCACATAGCACTTAATGGCACACAATGAAAACCAATGCCTCTGTAACAGTGCTCCCCCTCTGTGGAACACTCTGCCTGTGTGGCACCTGGCTCAGAAAGTCCCATTCACTGAACCAAGTGGGAGAAAGCCAGGGACAAGCTATTTTACAGGTCTGGGGACATAGTCTTAAAGGGGTATTGTTCACCAAAGTCACAATATGTCCCCAGACGGTTCTTAAAGGGCCATACACCCAATAAAAGTTAGTATGTTCTCAGGGGCACAATCTTCCAGGGGCCATAGTCATGAGGAAGGAGGCTGGCAAATAGGCTTCTCCACGATCCATGGAAGCAGGGCAATTTTTCATTTAAAGGGCCAGTTACAAATAGCAGTTTGTAACATGCGGGCAAAATAATTTGGTTCTCAAGGTACAGCAGACACCTGTCCATTGGAACAGATACCTGCTCCATGATTGCAGAAGATTAAACAAATAAAAGAGAATCTTTAAATTTGGATATCTGTGAGACCTCAGCTAAACGATATAGACCCACAATATGAATGAAGCTGGCACCTTAATTTAGAAACTAGCAGAGCGAGCTCAAAATAACCCCTCAGAGAAACCTCTACACCTCAGCCTTGACTGAGGTGCCTACCTGCCCATCCGCAATGACGAGTGCTAGAATCGCAAAGAGGAAAACAGGAGAAGACTATCTGAACTCATCCTGTTCAGCCGACACCGCTCCGTAACAATGAAGACAGAAAGGAACGTCACGTGACCGGGCACTATTCAGCTGTGCCACAGTAAGGCGCGAAAATGAAGGCCGGTCTCTTCATGGTTACGCTATGAAGCCTTGTTAGACTGTGGGACTTCACTGTTACGGCAAAATCTCAGTTGGATCGCATACAAAGTCTCAGCGATTACAGATAGCCGTCTTCAACACACTCACATACATTCCATTATGTCCTTAATAAAATTTAAAAAAAAAAACAGGGAGTAATAAAAATAAGATCTAAAAATGAGATTAACCCTTTCATCTCATAAAAACAGAATTTATGTTTACCTGATAAATTTCTTTCTCCAACGGTGTGTCCGGTCCACGGCGTCATCCTTACTTGTGGGATATTCTCTTCCCCAACGCCCAGCAAAGCTGGTCACATGATCCCTCCTAGGCTCCGCCTACCCCAGTCATTCGACCGACGTTAAGGAGGAATATTTGCATAGGAGAAACCATATGGTACCGTGGTGACTGTAGTTAAAGAAAATAAAATATCAGACCTGATTAAAAAAACCAGGGCGGGCCGTGGACCGGACACACCGTTGGAGAAAGAAATTTATCAGGTAAACATAAATTCTGTTTTCTCCAACATAGGTGTGTCCGGTCCACGGCGTCATCCTTACTTGTGGGAACCAATACCAAAGCTTTAGGACACGGATGAAGGGAGGGAGCAAATCAGGTCACCTAAATGGAAGGCACCACGGCTTGCAAAACCTTTCTCCCAAAAATAGCCTCAGAAGAAGCAAAAGTATCAAACTTGTAAAATTTGGTAAAAGTGTGCAGTGAAGACCAAGTCGCTGCCCTACATATCTGATCAACAGAAGCCTCGTTCTTGAAGGCCCATGTGGAAGCCACAGCCCTAGTGGAATGAGCTGTGATTCTTTCGGGAGGCTGCCGTCCGGCAGTCTCGTAAGCCAATCTGATGATGCTTTTAATCCAAAAAGAGAGAGAGGTAGAAGTTGCTTTTTGACCTCTCCTTTTACCTGAATAAACAACAAACAAGGAAGATGTTTGTCTAAAATCCTTTGTAGCATCTAAATAGAATTTTAGAGCGCGAACAACATCCAAATTGTGCAACAAACGTTCCTTCTTTGAAACTGGTTTTGGACACAGAGAAGGTACGATAATCTCCTGGTTAATGTTTTTGTTAGAAACAACTTTTGGAAGAAAACCAGGTTTAGTACGTAAAACCACCTTATCTGCATGGAACACCAGATAAGGAGGAGAACACTGCAGAGCAGATAATTCTGAGACTCTTCTAGCAGAAGAAATCGCAACTAAAAACAAAACTTTCCAAGATAATAACTTAATATCAACGGAATGTAAGGGTTCAAACGGAACCCCCTGAAGAACTGAAAGAACTAAATTGAGACTCCAAGGAGGAGTCAAAGGTTTGTAAACAGGCTTGATTCTAACCAGAGCCTGAACAAAGGCTTGAACATCTGGCACAGCTGCCAGCTTTTTGTGAAGTAATACCGACAAGGCAGAAATCTGTCCCTTCAGGGAACTTGCCGATAATCCTTTTTCCAATCCTTCTTGAAGGAAGGATAGAATCCTAGGAATCTTAACCTTGTCCCAAGGGAATCCTTTAGATTCACACCAACAGATATATTTTTTCCAAATTTTGTGGTAAATCTTTCTAGTCACAGGCTTTCTGGCCTGAACAAGAGTATCGATCACAGAATCTGAGAATCCTCGCTTCGATAAAATCAAGCGTTCAATCTCCACGCAGTCAGCTGGAGTGAAACCAGATTCGGATGTTCGAACGGACCCTGAACAAGAAGGTCTCGTCTCAAAGGTAGCTTCCAAGGTGGAGCCGATGACATATTCACCAGATCTGCATACCAAGTCCTGCGTGGCCACGCAGGAGCTATCAAGATCACCGACGCCCTCTCCTGCTTGATCCTGGCTATCAGCCTGGGGATGAGAGGAAATGGCGGGAACACATAAGCTAGTTTGAAGGTCCAAGGTGCTACTAGTGCATCCACTAGAGCCGCCTTGGGATCCCTGGATCTGGCCCCGTAGCAAGGAACTTTGAAGTTCTGACGAGAGGCCATCAGATCCATGTCTGGAATGCCCCACAGGTGAGTGACTTGGGCAAAGATTTCCGGATGGAGTTCCCACTCCCCCGGATGCAATGTCTGACGACTCAGAAAATCCGCTTCCCAATTTTCCACTCCTGGGATGTGGATAGCAGACCGGTGGCAGGAGTGAGACTCCGCCCAAAGAATAATTTTGGTTACTTCTTCCATCGCTAGGGAACTCCTTGTTCCCCCCTGATGGTTGATGTACGCAACAGTCGTCATGTTGTCTGATTGAAACCGAATGAACCTGGTCCTCGCAAGCTGGGGCCAGGCCTGGAGCGCATTGAATATCGCTCTCAGTTCCAGAATATTTATCGGTAGAAGAGATTCTTCCCGAGACCAAAGACCCTGAGCTTTCAGGGATCCCCAGACCGCGCCCCAGCCTATCAGACTGGCGTCGGTCGTGACAATGACCCACTCTGGTCTGTGGAACATCATCCCTTGAGACAGATTGTCCAGGGACAGCCACCAACGGAGTGAGTCTCTGGTCCTCTGATTTACTTGTATCTTCGGAGACAAGTCTGTATAGTCCCCATTCCACTGACTGAGCATGCACAGTTGTAATGGTCTTAGATGAATGCGCGCAAAAGGAACTATGTCCATCGCCGCCACCATCAACCCGATCACTTCCATGCACTGAGCTATGGAAGGAAGAGGAACGGAATGAAGTATCCGACAAGAGTCCAGAAGCTTTGTTTTTCTGGCCTCTGTTAGAAAGATCCTCATTTCTAAGGAGTCTATAATTGTTCCCAAGAAGGGAACCCTTGTTGACGGGGATAGAGAACTCTTTTCCACGTTCACTTTCCAGCCGTGAGATCTGAGAAAGGCCAGGACAATGTCCGTGTGAGCCTTTGCTTGAGGAAGGGACGACGCTTGAATCAGAATGTCGTCCAGGTAAGGTACTACTGCAATGCCCCTTGGTCTTAGCACCGCTAGAAGGGACCCTAGTACCTTTGTGAAAATCCTTGGAGCAGTGGCTAATCCGAAAGGAAGCGCCACGAACTGGTAATGTTTGTCCAGGAATGCAAACCTTAGGAACCGATGATGTTCCTTGTGGATAGGAATATGTAGATACGCATCCTTTAAATCCACCGTGGTCATGAATTGACCTTCCTGGATGGAAGGAAGGATAGTTCGAATGGTTTCCATCTTGAACGATGGGACCTTGAGAAATTTGTTTAAGATCTTGAGATCTAGGATTGGTCTGAACGTTCCCTCTTTTTTGGGAACTATGAACAGATTGGAGTAGAACCCCATCCCTTGTTCTCTTAATGGAACAGGATGAATCACTCCCATTTTTAACAGGTCTTCTACACAATGTAAGAACGCCTGTCTTTTTATGTGGTCTGAAGACAACTGCGACCTGTGGAACCTCCCCCTTGGGGGAAGTCCCTTGAATTCCAGAAGATAACCCTGGGAGACTATTTCTAGCGCCCAAGGATCCAGAACATCTCTTGCCCAAGCCTGAGCGAAGAGAGAGAGTCTGCCCCCCACCAGATCCGGTCCCGGATCGGGGGCCAATATTTCATGCTGTCTTGGTAGCAGTGGCAGGTTTCTTGGCCTGCTTTCCCTTGTTCCAGCCTTGCATTGGTCTCCAAGCTGGCTTGGCCTGAGAAGTATTACCCTCTTGCTTAGAGGACGTAGCACCTTGGGCTGGTCCGTTTTTACGAAAGGGACGAAAATTAGGTCTATTTTTTGCCTTGAAAGGCCGATCCTGAGGAAGGGCGTGGCCCTTACCCCCAGTGATATCAGAGATAATCTCTTTCAAGTCAGGACCAAACAACGTTTTCCCCTTGAAAGGAATGTTTAGTAGCTTGTTCTTGGAAGACGCATCAGCCGACCAAGATTTCAACCAAAGCGCTCTGCGCGCCACAATAGCAAACCCAGAGTTCTTAGCCGCTAACTTAGCCAATTGCAAAGAGGCGTCTAGAGTGAAAGAATTAGCCAATTTGAGAGCATTGATTCTGTCCATAATCTCCTCATAAGGAGGAGAGTCACTATCGAGCACCTTAAGCAGTTCATCAAACCAGAAATATGCGGCAGTAGTGACAGGGACAATGCATGAAATGGGTTGTAGAAGGTAACCCTGCTGAACAAACATCTTTTTAAGCAAACCTTCTAATTTTTTATCCATAGGATCTTTGAAAGCACAACTATCCTCTATGGGAATAGTGGTGCGTTTGTTTAAAGTAGAAACCGCTCCCTCGACCTTGGGGACTGACTGCCATAAGTCCTTTCTAGGGTCGACCATAGGAAACAATTTTTTAAATATGGGGGGAGGGACGAAAGGAATACCGGGCCTTTCCCATTCTTTATTAACAATGTCCGCCACCCGCTTGGGTATAGGAAAAGCTTCTGGGAGCCCCGGCACCTCTAAGAACTTGTCCATTTTACATAGTTTCTCTGGGATGACTAAATTTTCACAATCATCCAGAGTGGATAATACCTCCTTAAGCAAAATGCGGAGATGTTCCAATTTAAATTTAAATGTAATCACATCAGATTCAGCCTGCTGAGAAATGTTCCCTAAATCAGTAATTTCTCCCTCAGACAAAACCTCCCTGGCCCCCTCAGATTGGGTTAGGGGCCCTTCAGAGATATTAATATCAGCGTCGTCATGCTCTTCAGTAACTAAAACAGAGCAGCCACGCTTACGCTGACAAGGGTTCATTTTGGCTAAAATGTTTTTGACAGAATTATCCATTACAGCCGTTAATTGTTGCATAGTAAGGAGTATTGGCGCGCTAGATGTACTAGGGGCCTCCTGAGTGGGCAAGACTCGTGTAGACGAAGGAGGGAATGATGCAGTACCATGCTTACTCCCCTCACTTGAGGAATCATCTTGGGCATCATTGTCATTATCACATAAATCACATTTATTTAAATGAATAGGAATTCTGGCTTCCCCACATTCAGAACACAGTCTATCTGGTAGCTCAGACATGTTAAACAGGCATAAACTTGATCAGAAAGTACAAAAAACGTTTTAAAATAAAACCGTTACTGTCACTTTAAATTTTAAACTGAACACACTTTATTACTGCAATTGCGAAAAAACATGAAGGATTTGTTCAAAATTCACCAAATTTTCACCACAGCGTCTTAAAGCTTTGAAAATATTGCACACCAATTTTGGAAGCTTTAACCCTTAAAATAACGGAACCGGAGCCGTTTTAAGCTTTAAACCCCTTTACAGTCCCTGGTATCTGCTTTGCTGAGACCCAACCAAACCCAAAGGGGAATACGATACCAAATGACGCCTTCAGAAGTCTTTTATAAGTATCAGAGCTCCTCTCACATGCGACTGCATGCCATGCCTCTCAAAAACAAGTGCGCAACACCGGCGCGAAAATGAGACTCTGCCTATGCTTTGGGAAAGCCCCTAAAGAATAAGGTGTCTAAAACAGTGCCTGCCGATATTATTATATCAAAATACCCAGATAAAATGATTCCTCAAGGCTAAATATGTGTTAATAATCAATCGATTTAGCCCAGAAAAAGTCTACAGTTTAAATAAGCCCTTGTGAAGCCCTTAATTACAATCGTAATAAACATGGCTTACCGGATCCCATAGGGAAAATGACAGCTTCCAGCATTACATCGTCTTGTTAGAATGTGTCATACCTCAAGCAGTAAGAGACTGCACTCTGTTCCCCCAACTGAAGTTAATTGCTCTCAACAGTCCTGTGTGGAACAGCCATGGATTTTAGTTACGGTTGCTAAAATCATTTTCCTCATACAAACAGAATTCTTCATCTCTTTTCTGTTTCTGAGTAAATAGTACGTACCAGCACTATTTGAAAATAACAAACTCTTGATTGAATAATGAAAAACTACAGTTAAACACTAAAAAACTCTAAGCCATCTCCGTGGAGATGTTGCCTGTACAACGGCAAAGAGAATGACTGGGGTAGGCGGAGCCTAGGAGGGATCATGTGACCAGCTTTGCTGGGCGTTGGGGAAGAGAATATCCCACAAGTAAGGATGACGCCGTGGACCGGACACACCTATGTTGGAGAAAGAGTTAACACCTCAGTCTCCAAACACATACATAAAAGTGCCTGCCCCTTGCCTAAATCAAATCCTTCCCAAGGATTTATAATGTCACAATTTATATGATGCAGGAAATCTTCTAAGTGCAAGTCTCCCAACCTAGAAGACAAAAGCACTTACCTGCAGTCTAGCTGTCCGGCAGGAAGACAGCTCACAAGGCGTGACAGGACACATACTCCTATCAGAGACCTGAAGAAAAAAGAAAGAGCAGAGTAAACATACTCTGGCTTTCTATACTAGGGCAGCAATATGTTAGGAAACCAGAACAAGGCCCACTTTACAAGTTCTTAACTGCTTTAAAGCCACCACTACCCTACTGAAGAGATTAACCTGGACTACGGCTAGACCCAAAAATGTTGCTCGTAGCGAAAGAAATCCAATTTTCTTCAGACACCAACACTTCACCTCCTCCATTGACAAAGGCAAAGAGAATGACTGGGGATTATGGGTAGAGAAGTGACACTTAACAGCTTTGCTGTGGTGCTCTTTGCCTTCTCCTGCTGGCCAGGAGTGATATTCCCACTAGTAATTGATGATGTTGTGGACTCTCCATATCTAAGGAAAGAAAATAAATTTGTCAGAAAGAAAAAATCTACTGCTTATTTGAAATTAAGAGTAGGTGTTAAATGATTACCTTTTTATTATGCACTTGTTAATTATACAATTTTACTTGTCCTTTAAACTGTCTTTAGAAAAAGCTTAGACCATAAAGACAGAGCTGTTGTAGTAGCCGTCTAACCCATATGAGGACCAGAAAAATATAATTTATGCTTATTAATAAATTATTTTCTTTCCTGGCATGGGAGTCCATGAATCCAGTTAATTACTAGTGGCAATTCAAAGCCACAAAGTGGAGGCAAAGAACACCCCTGCAAAGCTTCAAGTATTCTCCCACTTCCCACAATCCCCAGTCATTCAGCCAAGGAATCATGGAAAGAGAAGAAGACACAAAGGGTATAGAGGTGCCTGAGGTTTAGAAAATGACAAAAAGACGTCTTTAGATAAAAATAAGGGTGAGTCGTGGACTCTCCATGCCAGGAAAGAAAATAAATTTATCATCAGGTAAGCATAAATTATATTTTCTTTCCAATGGCATGGAGAGTCCACAAATCCATTCAATTACTAGAACGAACCAATACCAAAGCTAGAGTCCACAGAATGGAAGGGAGGGATACACAAGACAGGTGAGCCTAAACAGAAGGCACCACCTCCCAAAAGAAGCCTCCGCTGAGGCAAACACATCAAATCTGTAAAATTTGGAAAAAGTATGCAATGATGACCAAGTGGCCGCCTTGCAAATCTGTTCAATAGAAGCATAATTTTTAAAAGCCCAAGGAGGAAGAGACATCTCTAGTGGAGCGAGTCGTAATTTTCTCTGGAGGCTCATAAGTCAATCAAATAACACTTCTCAGCCAAAAGGAGAGAGTAGTAGAAGTGGCCTTTTGACCCTTCCGCTTACCAGAAAACATAACAAAAAGAGCAGAAGATCGACGAAAATCTTTCGTAGCCTGCAAATAGAACTTCAGAGCACGTACAACGTCCAGATTGTGTAATGACCGTTCCTTCTAAAAGGAAGGATTAGGACAAAATGAAGGAACAACAATTTCTTGGTTAATATTGCGTTCCAAAACCACCACCAGGAAGGAATCCTAATTTAGTACGGAGGGCCGCCTTATCTGCATGAAAAATAAGATAAGGAGGTTCACACTGTAGAGCCAAAAGCTCCGAAACTCTATGGGCTGATGAAATTGCCAGCAGAAACAAAACCTTCCAGGACAATAATGTAAACTCAACAGAATGCATAGGCTCAAATTGAGCCTGCTGCAGAACCCTGAGAACAAGATTAAGGCTCCAAGAAGGAGCAATTGACCTAAACACAGGCCTGATTCTAAACAAAGCCTGGACAAAAGATTGAACATCTGGCAAAATTCCCAGACGCTTCTGCAAAAGAATCGACAGAGCCAAAATCTGACCCTTTAGGGTACTGACTGATAAACCCTTCTCCAGGCCCTCTGAAGAAAGGACAGAATACAGGGAATTCTCACCAGACTCCAAGAAAAACCCCTAGATCTGCACCAATGAAGGTATTTACACCATACATTATAATAAATCTTGCGAGTAACAGGCTTACGAGCCTGAATCAGTCTCGATAACCTTCATAGAAAAACCTTGTCTGGACAAGACTAAGCGCTAAATCTCCAAGCAGTATCCTTCAGAGAGACTAAGTTCAGATGGAGGAAGGGACCCTGAAGTAGAAGATCCTTCCTGAGAGGCAATTTCCACGGGGGAAATGACAACGACATCTTCACTAGGTCCGCAAACCAAGTTCTGCGAGGCCACGCTGAAGCTATTAGAATCACTGAAGACTGCTCCTGTTTGATGCGGACTATCACCCAAGAAAGGAGGGCAACCGGAGGGAACAGATAAATTAGACTGAAATCCCATGGCAATGCCAGGGCGTCTACCAGAGCTGCTTGAGGATCTCTTAATCTTGCTCCGTACTTTGGAAGCTAGGCATTTAGACGGGATCCCATCAGAGCCAGCTCTGGAACTCTCTACTTGAGGGTTAACATAGAGAAAAATTCCGGATGGAGAGCCCATTCCCCTGGTGAAACGTCTGCCTGCTTAGATAATCTGTTTCCCAGTTGTCCACCCCTGAGATATGAATGGCAGAGAGATGACAATTGTGATACTCTGACTACTGAAGAATGCGAGTCACCTCCTTCATAGCTAATAAGCTCAGATTTCCTCCTTGGTGGTTGATCTATGCCACCGAAGTGATGTTGTCTGATTGAAACCCAGGATAAACTCAGTTAAGACCAAGCTGTTCTAGGATATTTATAGGGAGGGCAGACCCCTCCTGAGTCCAGAATCCCTGAGCTCTTAAGGCCCCCCAGACTGCTCCCCAGCCTAACAGGCTGGCATCCGTGGTCACTATCTCCCAAGACGTTTTTAGAAACAAGTGCCCTAAGACAAATGGTCCTGGGAGATCGACCAGGACAGAGAAATCCTTGTCTGAGAGTCTTAAACTATCCTCTGAGACAGATCCGAGTGGTCTTCGTTCCATTGACTGAGGATATATAACTGTAGAGGTCTCAGATGGAAGCAAGCAAACGGAATAAATGTCCATGGATGCCACCATGAGACCAATTACTTCCATACACACTGCCACTGACGGATGAAAAGAGGACTGAAGAGAACAACAGGCCGCCAGAAGTTTGAATTTTCTGACCTCAGTCAAAAAAAATCTTCATAGATACCGAGTCTATGATTGTCCCCAGAAAACATACCCTGGTATGTGGCACCAAGGAACTTTTCCTTAGATTTACCTTCCATCCGTGAGAGTGGAGAATAGCTGAGATCAAGATCTCGTCCAGGTAAGGAGCCACCGCAATCCCTAGAGATCTGGCCACAGTCAACAGAGCCCCTAGAACTGTCGTAAAAATTTGAGGAGCAGTGACAAGGTCAAAAGGAAGGACTACAAATTGGAAATGCTGATCCAAAAAGGCAAACCTCAGGAACTTAAAATGTTCCCCGTGGATAGGCACATGAAGATACGCATACTTCAAGTCTATGGTGGTCATAAATTGACCCTCCTGAACTAGAGGGAGAATAGAACAAATAAAACTGTATAGTGAGCAACCGATATTGCTCAAAACAAAGTTCAGAACTATGTTATGTGCTGAGAGAGACTGTCACCTTCGCGACATGTAGTGTTAGGTGGAGCGATGAGTCTGTATATATAAGAATTGCAAACCAGGAGAAAATACAGCGTGTAAATCTGCGTTTCACTGCCCATGTGCTCTCAAGACTTGAGGATGTTACTTGGGAGGAGGGGTACAGTTGGACTACCATTGATGTTGTGTCCCTGTACTCCTCCATACCACATGAGTACGGTCTGCAAGCCGTCTCATATTTTTTGAAAAGAGACACTAATCTCTCCCCGGAGCATGGAGAGTATGTGCTGAGAGTGGTTAGTTTTCTACTCCGACATAATTTCTTCATGTTCAGGGGTAAATTTTACCTTCAGAGACGTGGAACTGCTATGGGGGCAAAATTTGCCCCTTCCTACGCCAACCTGTTCATGGGGTGGTGGGAGCGGTTCCATGTCTTTGGGGGTAATAGAAATTGCACACAATATATTGTAAAATATCTGCGCTATATTGATGACTTGCTAGTCATTTGGTCAGGTAGCAAAAACCAATAAGACACACTGGTCGATTTGCTCAATGTCAACAATGTTGGTCTGCGTTTCACCTTTGAGTGGGACCAGTCTAGCATAAACTATCTGGACATTACCCTCAGTTTTGATGGTGAAACTGGGGGGGTATCCTCATCTCTCTATAGGAAGCCAATTTCCGGGAACACGTTGTTGCATGCCAGAAGCAGCCACCCGAGGCATGTGTTTAAAGGCATCGCCAAAGGCCAATTCATGCGTATCAAAAGAAATTGTTCCCGAAAAGAGGATTTCCTGAGGGAGAGTGAGGATCTGAAAGTTAGACTACAGGAGAGAGGTTACTCCAAACATCTGATCAACAAGACTTTTATGGAAGTCTCCGCATTGGATATGAGATGTAATCAAGGAAAGACAAGAGATAACAGACTGAGGAATGATACTTCCACTAGAATTAAACCCACTTTGGTGACTGCTTTCTCTAACCAATTTGATAAGGTCTGTAAGGTTATTGAAAGAAATATGCCCATACTCCGAGGTGACACAGTACTGAGACAAATTATGGATGATGGATGCAATTTCATCTATAAACGTAATTTGACTCTGGGCAACATTTTGTCCCCCAGTATGCTGCCCCAAAAGGATAGTGGTAGCTCTTGGTTAAAAGTCAAGGGAACATATAAATGTGGGAAAAAGACGTGTAAGTCATGTGACCACATGGTTGTTTCAAAATCCTTTTCTTCAACCAAAACGCTGGAGGTTTTTGACACTAGGGGTTGCATCAAGTGTGGTAGTAGATATGTCATCTACTTAATAGAATGCACCCAGTGCAAAAAACAATATGTTGGCAGAACCACTAGGCCTGTGGGCAAGCGGATTAGGGAGCATCTCTCCTACATTTCCCAAGAAAGAGCTGTTTCTGCTCTATCCAAACATTTTTTGGATGTACACATGGGAGATGTCGGAACCTTCAGGTGGCGGGCTATTGAGTCGGTGTCCGGACCACCTAGGGGAGGTGATTTACTTCATATCCTCTCCAGGCAAGAGATCTATTGGATTCACAGGCTTGGTAGCCTGGTACCTGAGGGTTTCAATTCGGAATTCGACATCATCAACTATTGGCACAGATAGTGCCTGACTCTACACAAATTTACCTTGACACTCCAGAGATGGTTAATACCTATAGCTAATTATATTCAACTCCTTTATGGGCTGGCAGGTACATCATAAGGCTTAGGTGTGTTGTACACATTACATCCACATGATATAAATAAATATTTAGGCTTAGTGTATGAAGTATTTCATGTTTAAATCTTTGTTTGGTCATTGGATTATTTGGCTATCTAGTTCATATTTAGAAATTTATTTATTAATAACAATTTTTAAGTTTTTTCACTTGGATTGTTGTTTCTTTAACACATCTGTAAGATTAATTTTCTAAATCTACATTTATGAATTAGTGTTTATATATGGCCACATGAAATTTGTCCTAACATTTATTAATATACATATTCCACTTTTTTCTGTTATCTCCTAGTAGGTTCAGACTAGTCTATGTATTTATGAAATGTACTTATGAAATGATGTATGTATACATTTATCCATTTATTTATTCATTTACCTCTAATTGAATATGATTACTTATGCCTATAGTCCATCTTTATATCTGATTATCCATTTGTATCTCCATTGTTATTATATTTAGATTTATAACATATACCCCCCTTTTTTCTCAATAGCTTAGAGTAACAAGTTTGTTTTTAATATACTCTTTCTATACCACTCCCAGTTGGGGAGTGGCTAACAGGTATATAAGGTGTGTTCTTTGAATACCTGGTATCCGTCTATGACTACGGCCACACTGGGCCGAAACCGGTCAGACCTTTTGCACTTGTCTCTCTGCTGAGAGTTTTTTATGACCATGTTTTATCCTATAGAATCTTCACAATAAAGGCTTGTTTTTTACCTATGAATTGGAAAACAAGTGACTCTTTTTCTCTAACTTGGACGTGCTTGGTATACTCTTTTGCTTTTAATAGAACAAATAGTTTCCATTTTGAAGGACGGTACCTTGAGAAACTTGAGAACTAGAATAGGTCGAAAAGTTCCCTCCTTTTTGGGAACCACAAAAAGATTTGAATAAAATCCTTGACCCTGTTCTGTTAGAACAACTGGAACAATCACTCCCAGAGAGGACAGATCTTTTACACAGTTTAAGAAGGCCTCTCTCTTTACCTGGTTTACAGATAATCCTGATAGTAGAAATCTGTCCCTGGGGACAAGATTTGAATCCTATCTTGTATCCCTGGGAGACTACAACCACTGCCCAAGTATCTGGAATGTCTCAAATCCAAGCCTGCTGAAGTAAGGAAAGCATGCCCCCTACTTGATCCACAACTGGATCGAGGGCGGCCCCTTCATGCTGACTTCCCGTCAGCAGAAGGCTTTCTGGATTGCTTACCCTTATTCCAAGGCTTGCTAGCTCTCCAAGAGGTATTGGCTTGCTTAGACTTAGAAGACAAGGAAGATTTTTGGCCCTTGAAGTTACAAAAGGAACATAAAATAGAAGTCTGACGACCCTTAGGACCTATTCTTCTTATCCTGTGGTAAAAAAAGCTAATTTTCCACCAGTAACCATGGAAATGATCTCTGCCAGACCAGGACCAAATAAAGTCTTACCCTTAAAAGTAGAGACAGAAGCTTGGATTTGGAAGTCACATCCGCAGACCAAGATTTTAACCAAAGGGCTCTGTGGGCTAGAATCGCAAAACTAGAAATCTTGGCTACCAGCCTGACTACTTGCATACTGACATACTGGTTTTAGAGCCTTGATCCTATCATGGATCTCCTCTATAGTAGTCTCCTCTGAAATTAGATCAGACAATGAGTCACACCAATAAGAGGCTGTACCAGCAACTGTTGCAATAATAGCAACTGGTTGCCATTTTAAACCCTGATGAAGAAACATCTTTTTAAATAATCCTCCAGCTTCTTATTCATATGGTCTCTAAAAGAGGAACAGTAGTTCTCTTGGCTAAGGTAGATATAGCACCCTCTACTCTAGGAACAGTGCGCCAAAGATCTCGCACTGAATTAGCCACAGGAAACATATTTTCAAACACAGGAGACGGGTTAAAGGGAACCCCTGGCTTCTCCCATTCCTGAGATATAATGTCAGACATGCGATCTGGAACAGGAAAAACCTCCACAGATTTAGGTTTGACATCAAAAACTCTGTTCAGCTTATAAGCCTTTTTAGGAGCCTCTGTAATTGTTTCAGAGTCATCCAAAGTAGCTAAAACCTCCTTTAAAAGTAAACAGAGATGCTCCAGCTTAAAATCTAAAATTAACCTCCTCAGAATCTACTGTACTAAGAACTGCAGATTCAGAATCAGAGATCTCGCCCACAGAAGCTGCAGAGGAATGATCCTCGCTAGATAACTGAGAAAGACTAACCAAATCAGTCTTGGCAGAATCAGAACCCATATAAATATTCTTTGATTTTCTTTTACCAGAACTAGGTAAAGCACTTAGGGCTGGAGACACTGCAGAAGTCAACTGTGCAGCAGAACCTTTCCTTTAGAAAAACAAACACTCCCAGGAACTGACAGGGGTACCATAGTGCACTGCATGTGAATCTGTCAAAGACTGGGACATGTTAGAAGAAGGCCGAGACAAACCCTGAACAGCATTATCCTGAGAAAAAGAAGGCTCAGATAGGGGATCCTTATCTTTAGATAATAAAACCTTATTAAGGCAATTGGAACAAAATTTCACAGGAGGTATAACCTGGGCATCTGCACAATAAAGACATTTGTTAAAGGACAGAGAAAGCTTGGGATCGGCATCCATAGCAAATAAAATGGCCCCTTTTTTCCCCTTACTAATTTCTATATAAATAAATAGAATTAAAAAAAAAATCTTAGCATGGATATCAATCATTAAATATTATAACCGGCACCTCTACACCCCAACCATGCTGGAGAGACTCACCCAACTGGTAACCAGGAATCAAATCCACTCCAGCAGATAAAACAATCTTGTTCAAACTGCAGATCCTAGAAAGCTGCAATAATCAGAAAGAAGCGATATGCAGAAAAAACGATCTAACGCCAGAAAATCCGCTCTGCCCCCTTAAAATCCGGCTTCCAAACAACCGCACTAGAAATAAACCGCTCAACACTCATGAAGTGACTGAGCGGTCACATGATCACAAATTCAAAAGAGAGATGCGGTAAAAAGAACTGCCAACAAACTTCCTTAAAGAGATATAACCCTAAATTAAAATTAAAAGTAAACTGAGCAATCATTCCCCATAGACAAAAAAAAGAGCCTTCTCATGACAGAACAGTGTCCTGAACTGCTGCCCAAATCAATCCCCAATCTTTAAAGGGATATTCAATCCCATAAGGATCCACCTTGTTCTCATATCCTTTTTTTCCCTTTTACCTAAGTGCTGCATCTTTCTCACCTAGAATGTAAAAGCACTTACCTGTGGATCCGCTGTAGGGTAGGTACAGCAACAGGTGCGACAGAATCCTCACTAACATAAACCTTTAGATAAAGAAAAAAACAGAGTAACCAACCCTGGTTTTCTATATAGGGGTAGCAAAAATGTTTGAATGTAAGCAAAGACCACCTCACCGTCTTCCAACTGGTAAAAGCCACCATTACTCTTACTAAAGAGAATAACATAGACACAGCATAACCCCAGTCCTTGCTTGCAGGGAAAAGCACCCATTAAAGGATTAACAACTTGATTTCTTCAGACACCTACTTCGCACATCACCTACAATGTTACACAGGCAAAGAATGACTGGGGATTGTGGGAAGTGGGAGGATAATGGAAGCTTTGCTGGGGTGTTCTTTGCCTCCACCTGGTGGCCAGGAGTTGAATTCCCACTAGTAATTGAATGGATTTGTGGACTCTCCAAGCCATTGGAAAGAAAAAGAATAAACAAAGAAGAAGAGTAACAAAATCCCAAAATAAAACATCAGAGCTCCCATAACATCCAAATTATGCAAAGGTTGCTCCTTAGAAGTCATATGAGACGGACATAAATATGGAAGAACAGTTTCCATTTTAAAGGCGTCTTAAAAAAAAAATAAGAAAAGGAGTTTTGCAAGACAAAGCCAATAGCTCTGAAACTTGCCTCGATAAAGAAATGGCGAGAAGGAGCAAAAATTCTTTTTACAAAAATCCAGGGCGGAAGATTAATATTCAGAATATGTATTCAAAGGGAGAGGCTTGCAAAACTCGGAGAACCGAATTTAGATTCCAAGGAAACACCCAGGTTTAAACCTGATTAAGCCTAATAGCTAGTAGAATATCAAAACTACTGATTACAAAGAATGAAGAGAACAAAAAAATGATCGTTCAAGGAACTTTCTGCCTCGCTCTTACACGACTCTCCCCTAGTTCTCAAACTTTCAAGCGCTCCTTAAAAAGGATACTAAACCCAAATTTTTCTCTTGTGATTCAGATAGAGCATGAACTTTTAAGCAACTTTATAATTTACTCCTATTATCAATGTTTCTATGTTCTCTTGCTATCTTTATTTGAAAAAGGCATCTAAGCTAAGGAGCCAGACAATTTTTGGTTCAGAAACATGTACAGCACTTGTTTAATGGTGGCTGACATTTAGCAACCAATCAGCAAGAACAACCCAGGTTGTGAACCAAAAATGGTCCGGCATCTAAAGGAACATTATTGCTTTTCAAATAAAAATAGCAAGAGAATGAAGAAAAAGTGATCGAAGGAGTAAATTAGAAAGTTGCTAAAAATTGCATGCTCTATCATGAAAGAAAAAAATTTGTGTTGTGTCCCTTTAAAGACTACTGTTCAGGGATGCATATAATATACACTAACATTTTCCTATCCTCTTTTTAGCTATCCCCTTGAACCCCCTTAGCATGTAAGCCTACAAGCCTAGCTTTGTAGATCACCTTCATAAGAGATAATTTAGAACAGTGAAACTCTTGGCAGGGCCCTCTAAACCTTTGTCTTCCATAATTGTCACCTTATATATTAGAACCATGTCTTTAGCGCTGCGGAATCTGTTGGCGCTCTACAAATAACAGATAACAATAATAAATAATAATAATACTGCTTGAGCTTCTGTGTCAAGTTCATGAATTATTTTTCCTGATTCTTCTGTAATTTAACTTTCCAAAATTATATTTTTACACTCTCCCCAGAGAGACTAGACTATATTCTAATGTGTACAGTAATCATTTGTAAGAAAGATATCTTTCAAGAATCACGGAATGGTATACTAAGCACTTCAGACTGTGTTGTTACTTATAAGTCTTTCTGGATTAATATGGAAGTCATTCTGCTTACCACTTTGGCCCAGTATGGAAGCAAAAGACGATCATCATCCAAGATCATTATTTTCACTTGCTTGTGAGAACTGTTGGAGAATGCAGGTCCAAGGTCAAAGGCAATGAAGTCTCTCATGCTCTCAGGTGTATATCCCAAACTCTGAAAAGGGTAGTCCGTCATCATCCCTGCTGTAGGCTCATTCTCAACGGTGATAGCCCAGAACGTCACATTATACTTGGCATACTCGTCCAAAAACCTAAAATGCAAGGAAGACAATAACCTTACTGCCCAAAACCGCTGTTGCTAATTTATGATCAACAGCATCAATCAAAAAGGTGCCGAGTGTAATGTTACAATTCATTTGTAGTGAAGACTAAATTACAATTAGTGTAGCTACAATAATGGCAAAACACTATTTTTTTTTTAATAGATAAATGAAGTGCTTAGTATTTTTAAATATATATATATATATATATATATATATATATATATATATATATATATGCGCTACAGCATAAATCTATATTTTGACATTTCTACAGCATAGAATACCCAGCCACACACATAAATACAGCCCTCCATATAATCACCAAATTCAGTCCCTACAATATCTTTTGGGATCATTAGATCTAATTTCCACTAAATCAAAGCAGAAGACCTGTGTGTATATTGGGATAAAACTGCAGTATGCACACATGGACATATATTTTAGTACAACAAGAAGGTGAGAGTTAATTTCTTGGTTTTAAATAATCTAATACATCTAAATAGAACAATCATTTTCTCGGCTTTCCTTTAATCTCTCACAATGCAAAACTTTTACTAACAAACATTGATGGCTGATAATCAAGGGGATAATAAATATTTATCAAAAGAAAATACACATTTTTAATAACTTTAAAAAATAAATGTACAAATCACCTAATTTTTTTCATTGCTAATTTGTTAATTAGTTAAAATTGTTATTAATTTGCAATTGATTTACAACTGTGATTGGAGGGATGGGGTTTAAATGCCTTGGTTCAGCTTGAAGGTGAAATATATGATTAAGCACTCATTGGTAGTGCAAAATGCGTAAGGTACTGTGGAAATCCTCTGTTTTTATATTTTAACATGTTGGAATAAAGGATCTTTGTTTTTACTTATTTTTAAGTGCTGCTGCATTACTTCAGGTATTACGAATGCCGCTTTGAATTTAATTTCCAATGACAAAAGTTTTTTTTTAAAATGTCATTCCCAAATCGCAAGGGTAATTCACATAGTTCTGCTTAATCAATAGTGCAATATAACATTTTTATTGTTCACTTACATGACAGAAAACACCTTGAGATTGTAATATAAAATGTTTAGTTGTGCATGGTAAAACAACTTTGCAGTGTATTTTAATTATTTATTTTGCCCCCTTTCCGTGTAATTTAACTCTAAAAATTGTAGATTTTCTAATTCTCTGAACTTGAAATGCACCCTGCTGACTTCTCAGAGCTATAACCCTGCTACATATCTGTCCCTAATTGGATTTATCAGATATCAACTGCAAAAAACTAAATTTATGCTTACTTGATAAATTTATTTCTCATGTGGTGTATCCAGTCCACTGATTCATCCATTACTTGTGGGATATTCTCCTTCCCAACAGGAAGCTGCAAGAGGATCACCCACAGCAGAGCTGTCTATATAGCTCCTCCCCTAACTGCCAACTCCCAGTCATTCGACCGAAGACGAGCAAGAGAAAGGAGAAACTATAGGGTGCAGTGGTGACTGTAGTTTAAAAATAAAAAACACCTGCCTTAAAATGACAGGGCGGGCCGTGGACTGGATACACCACAAGAGAAATAAATTTATCAGGTAAGCATAAATTTTGTTTTCTCTTGTAAGGTGTATCCAGTCCACGGATTCATCCATTACTTGTGGGATACCAATACCAAAGCTATAGGACACGGATGAAGGGAGGGACAAGGCAGGCGCTTAAACGGAAGGCACCACTGCCTGTAAGACCTTTCTCCCAAAAATAGCCTCCGAAGAAGCAAAAATATAAGTAGGTACTGCATAGTATTTGTCTAATCTACATAATTTCTCTGGGACTACAATAGTGTCACAGTCGTCCAGAGTTGCTAAGACCTCCCTGAGCAATATGCGGAGGTGCTCAAGCTTAAATTTAAATGTAGACATATCAGAATCAAGTTGAAGTATCTTCCCTGAATCAGAAAAATCACCCACAGATTGAAGCTCCCCTGCTTCAGCTTCAGTACATTGTGAGGGTGGTATCAGACATAGCCACTAAAGCGTCAGAGAGCTCTGTATTTATTCTAGTCCCAGAGCTGTCTCGCGTTCCTTGCAATCCTGGCAGTTTAGATAATACCTCTGTAAGGGTATGATTCATAACTGCCGCCATGTCTTGCAAGGTATACGCAATGGGCGCGCTAGATGTACTTAGCGTCCCCTGAGCGGGATTTATAGGTTCTGACACGTGGGGAGAATTAGACGGCATAACTTCCTCCTTGTCAATTTCTTCTGGTGATAATTTTTTTAAAGCCAGAATATGGTCTTTGTAATCTATAGTAAAATCAGTGCATTTGGTACACATTCTAAGAGGGGGTTCCACAATGGCTTCTAAACATAATGAACAATGAGTTTCCTCTATGTCAGACATGTTTAAACAGACTAGTAATGAGACCAGCAAGCTTTAATAACTGAACAAGCAAAAAATAAAAACGGTGCTGTGCCTCTAAGAGAAGAAAAACAATCACAGAAACTGCAAAACAGTGAAAAAAGCAGTAAAATCTACAAAATTTTTACAGTGTGTATAATAGACTGAAATAGCATTGCACCCACTTGCAAATGGATGATTAACCCCTTAGTTTCAAAACCGGATCAAAAAAACGATATAAACGTTTTTAAACAGTCACAAGCAACTGCCACAGCTCTACTGTGGCTCCTACCTGCCCATACAACGACTTTGGAAGGCACAAAAACCCTTTAGAGAGGTCCTATATGTTCAGGGGACTCCTTCAGGGAAGCTGGATGTCTCAAGCTGCAAAAACTACTGCGCAATTTAGGCGCGAAAATAGGCCCCTCCCAACCTGTACTCACAGTGAGAGGGCCTTAAAAAACTATCCCTAGGCAAAATCTAGTCAGCCATGTGGAAAACTGGGCCCCAGAATAAAGTTTTATCACCAAATTGTAATAAACGTTTATATACCTCAAGCAAACGTTATATCTATTCAGTAATGAGAGTAAATAACAAAAATATTACCCTTTACAGCAAGCATGATACCAGTCGTTATTAAATCACTGTAATCAGGCTTACCTTAAATAAATCCGGTATTGTCAGCATTTTCTAGATTATCATCTCTCTAGAAAAATTTAAAACTGCACATACCTCAGAGCAGGAGACCCTGCACGCTACTCCCCCAGCTGAAGTTACCCATCTCTTCAGTTATGTGTGAGAACAGCAGTGGATCTTAGTTACAAACCGCTAAGATCATCAAAAACCTCAGGCAGACTCTTCTTCAACTTTCTGCCTGAGGCTAAAATAGTACAACTCCGGTACCATTTGAAAATAATAAACTTTTGATTGAAGATAAACTACATTAATGCACCACATCTCTCTATCTACTTCCCTTGTCGAGAGCTGCAAGAGAATGACTGGGAGGTGGCAGTTAGGGGAGGAGCTATATAGACAGCACTGCTGTGGATGATCCTCTTGCAGCTTCCTGTTGGGAAGGAGAATATCCCACAAGTAATGGATGAATCCGTGGACTGGATACACCTTACAAGAGAAACATAAATTATGCTTACCTGATAATTTCATTTCCATCGTGGGGAGGAAAGTCCACTGCTTCATTCATCACTTGTGGGAATTAAGAACCTGGCCACCAGGAGGAGGCAAAGACACCCCAGCCAAAGGTTTAAATACCTCCCCCACTTCCCTCATCCCCCAGTCATTCTGCCAAGGGAACAAGGAACAGTAAGAGAAATATCAGGGTATAAAAATGGTACCAGAAGAACAAAAAATAAATTTGAGACCGCCCACCGGAGAACGGGCGGGTGCAGTAGACTCTTTCCCACGATGGAAATTAAATTATCAGTAGGGTTGCACCGATACCGATACTATTATCAGTATCGGTACCGATACCAAGTATTTGCATGACTACTTGTACTCGTGCAAATGCACCGATACTTAAACCGATACCTCCACTTCCTACCCATATGCTACCTTGTGGCGTTTTTTCAAACTGCATGTTCCCATTTCATTTTAAACTGGAGTGGAGACTAAACTAAAAATTGTTTACTACTGCTCTGCCAATACAAATTACTGTTATTTGTATTATTGTAGTAGAGATCACTGTACCTTGTTCAGACAAACCCCTGAAGTACTGGGCAGTTAATAAACAGATTTCCAGCTCTGGCTAAAATGGCCCAAAAATATCTTTCTGCCCCATGCAGTAGTGTGGAAAGTGAAAGACTGTTCAACTTAGAGTCGAACCTTCATACAAATGTCAGACTGATGTTATATAACAGCCCTACAACCCAATTGCATCACCCCATTAAATTTAATATTTTATTGTAATATTTTTTATTTATTAACATGTTCAGTATACTTTAGACAAATAAAACTGTTTTATTATTTCATAATGTCTTTTGAATTACAGTCCTTTATAATTATAAAGAAGGAATCTTGGTAAACTGTCACATGACATTAAAAAAAAGTATTGGTAATTGGTATCGGCGAGTATTTGAAAACAAGTATCGGTACTTGTACTCAGTCATAAAAAAATGGTATTGGTGCAACCCTATCAAGAAAGCATAATTTATGTTTGTTTTCCATCTAAAGGGGAGGAGAGGCCACTGCTTCATTCATCACTTGTGGGAACAAATACCCAAGCTCTAGAGGACACTGAATGAAGAAAACGGAGGGTAAAGGAGGCGGACCCTAAACCGAGGGCACCAAAGCCTGCAGAACCTGTCTCTCAAAGGCTGCTTCCGCCGAAGCAAAATTTGTAAAATTTTGCAAAAGTATGTAAGGATGACCAGGTAGCCGCCTTACAAATCTGCTCCATAGAAGCCTCATTCTTAAAGGCCCAAGAAGAGGCCACAGGTCTAGTCGAGTGAGCCTTAATCCTCTGAGGCGGCTTGTGTCCTGCTGTCTCATAAACCAGACGGATCATACTCCTCAACCAAAAGGATAGAGAAGTTGCAGAAGTCCTCTGCGCCTTCCAGAATACACAACGAATAAAGACTACGTCTGTCTGAACTCCTTCGTAGCTTGAAGATAAAACTTCAAGGCCCGAACCACATCCAGATTATGAAGTAACCTCTAATTTGAAGAGGATGGGTTAGGACACAAGGAAGGAACCACTATTTCCTGGTTAATGTTACGACTCGACACCACCTTGAGAGGCTCAAATTGTAAGGCCGCCAACGCAGAGACTCTGCGTGCCGAAGCAATAGCTAATAACAAGACCTTCCATGAGAGAATCTTAATGTCCAGGGCATGCATAGGCTCAAACGGAGCCCTCTGCAAGACCTTAAGCACCATGTTTAAGCTCCAGGGAGGAGCCGGATTCCTGAAAACCGGTCTAATCCTAACCAGAGCCTGAACAAAAGGACTGAATATCAGGAAGCTCTGTGAGCTTCTTGTGCAACAGTACTGATAAAGCTGAGATCTGTCCCCTTAGGGAACTGCCGGCAAGACCCTTATCCAGACCATCCTGGAGAAAGGCCAAAATCCTGGATACCTTGACCTTGTGCCAAGGCTATCCTCGTTCCTCTCACCAGGACAAGTAGGTCCTCCACACCTTGTGGTAGATGTGTCTAGTGACCGGCTTCCTGGCCTGGCTAAGACTAGGCGCAGTCAGCCTCAGAGAATTGAGATTTTGATGTAGAAAAGGACCTTGAACTAGCAGGTCCTTGAGACAAGGTAACTTCCATGACGGATAAGACGACATCGCCACTAGAACCGCAAACCACGTCCTCCGCGGCCACGACGGAGCAATCGGAATAGCCTAAGCTTGCTCCTGCTTGATGCGGGCCACTACTTGAGGTAGAAGTGGCAACGGTGAAAATATGTAGATTAGGTTGAAGTCCCAGGGTACCGCCAAGGCGTCTATCAGTTCCGCTTGGGGATCCCTGGAACGCGACCCATATCTGGTTAGCTTGCAATTGAGTCTAGACGCCATGAGATCTATCTCTGGCGTCTCCCATCTGCTGCAGATCTCCGCAAACATCTCGGGGTGGAGAAACCATTCCCCTGGATGAAACGTCTGTCTGCTCAGAAATACCGCTTCCCAGTTGTCCACACCAGGAATGTGGATCGCTGAGAGCTATCAATCGGGAGTCTCTGCCCACTACAGAATCCAAGATACTTCCCTCATTGCTATGGAGCTTCTCGCCCTCCTGGTGGTTTATATAAGCCACGAGGTGATGTCTGATTGGAATCTGATGAAATGGGATGACCCCAGAGGAGGCCAAGCCTTCAGGGGGTTGAAAATCGTTCAAAGTTCCAGAATGTTTATAGGTAGGCTTGATTCCTTTCAAGTCCATCTGCCCTGTGCCTTTCTGGCACCCCAAATGGCTCCTCAACCTGATAGACTCGCATCCGTGGTTACAATCTCCCAGGATGGTCTCAGGAAAGAAGTCCCCTGGGACAACTGGCCCGGTCGGGTCCACCAAAATAGGGACTCCCTCACTGGTCTGTCCAGAGATATTTGTTGGGACAAGTCTGAATGATCGTCGTTCCATTGTCTCAACATGCACAGCTGCAGAGGTCTGAGATCAAACCTGGCGAATGGAATGACATCTATGCTGGATACCATGAGCCCGATTACCTCCATACATCTGGCCACAGATGTCCTGGAGGATGTCTGCAGGGCTAGACAGTTGGACGCCAGCTTGCAACGTTTCTGGTCTGTCAGGAATATCTTCATCGCAGAAGAATCTATTATCGTACCCAGGAACTCCACCCTGTTGCTGCGGACTAACAAACTCTTCCCTTTGTTTATCTTCCACCCATGGGATCGAATCAGAAGTAGGAGAGCTCTCGAATGGTCCTCTGCCAGACTGAAGGGTGGAGCCTGGATCAGGATATCGTCCAGATACGTAGCCACTGCAATTCCTCTGGCTCTCGCTACTGCGAGAAGAGCACCCAGAACCTTTGTAAAGACTCTTGGGGCTGCCGCCAGACCAAACGGAAGGGACACAAACTGGAAGTGCTGGTCCAGGAAGGAGAACCTTAGGAATTTGAAATGATCCTTGTGGATTGGAACATGAAGGTAAGAATCCTTCAGGTCTAGAGTCGTCATGAATTGCCCTTCTTGAACCAGGGGCAAGATTGACTTGATCGTCTCCATCTTGAACGACGGGACTGACAAAAACTTGTTTAGGGCCTTTAGGTCCAGAATTGGATGAAACCTACCCTCCTCCTTTGGGACCACGAAAAAGGTTTGAATAATACGCCAGACCTCTTTCTGCATGAGGAACTGGGACGATTACCCCGAGAGATGAGAGATCCCTCACACATCCCAGGAAGGCTTCTCTCTTTTCTTGTTTTGAAGAGATGTTTGACAGGAGGAACCTGCCTCTGGGCGGATACGATTTGAAACCTATCCTGTACCCCTGGGCAATGACCTCCAGGACACAAGGGTCTGTAACATCTCCCCTCCAGGCCCCCGCAAAAAAGAGATGGTCTGTCCCCTACCTGGTCTAAGGACGGGTCGGGGGCCGTCCCTTCATGCTGACTTTGACTCAGCTGGCTTCTTTTCCTGCTTGGAATTATTCCAAGAGTTTGCTGGCTTCCAAGCTTTCTTGGATTGCTCACATTTTGCGGAAGACTGCTGGCGCCGAGACATGTCTGCACAAAAGGGACGAAAAGTAGATCCCTTAGGTTTGGCTTTCTTATCCTTAGGTAAGAAGGTGCCCTTGCCACCCGTGACAGTAGATATAATAGAATCCAGGCCCGGGCCAAACAAAACCTTCCCCTTGAATGGAAGGGAAAGCAAGCGAAACTTAGATGTCATGTCTGCAGACCAAGATTTTAGCCACAGAGCCCTGCGAGCTAAAACAGAAAATCCTGACGTCTTAGCATGCAGGCAAATAATCTGCGCTACCCTTAAGGCTTTGATTCGATCCAACATCATCTCGTGGGGGGTCTCCACCTCGACCATTGCTGCTAGTGCGTCACACCAATAGGTAGCCGCTCCAGCCACCGCAGTGACAGCCGCTGGTTGGAAAACAAACCCCATTAGTTGGAACATCTTCTGCAACATGGACTCCATCTTTTTATCCATTGGTTCCTTAAAAGAGGATCTATCCTCAAGCAGAATGGTCGTTCTCTTAGAGAGCGTGGAGATAGCACCATCCACCTTAGGGATGGTTCCCCACAGTTCAAGCTGCGTATCCGGAATGGGGAAAAGCTTCTTAAAAGAAGACGAGGGAGAAAAGGGCGAACCTAGTTTCTCCCATTCACTTTTAATAATGTTCGCCATCTTGATAGGAACAGAAGGCCTGGGGCACTACCCTGTCCTCGTAAACCCTATCCAATTTAGGGATCGACGGTTCCTCCGGTAGCTTCAGTTCCGGAACCTCCAGCGTAGCAAGCACTTCCTTCAGCAGGAAAAACATAATTTATGCTTACCTGATAAATTTATTTCTCTTGTAGTGTAGTCAGTCCACGGGTCATCCATTACTTATAGAATATATCTCTTCCTAACAGGAAGCTGCAAGAGGATCACCCAGCAGAGCTTGCTACACAGCTCCTCCCCTCACATGTCATATTCAGTCATTCGACCAAAGCAGACGAGAAAGGAAAAACCATAGGGTGCAGTGGTGACTGGAGTTTAATTAAAATTTAGGTCTGCCTTAAAGACAGGGCGGGCCGTGGACTGACTACACTACAAGAGAAATAAATTTATCAGGTAAGCATAAATTATGTTTTCTCTTGTTAAGTGTAGTCAGTCCACGGGTCATCCATTACTTATGGAATACCAATACCAAAGCTAAAGTACACGGATGAAGGCAGGGACAAGGCAGGAACATTAAACAGAAGGAACCACTGCCTGAAGTACCTTTCTCCCAAAAATAGCCTCCGAAGAAGCAAAAGTGTCAAATTTGTAAAATTTTGAAAAGGTGTGAAGCGAAGACCAAGTCGCAGCCTTGCAAATCTGTTCAACAGAGGCCTCATTTTTAAAGGCCCAGGTGGAAGCCACAGCTCTAGTAGAATGAGCTGTAATCCTTTCAGGAGGCTGCTGTCCAGCAGTCTCATAGGCTAAACGTATTATGCTACGAAGCCAAAAAGAGAGAGAGGTAGCCGAAGCCTTTTTACCTCTTCTCTGTCCAGAGTAAACGACAAACAGGGAAGAAGTTTGACGAAAATCTTTAGTTGCCTGCAAATAGAACTTCAGGGCACGGACTACGTCCAAATTATGCAAAAGTCGTTCCTTCTTTGAAGAAGGGTTAGGACACAGTGATGGAACAACAATCTCTTGATTGGTATTCCTGTTAGTAACTACCTTAGGTAAGAACCCAGGTTTAGTACGCAGAACTACCTTGTCTGAATGAAAAATCAGATAAGGAGAATCACAATGTAAGGCAGATAACTCAGAGACTCTTCGAGCCGAGGAAATAGCCATCAAAAACAAAACCTTCCAGGATAACAGCTTGATATCAATGGAATGAAGGGGTTCAAATGGAACGCCTTGAAGAACATTAAGAACTAAGTTTAAGCTCCACGGCGGAGCAACAGTCTTAAACACAGGCTTAATCCTAGTTAAAGCCTGACAAAAAGCCTGAACGTCTGGAACTTCAGCCAGACGTTTGTGTAGAAGAATAGACAGAGCAGAAATCTGTCCCTTTAACGAACTAGCAGATAAGCCCTTTTCTAAACCCTCTTGTAGAAAGGACAATATCCTAGGAATCCTAACCTTACTCCATGAGTAACTCTTGGATTCGCACCAATATAAATATTTACGCCATATCTTATGGTAAATCTTTCTGGTAACAGGCTTCCTAGCCTGTATTAAGGTATCAATAACCGACTCCGAGAAGCCACGCTTTGATAGAATCAAGCGTTCAATCTCCATGCAGTAAGCCTCAGAGACATTAGATTTGGATGTTTGAAAGGACCCTGAATTAGAAGGTCCTGTATCAGAGGTAGAGACCACGGTGGACAGGACGACATGTCCACTAGGTCTGCATACCAGGTCCTGCGTGGCCACGCAGGCGCTATCAGAATCACCAAAGCTCTCTCCTGTTTGATCTTGGCAATCAAACGAGGAAGCATCGGGAATGGTGGAAACACATAAGCCATGTTGAAGACCCAAGGGGCTGTCAGAGCATCTATCAGCACCACTCCCGGGTCCCTGGACCAGGATCCGTAACAAGGAAGCTTGGCGTTCTGGCGAGATGCCATGAGATCCAGATCTGGTTTGCCCCAACGAAGAATCAGTTGAGCAAAGACCTCCGGATGAAGTTCCCACTCCCCCGGATGAAAAGTCTGGTGAGTTCTCTATGCCTGGGATGTAAATCGCTGACAGGTGGCAAGAGTGAGACTCTGCCCAGCGAATTATCTTTGAGACTTCCAACATCGCTAGGGAACTTCTGGTTCCCCCTTGATGGTTGATGTAAGCCACAGTCGTGATGTTGTCCGACTGAAATCTGATGAACCTCAGAGTTGCTAACTGAGGCCAAGCTAGGAGAGCATTGAATATTGCTCTTAATTCCAGAATATTTATTGGGAGGAGTTTCTCCTCCTGAGTCCATAATCCCTGAGCTTTCAGGGAGTTCCAGACTGCGCCCCAGCCTAGAAGACTGGCGTCTGTTGTTACAATCGTCCAATCTGGCCTGCGAAAGGTCATCCCCTTGGACAGATGTGGCCGAGAGAGCCACCATAGAAGAGAATCTCTGGTCTCTTGATCCAGACTTAGTAGGGGGGACAAATCTGAGTAATCCCCGTTCCACTGACTTAGCATGCACAATTGCAGCGGTCTGAGATGCAGGCGCGCAAATGGTACTATGTCCATTGCCGCTACCATTAAGCCGATTACTTCCATGCACTGAGCTACTGACGGGTGTGGAATGGAATGAAGGACACGGCAAGCATTTAGAAGTTTTGATAACCTGGCCTCTGTCAGGTAAATTTTCATCTCTACAGAATCTATAAGAGTCCCTAGAAAGGGAACTCTTGTAAGTGGTAATAGAGAACTCTTTTCCACGTTCACCTTCCACCCATGCGACCTCAGAAATGCCAGAACTATCTCTGTATGAGACTTGGCAGTTTGAAAACTTGACGCTTGTATCCGAATGTCGTCTAGGTACGGAGTCACTGCTATGCCTCGCGGTCTTAGTACCACCAGAAGTGAGCCCAGAACTTTTGTAAAGATTCTTGGAGCCGTAGCTAATCCGAAGGGAAGAGCTACAAACTGGTAATGCCTGTCTAGGAAAGCAAATCTTAGGTACCGATAATGATCCTTGTGAATCGGTATGTGAAGGTAGGCATCCTTTAAATCCACTGTGGTCATGTACTGACCCTCTTGGATCATGGGAAGGATGGTTCGAATAGTTTCCATTTTGAATGATGGAACTCTTAGAAATTTGTTTAGGATTTTTAAGTCCAAGATTGGTCTGAAGGTTCCCTCTTTCTTGGGAACCACAAATAGATTTGAATAGAATCCCTGCCCGTGTTCCGTCCGCGGAACTGGGTGGATCACCCCCATTAGTAAAAGGTCTTGTACACAGCGTAGAAACGCCTCTTTCTTTATTTGGTTTGCTGATAACCTTGAAAGATGAAATCTCCCTCGTGGAGGAGAAGTTTTGAAGTCCAGGAGATATCCCTGAGATATGATCTCCAACGCCCAGGGATCCTGGACATCTCTTGCCCAAGCCTGGGCGAAGAGAGAAAGTCTGCCCCCCACTAGATCCGTTTCCGGATAGGGGGCCCTCTCTTCATGCTGTCTTTGGGGCAGCAGCAGGTTTCTTGGCCTGCTTGCCCTTGTTCCTGGACTGGTTAACTTTCCAGCCCTGCCTGTAACGAGCAACAGCTCCTTCCTGTTTTGGAGCGGAGGAAGTTGATGCTGCTCCAGCCTTGAAGTTACGAAAGGCACGAAAATTAGACTGTTTGGCCTTTGATTTGGCCCTGTCCTGAGGTAGAGCATGGCCCTTACCTCCCGTAATGTCAGCTATAATTTCTTTCAAGCCGGGCCCGAATAAGGTCTGCCCTTTGAAAGGAATATTAAGCAATTTAGATTTAGAAGTCACGTCAGCTGACCAGGATTTAAGCCATAGCGCTCTGCGCGCTTGGATGGCGAATCCGGAGTTCTTAGCCGTAAGTTTGGTTAAATGTACGACGGCATCAGAAACAAATGCATTAGCTAGCTTAAGTGCTTTAAGCTTGTTCATAATTTCATCCAATGGAGCTGTGTGAATGGCCTCTTCCAGAGACTCAAACCAGAATGCCGCCGCAGCAGTGACAGGCGAAATGCATGCAAGGGGCTGTAAGATAAAACCTTGTTGAACAAACATTTTCTTAAGGTAACCCTCTAATTTCTTATCCATTGGATCTGAAAAGGCACAACTATCCTCCACCGGGATAGTGGTACGCTTAGCTAAAGTAGAAACTGCTCCCTCCACCTTAGGGACCGTCTGCCATAAGTCTCGTGTGGTGGCGTCTATAGGAAACATTTTCCTAAATATGGGAGGAGGGGAAAAGGGCACACCAGGTCTATCCCACTCCTTGCTAATAATCTCTGTAAGCCTTTTAGGTATAGGAAACACGTCAGTACACACCGGAATTTTTCTGGAATTGCAACTGTGTTACAATCATTCAGAGCCGCTAATACCTCCCCTAGCAATATGCGGAGGTTCTCAAGCTTAAATTTAAAATTAGAAATCTCTGAATCCAGTCTCCCTGGATCAGATACGTCACCCACAGAATGAAGCTCTCCGTCTTCACGTTCTGCAAACTGTGACGCAGTATCTGACATGGCTCTCACCTCATCCGCGCGCTCTGTCCTTAACCCAGAGCTATCGCGCTTGCCTCTTAATTCTGGCAATTTAGATAATACTTCTGTCATAACAGTAGCCATGTCTTGCAAAGTGATTTGTAAGGGCCTCCCTGATGTACTTGGCGCCACAAAATCACGCACCTCCTGAGCGGGAGGCGAAGGTACTGACACGTGAGGAGAGTTAGTCGGCATAACTTCCCCCTCGTTGTCTGGTGATAATTTCTTTACATGTAAAGATTGACTTTTATTTAAAGTAGCATCAATGCAATTAGTACATAAATTTCTATTGGGCTCCACATTGGCCTTTAAACATAGTGAACAAAGAGATTCATCTGTGTCAGACATGTTTAAACAGACTAGCAATGAGACTAGCAAGCCGCGGAACTGGGTGGATCACCCCCATTAGTAAAAGGTCTTGTACACAGCGTAGAAACGCCTCTTTCTTTATTTGGTTTGCTGATAACCTTGAAAGATGAAATCTCCCTCGTGGAGGAGAAGTTTTGAAGTCCAGGAGATATCCCTGAGATATGATCTCCAACGCCCAGGGATCCTGGACATCTCTTGCCCAAGCCTGGGCGAAGAGAGAAAGTCTGCCCCCCACTAGATCCGTTTCCGGATAGGGGGCCCTCTCTTCATGCTGTCTTTGGGGCAGCAGCAGGTTTCTTGGCCTGCTTGCCCTTGTTCCTGGACTGGTTAACTTTCCAGCCCTGCCTGTAACGAGCAACAGCTCCTTCCTGTTTTGGAGCGGAGGAAGTTGATGCTGCTCCAGCCTTGAAGTTACGAAAGGCACGAAAATTAGACTGTTTGGCCTTTGATTTGGCCCTGTCCTGAGGTAGAGCATGGCCCTTACCTCCCGTAATGTCAGCTATAATTTCTTTCAAGCCGGGCCCGAATAAGGTCTGCCCTTTGAAAGGAATATTAAGCAATTTAGATTTAGAAGTCACGTCAGCTGACCAGGATTTAAGCCATAGCGCTCTGCGCGCTTGGATGGCGAATCCGGAGTTCTTAGCCGTAAGTTTGGTTAAATGTACGACGGCATCAGAAACAAATGCATTAGCTAGCTTAAGTGCTTTAAGCTTGTTCATAATTTCATCCAATGGAGCTGTGCGAATGGCCTCTTCCAGAGACTCAAACCAGAATGCCGCCGCAGCAGTGACAGGCGAAATGCATGCAAGGGGCTGTAAGATAAAACCTTGTTGAACAAACATTTTCTTAAGGTAACCCTCTAATTTCTTATCCATTGGATCTGAAAAGGCACAACTATCCTCCACCGGGATAGTGGTACGCTTAGCTAAAGTAGAAACTGCTCCCTCCACCTTAGGGACCGTCTGCCATAAGTCTCGTGTGGTGGCGTCTATAGGAAACATTTTCCTAAATATGGGAGGAGGGGAAAAGGGCACACCAGGTCTATCCCACTCCTTGCTAATAATCTCTGTAAGCCTTTTAGGTATAGGAAACACGTCAGTACACACCGGAATTTTTCTGGAATTGCAACTGTGTTACAATCATTCAGAGCCGCTAATACCTCCCCTAGCAATATGCGGAGGTTCTCAAGCTTAAATTTAAAATTAGAAATCTCTGAATCCAGTCTCCCTGGATCAGATACGTCACCCACAGAATGAAGCTCTCCGTCTTCACGTTCTGCAAACTGTGACGCAGTATCTGACATGGCTCTCACCTCATCCGCGCGCTCTGTCCTTAACCCAGAGCTATCGCGCTTGCCTCTTAATTCTGGCAATTTAGATAATACTTCTGTCATAACAGTAGCCATGTCTTGCAAAGTGATTTGTAAGGGCCTCCCTGATGTACTTGGCGCCACAAAATCACGCACCTCCTGAGCGGGAGGCGAAGGTACTGACACGTGAGGAGAGTTAGTCGGCATAACTTCCCCCTCGTTGTCTGGTGATAATTTCTTTACATGTAAAGATTGACTTTTATTTAAAGTAGCATCAATGCAATTAGTACATAAATTTCTATTGGGCTCCACATTGGCCTTTAAACATAGTGAACAAAGAGATTCATCTGTGTCAGACATGTTTAAACAGACTAGCAATGAGACTAGCAAGCTTGGAAATACTTTTCTAAATAAATTTACAAGCAATATAAAAAACGCTACTGTGCCTTTAAGAAGCACAAAAAGCTGTCACAGTTGAAATAACAATGAACCAAAATAGTTATAGCAACCAATTTTTCACAGTAAATGTATTAAGTTAGCAAAGGATTGCACCCACCAGCAAATGGATGATTAACCCCTTAATACCCAAAAACGGATTAACAATTTAATAATTAACGTTTTTCTCACAGTCAAAACACACTGTCACAGGTCTGCTGTGACTGATTACCTCCCTCAAAATGAATTTTGAAGACCCCTGAGCTCTCTAGAGACGATCTGGATCATGGAGGATGAAGTAGACAGATTGTGACTGAATTTTTACTGCGCAAAAAAGCGCTAAAATAGGCCCCTCCCACTCATATTACAACAGTGGGGAAGCTCAGATAACTGTTTCTATGCAGAAAACAAAGATGGCCATGTGGTAAAAATCATGCCCCAATAAGTTTTATCACCAAGTACCTCACAAAAAACGATTAACATGCCAGTAAACGTTTTAAACATACATTTGAAAAGTTATGAATTGTTATTAACCCTTTAAGGACACAGCTTCCAGTTTGTTCAATTGTTTTATGACGGAAAATTTCCGTCATATGTCCTTAAGAGGTTAATAAGCCTGCTACCAGTCGCTTTTACTGCAGTTAAGGCTCATACATTATTTCAATATTAACAGTATTTTCAGAGTCAATTCCATTCCTTAGAAAAATACATTCAGTGTACACACACTCATCAGCCTAATACCAGTCACTATCACTGCATTTAAGGCTGAACTTACTTTACATTGGTATCAGCAGTATTTTCTCAGTCAATTCCATTCCTCAGAAAAATAATTACTGCACATACCTCATTTGCAGGGGGGCCCTGCATGCTATTCCCCTTCTCTGAAGTTACCTCACTCCTCAGATGAGAACAGCCAGTGGGTCTTAGTTACGTCTGCTAAGATCATAGAAAACGCAGGCAGATTCTTCTTCTAATGCTGCCTGAGAATAAACAGCACACTCCGGTGCCATTTAAAATAACAAACTTTTGATTGAAGAAATAAACTAAGTTAAAAAACACCACAGACCTCTCACAGCGACCTATCTAGTTAGGTTGCAAGAGAATGACTGAATATGACATGTGAGGGGAGGAGCTGTGTAGCAAGCTCTGCTGGGTGATCCTCTTGCAGCTTCCTGTTAGGAAGAGATATATTCTATAAGTAATGGATGACCCGTGGACTGACTACACTTAACAAGAGAAAGCAAATGCTCCATCTTAAATTTGAAATCTGGTTCCTCGGTGGACGGAGCCTCCTCGCAGTATACAGTTAGTAGGTTTAGATAAAGAAGTATCCTCCAACATAGAGTCCTCCATAGCTTGCGCCTTTATTACGGACTTGATTATTGATTAAATGGCACCTTTATATCCCAATGGCCGGGGCACTCACCACCTCCTATGACCCGGACTAAAAGAAACAGCTTTCGTCTCCTCCGAACACAGGTTGAGAAAGAGGAAGTTACTGACGCCACACCCGGTCACATTGAGTGCCATGCAGGACTGCCCTTGCACTGAGCGAGAGACGCGCCAAAAATGCCTGCCTCAATCTCGCTCTAACTGTTCCACACTGACAGAGCCTCATCTCACACAAGTGCAGCAAACACAATAAACATCATTATGATTATTAAAATCCCCCCTGTTCTATAACCCCCTTCCGAGGGTATTACCCTAGATTCTATACAGATAAAGGAGTCACACTGTGACCCTGTCTTCTTGCGTTATTATATATATATATATATATATATATATATATATTGAAACGATCTTACCAGAATCAACGCTGTGGAACAGGAACACGGCCCTTCAAGTGTGACAGGTTAGTAGCGCCGCTCCTGACATGGACTTGAGAGAATAAAAGCCAACAACGAAACTCGTCAACGCCGATTGCTTCAGGAGCTGTTAATATGAGTCAGGATGGTTTCGCAGGAGAACTTCCCCTTCATCCCCGGACTCTAACTTTCACCCATGCTCTCATTGAGAGGCTGACAGGACTACTTAAAACTCCAGTCCCATTGCGAAGAGTACTACCCTCCATAAGAGACTACTCTGAATCTTCCGACACTTCTCTGCCAACCTCCTGTGACGAAAGGCAAAGAATGACTGGGGGATGAGGGAAGTGGGGGAGGTATTTAAGCCTTTGGCTGGGGTGTCTTTGCCTCCTCCTGGTGGCTAGGTTCTTAATTCCCACAAGTGATGAATGAAGCAGTGGACTCTCCTCCCATTTAGATGAAAACAATTTACTTTATACTACTAACTTTATTACAGTGGCTACCCTTGTTGTCTATGGACTAAAGCACAGATTGGCTCCTCCAAATAAGGCAAATGGTGGGTGGAGTTTGGTTGTTGAAAAATTATTGCAGTAAAAAGAATGTAAATTTGTTTTTTAAAAGATACTTGGCCGATATGTTATTCTTTAGCAGCACAAATATCTTGTAATTACAAGGTGTTTACTGACCTTTTATGTTTATTTAATACTGAACATCACATTTCAAAGTTGGGATATGTAACATCTGTTTGTGATAGTGAATGTCAGGTGTCAAACATTCACTATTCATTAAAGGGACAGTCTACACCTTAGTCATCATAAAGTCTTACCTTAGATTAAGCTGCAAACAGCCTCCTGCACCCTTTCTATATCATGCAGCAGGAACGGTAAAATTATTATTTTAAAATGAATATTGTTTCTGGCCCCTTTAAAATGGCTGTCAAGCTCCGCCCACTGATGACATCACAAGTTGGGCTGCATATGGCTTCCAATCACAAAAGACTCACTTGTTGGATTCAACAGACTGTCAATGCTATCCAGCAGAGTGCCTAGATGCAGCACAGATTGTGATGTCATCAGTGGGCAGAAACTATATTTATTTTAAAATAACGTTTTTACCGTTCCTGCTGCATGATATAGAAGGGGTGCAGGAGTCTAAGGAACCCTGCTTGATTACAAGCAAAAAATCAACAAATTTAAAACAATGGAATATATTTATGGTAATTGTTTTCTTTTTCTTTGCAATGTTTACTTATTTGAACAAACAGAGCACATCTTAAAACATAGGCCCAAACCATTCTCATGGAAAAGAACATTCTGTAAAATGTGTCCCCTAAGTCATTGTTTCTCAACAGCGGTCCTCAAGTAACCACAACAGGCCAGGCTATCATTATAGCTGAATTAGTGCACAGGTGAAATAATCAGAGCAAGTTAGTAACCATGGTGTTACTCCTTAGCTGATTACTTCACCTGTGCACTGTTTCAGCTATAATGAGAACCTGGCCTGTTGGGGGTAATTGAGGGCCGGGGTTGAGAAACACTACCCTAAGTCATTGAAACAGTGTTTTACTCCCCCCATCATTAGAGTCCTGTTATATAGGTTTCTACGCTGCATTTTTCACTTAGAATAAGCTGACTACATAAAAAGTAGGTGTTTACTGCAATTGGAATTATTTTAGGCACACAGTGTGCAACTCTGGAATGTGAAATCTTTCACTGCACATTTTAGTCCAGGTTCAAAAAGTATGTGCCATAAGTCTCATGTAAAGTGTTTTTCTGGCGTAAATCTGCTTTGCTTTAAAGAAACACAAAACATAAAAATGCTGTTGTCTATATGAAGTAACAATTAACCCTGATGAAATATTTTTTGGATAACATTTTTTTAAGTAAAAGCTGATTACATTTCACCTAAAACCTAGGTATTTGTGATGACTGGCTGATAATACAACCTCTATAGCTGTACTGGTAGACTTTGACATCCAACACATATATTTACAAAAAATATTCTATTCACTTTAAGACACCAGAAGATATTTGGTAGCATTTACCTTATGAAGTAGCTGGCCCAGGTTTTATGGTATTTATCCCCTGCATTTCCTTTCAGGGTTCCCTTTCCAGTCACCGCCCCATTTGTCTTCATCCATGGTGGTGCTGTCCAGGGACTGGCAAAGAGGGAGATCGGTCTTTTGGATAAAGCCTTTGCTTTTTGGATTAATGGGATCTAAAAAGTAAAGCATACATAGATATACATAGATCGACAATTCACTTTTTTCATAATTTAACCCCCCTGGGGGGCACAACGCAGTTAACTCACCTTTAACTGAGTATCCTCAGACTGCAGGCTGAAAGTCTCCAACTTAAAGTCTTCTGGAGTGTCAAGATAGGTGTATATACGTGATGAGAAATCGCAACTTGCTATGGGGACACGCAGAATATTGTACCCAATACCTACAGGGCGCAAAACAAAGAAATAGTAAATGTAGCTTTTTAATAGCTGACTTCAAAGCATACACATATCGCTCAGCAAATAAATGCTCATTTCAACTAAATACCAAGGGCTAGACCACACAAGTTATTAAGGAGACATTCTGATACATTCTAGAGCAATTTTTACATTACAGACTATAGCTAACTGTGGCCTCATTTCTAGTGCTGTTATAAACTGTGTAAACTGGTAGTAACAAACCATCTCCATAGACTAATGAGGATACTTGTTGTTACTACCAGTTTACACAATTACACCAGCAATGGAAACCCACTTGGTATGTTCCAATGGAAGTCCCACTTGGGAGCTGCATACCTTGTATCTCCTGAACTAAACATAGAGCAGGTCATGTGACTGCTGCTCCCAATTAGTTCCCTAGCGGTTTTCAGTTCAAGGGTTACAATGCTTGCCACACCCAAGCAGGATTTTACTGCCAAAATGTGTTAAACATATAGGTAAATTAGCACTCCTGCTTGTATGGGGGAGGGCCTGGGGAAGCACAACTTGCAGAGGTATATTACAAAAACAGAATTTATGTTTACCTGATAAATTTCTTTCTCCTACGGTGTATCCGGTCCACGGCTTCATCCTTACTTGTGGGATATTCTCAATCCCTACAGGAAGTGGCAAAGAGAGCACACAGCAGAGCTGTCCATATAGCTCCCCTCAGGCTCCACCCCCCCAGTCATTCGACCAACGGTTAGGAGAAAAAGGAGAACCATAGGGTGCAGTGGTGACTGTAGTTTACAAAAATAAATTTAAACCTGACCAAAATGCCAGGGTGGGCCGTGGACCGGATACACCGTAGGAGAAAGAAATTTATCAGGTAAACATAAATTCTGTTTTCTCCTACATTGGTGTATCCAGTCCACGGCTTCATCCTTACTTGTGGGAACCAATACCAAAGCTTTAGGACACGGATGAAGGGAGGGAACAAGTCAGGTAACCTAAACGGAAGGCACCACTGCTTGCAAAACCTGTCTCCCAAAAATAGCCTCCGAAGAAGCAAAAGTATAGAATTTGTAAAATTTGGTAAATGTATGCAGTGAAGACCAAGTCGCTGCCTTACATATCTGTTCAACAGAAGCCTCATTCTTGAAAGCCCAAGTGGAAGCCACAGCTCTAGTAGAGTGAGCTGTAATTCGTTCAGGAGGCTGCCTTCCAGCAGTCTCATAAGTCAATCGGATGATGCTTTTCAGCCAGAAAGACAGAGAGGTCGCAGTTGCATTTTGACCTCTCCTCTTGCCAGAATAGACGACAAACAAGGACGATGTTTGTCTGAAATCTTTAGTTGCTTTTAGATAAAACTTCAAAGCACGAACCACATCAAGGTTGTGTAACAGGCGTTCCTTGTTAGAAGCTGGATTAGGACACAGAGAAGGAACAACTATTTCGTGGTTAATATTCTTATTGGAAACCACTTTTGGAAGAAAACCAGGTTTCGTACGTAAAACAACATTATCTGTATGGAACACCAGATAGGGTGAATTACACTGCAAAGCAGACAATTCAGAAACTCTTCTAGCAGAAGAAATAGCTACCAAAAACAAAAAACTTTCCAAGATAGTAACTTGATATCTATGGAATGTAGAGGTTCAAACGGAACCCCTTGAAGAACTGAAAGAACTAAATTTAGACTCCATGGAGGAGCCACAGGTCTGTAGACAGGCTTGATTCGGACTAAAGCCTGTACAAACGCCTGAACATCTGGCACTGCTGCCAGACGCTTGTGTAACAAAACAGACAGAGCAGATATCTGTCCTTTTAAAGAACTAGCTGACAAACCTTTCTCCAATCCTTCTTGGAGAAAAGATAGTAACCTTGGAATCCTAATCTTACTCCATGAGTAACCCTTGGATTCGCACCAGCAAAGATATTTCCGCCATATCTTATGGTAAATCTTCCTAGTGACAGGCTTTCTAGCCTGGATCAGAGTATCTATAACTGATTCCGAAAACCCACGCTTAGCTAGAATCAAGCGTTCAATCTCCAAGCAGTCAGTTGCAGAGAAACTAGGTTTGGATGTTTGAATGGACCTTGGATTAGAAGGTCCTGCCTCAAAGGTAGCTTCCATGGTGGAGCCGATGACATATTCACCAGGTCTGCATACCAAGTCCTGCGTGGCCACGCAGGAGCTATCAGAATTACCGAAGCCTTCTCCTGTTTGATCCTGGCTACTAGCCGGGGGAGAAGAGGAAACAGTGGAAAGACATAAGCTAGATTGAACGACCAAGGCGCCACTAAGGCATCTACCAATGTCGCCTTGGGATCCCTGGACCTGGACCCGTAGCGTGGAACTTTTGAGTTCTGACGAGACGCCATCAGATCCAGATCTGGAAGGCCCCATAGTTGAGTTAACTGAGCAAAAACCTCCGGGTGAAGTTCCCACTCCTCCGGATGGAAAGTCTGACGACTCAGATAATCCGCTTCCCAGTTGTCCACTCCTGGGATGTGAATTGCTGATAGATGGCAGGAGTGATCCTCTGCCCATTTGATGATCTTGGATACCTCCCTCATCGCCAGGGAACTCTTTGTTCCTCCCTGATGATTTATGTAGGCTACAGTCGTCATGTTGTCCGACTGAAATCTGATGAATTTGGCCTCCGCTAGTTGAGGCCAGGCCTGGAGCGCATTGAATATCGCTCTCAATTCCAAAATCTTTATCCGGAGAAGAGATTCTTCCCGAGACCATAGACCCTGAGCTTTCAGGGAGTCCCAGACCGCACCCCAGCCTAAGAGAGGCTGGCGTCGGTCGTGACAATGATCCACTCTGGTCTTCGGAAACTCATTCCCTGAGACAGGTGATCCTGAGACAACCACCAGAGGAGTGAGTCTCTGGTTTTCTGGTCCATTTGTATCTGGGGAGACAAATCTGCATAATCCCCATTCCACTGTCTGAGCATGCACAATTGCAGTGGTCTTAAATGAATTAGAGCAAAAGGAACCACGTCCATTGCCGCAACCATTAGTCCTATTACCTCCATGCACTGAGCTACGGAGGGTTGAGGAATAGCATGAAGAACTCGACAAGTGTTAAAAATCTTTAACTTTCTGACCTCCGTCAGAAAGATCTTCATTTCTTACGAGTCTATTACTGTTCCCAGGAAGGGAACCCTTGTGAACAGGGACAGAGAACTCTTTTCTATGTTCACCTTCCACCCGTGAGACCTTAGAAAGGCTAGAACCATGTCCGTATGAGCCTTTGCTTTGTGAAAGGACAACGCTTGTATTAAGATGTCGTCTAGGTAAGGTGCTACTGCAATGCCCCTTGGTCTTATCACCGCTAGAAGGGACCCTAGCACCTTTGTGAAAATTCTGGGAGCAGTGGCCAATCCGAATGGAAGGGCTACGAATTGGTAATGCTTGTCCAGAAAGGCGAACCTCAGGAACTGATGGTGATCTTTGTGGATAGGAATATGCAGGTACGCATCTTTTAAGTCCACGGTAGTCATATATTGACCCTCCTGAATCATTGGTAAAATTGTCCGAATGGTTTCCATTTTGAATGATGAAACTCTGAGCAATTTGTTTAGAATTTTTAAGTCCAGGATTGGCCTGAAAGTTCCTTCCTTTTTGGGAACTACAAACAGGTTTGAGTAAAAACCCAGTCCTTATTCTGCTGTTGGAACTGCGTGTATTACTCCCATTTTTAGAAGGTCTTCTACGCAACGTAAGAATGCCTGTCTCTTTATCTGGTCTAAAGATAAGCGAGACATGTGGAACCTTCCCCTTGGAGGAAGGTCCTTGAATTCCAGAAGATACCCCTGAGAGACAATTTCTAACGCCCAGGGGTCTGGAACATCTCTTGCCCAAGCCTGAGCAAAGAGAGAAAGTCTGCCCCCTACTAGATCCGGTCCCGGATCGGGGGCTATCCTTTCATGCTGTCTTGGGAGCAGCAGCAGGCTTCTTGGCCTGTTTACCCTTGTTCCAGCCTTGCAATGGTTTCCATGCTGGTTTGGGCTGGGATGCGTTACCCTCTTGCCTAGTGGCTGTAGAGGTAGAAGCAGGTCCGTTCCTGAAATTGCGAAAGGAACGAAAATTAGACTTATTTTTAGCCTTGAAAGGTCTATCTTCTGGAAGGGCATGGCCCTTTCCCCCAGTGATATCTGAAATAATTTCTTTCAACTCTGGCCCGAATAGGGTCTTACCCTTGAAAGGAATATCAAGCAATTTTGTTTTGGACGACACATCCGCCGACCAAGATTTTAGCCAAAGCGCTCTGCGCGCCACGATTGCAAAACCAGAATTTTTCACCGCTAATTTAGCTACCTGAAAAGCGGCATCTGTAATGAAAGAATTAGCCAACTTCAGGACGTGAATTCTGTCCATGACCTCATCATAAAAAGTCTCCTTCTGGAGCGAGTTTTCTAGTTCCTCAAACCAAAAAGCCGCTGCAGTGGTTACAGGAATAATGCAAGAAATTGGTTGAAGAAGAAAACCTTGTTGAACAAAAATTTTCTTAAGTAAACCTTCTAATTTTTTATCCATAGGATCTTTGAAGGCGCAACTGTCTTCTATTGGTATAGTCGTGCGCTTAGCTAGCGTTGAAACTGCCCCCTCTACCTTAGGGACCGTCTGCCACGCGTCCCTCCTTGGGTCAACAATGGGGAACATTTTCTTAAATATAGGGGGGGGAACAAAAGGTACACCTGGTTTCTCCCACTCCCTAGTCACGATATCCGCCACCCTCTTAGGTATTGGAAACGCATCAGTGTGTACTGGGACCTCTAAGAATTTGTCCATTTTACACAATTTTTCTGGGACCACTAAAGGGTCACAATCATAAAGTGTAGCTAGGACCTCCTTAAGTAGAGCGCGGAGGTGTTCTAGATTAAATTTAAATGCTATGGCATCAGGCTCTGCCTGCTGAGAAACCTTTCCCGTATCAGACATTTCTCCCTCAGACAGGCCCTCCCTCACCGCCAAGTCAGATTGATGTGAGGGTACTACAGATAAATTATCAGCTGCGTCTGCTTGCTCATTTTCTGTATTTAAAACTGAGCTATCGCGCTTTCTTGGAAAAGCTGGCAGTTTGGATAAAAATGCTGCGAGAGAATTATCCATTACTGCTGCTAATTGTTGCAAAGTAATAGGAATTGGTGCGCTAGATGTACTGGGCATCGCTTGAGCGGGCATAGCTGATGTTGACACAGGAGGAGAGGATAGCGAACTATCCCCACTACCTTCAGCTAAAGAATCATCTTGGGCTACATCACTAAGCATGACTGTACGGTCCTTAAACTGTTTGGACGCTATAGCACATTTCACACATAAATCTAATGGGGGCACCGCCTTGGCCTTTAAACATACAGAACAAAGGCTATCTGAAGGGTCAGACATGTTTGACAGACTTAGACAGCACTACAATGCATAAAAATAATTTTTGAAAAAAAACGTTACTGTGTCTTTAAATAATAAAAGTGCACACATTATTACTAAAAGATCAAATAGCCATCAAATAAACATCCGATTTTAATGAAATTTTCACCACATTGTCTTAATGCTTTGAAAAGATTGCACACAAATTTTCAGATAAATTAACCCCTTAATGCCCAAACCGGAGCTAAGAACAGCAATTAACCGGTTAAAAACATTACAGTACCATGCCACAGCCTCTACTGTGGCTTTTACCTTCCTTAGGGATTATTTGAGTAAGAAATAAGCCTCTTTGAAGTCCTTTCTGAAGTCACTGGACTCCCCACGTGAAGCTGCATGACCTGTGTAGCAAAAACAACTGCGCAACTGAGGCGCGAAAGGGAGTCCCCCTCCCTCTTGATTTCAGAGTGGTGGGACCTTTTTGACTAGGTTAGGTGTCTAAATAAGTGCCAGGCGCCAAAATAAACCCCACAAGTGTTTTAAAGTCTCAAAAACACCCAAAACATACTGAATCATGCTAATAAAGCAATCGATTAAGCCCACAATAGTGTCAACCAGCTTTGAGCCCTTAATTTAAGCCATCATTTTATACTCTGAGAAAAATGGCTTACCTATCCCTGAGGGGATTTCTGACAGTCTTCTAGCATTACTTGGTCTTGTTAGAAAAATGACTGATCATACCTTAAGCAGTTAAGCCTGCAAACTGTTCCCCCCAACTGAAGTTCTCCGGTATTCAACAGTCCTGCGTGGGAACAGCAATAGATTTTAGTTACTGGTGCTAAAATCATATTCCTCTCAGCAGAAATCTTCATCACTTTCTGCTTCAGAGTAAATAGTACAAGCCGGCACTATTTTAAAATAACAAACTCTTGATAGAAGAAATAAAAACTACAAATCTAACACCACAAACTCTTTACCCTCCTGTGGAGATGCTACTTGTTTAGAGCGGCAAAGAGAATGACTGGGGGGGGCGGAGCCTGAGGGGAGCTATATGGACAGCTCTGCTGTGTGCTCTCTTTGCCACTTCCTGTAGGGATTGAGAATATCCCACAAGTAAGGATGAAGCCGTGGACCGGATACACCAATGTAGGAGAAAGAAACAATTAAAGCACACTACAGTTTTCACTATGATTAAACATTTTCACATTTTGAGTTTAACAGGATAATACCCTAAATACTCTTGTTATTGTGTTACCTTCCTCTGAGAAATAAGCATTCAGGAGGTTGTTCTGGCTTCCAGGAGACAAGGACAGAATATTTAATGAAGCAGAGTCTGTCACAGCACCACCAAACCCCTTGATCGTCTGAAACTTCTTCTTATCATTCAGTGTGAACACAAGACCTAAAAAAGCAGCCAACATGTCAGCAGCAACACTGATGGGCATACCAGTAAAAAGATAGCTGGCACACAAGGGGGCAGCTTCTTGATAGGTCACATGATATGTCAAGACTGTATCTCTACAGTACCTTGCCAAATTATTATACCCCTTGGTCAAAAATCCTAATTTTTATATTAATTTAATGTTTATTCTTTTATTCTGTAAATTAACAAAAGGTATTTTTTTTTTTACAGATGGGTAAACAAAGTGACTTGTCATTAACGAAAATCGTTCAAATTGTCAGCCTGTTAAAAGCAAAAAACATGTTGCAGTACAGGATTGCTGAAATTGTAGGCGTATCACATAGTTCTGTAGAGAATATTAAGAAAAAATGGATTGTGGGGATGATTTCGGAGCAGGGTTAATGGCTAACGGGCCCTCTTCAACTAATAGTTACTGAACAGTTCTCTCAGCAACAGTTTTTTTTCTTAATATTCTTTACAGAACTACATGATACACCTACAGTTCAGCAATCTTGTTTTTTTGCCTTAAACAAGCCGACAATTTGACCGACTTTCTTTAACAAGTCACTTTGTTTATACATCTGCAAAAACATATATATTTGTTAATGTACTAAATATTGTAGTAATATTACGTCAAATTACATGTAAATATATACTGCAGATGTTGATAATATAACATGGAATAAGAAAATTAAAAGACTGAAGAAAAAAAAAAAAAGAAAAAAAAAAAATCAACACTATTAAAAGGGACAGTAAACGTAAAAAAACATAATTTATGCTTACCTGATAAATGTATTTCTTTCTTGACACAGTGAGTCCACAAATCATCATAATTACTGTATCACTCCTGACCAGCAGGAGGCGGCAAAGAGCACCAAAGCAAAGCTGTTAAATACCACTCCCCTACCTACAATCCCCAGTCATTCGACCAAAGGAAAGGAGAAAGGAAGTAATATAAGGTGCAGAGGTTTATGAAAAAATAAACTGTCTGAAAAGTACAGGGGGGTCCGTGGACTTACCTTGTCAAGAGAGAAAGAAATTTATCAGGTAAGCATAAATTATGTTTTCTTTCTAATGACATGGTGAGACCACGGATCATCATAATTACTGTTGGGAACTAATACCCAAGCCAGAGGACACGGATGATAAGGGAGGGACAAGACAGTAAACCTAAACAGAAGGCATCACTGCTTGAAGAACCTTTCTCCCAAAAGAAGCCTCAGCTGAAGCAAAAGTATAAAATTTGTAAAATTTAGAAAAAGTGTGCAAAGATGACCAAGTGGCAGCCTTGCAAATCTAATCTACAGAAGCTCCATTTTTGAAGGCCCAATAAGATGAAACAGCCCTCGTGGAATGAGCCGTAATTTTCTCAGGAGGCTGCTGTCCAGCAGTCTCATATGCCAAGCGAATAAAACTCCTCAACCAACAACAAAGCGAAGTAGCCGTAGCTTTCTGACCCTTACGCTTCCCAGAAAAAACAATAAATAAAGAAGAAGACTGGCGAAAATCCTTTGTCGTCTGCAAATAAAATTTCAATGCAGGAACCACATCCAGGTTGTGCAACAAAACGTTCCATATGAGAAGAAGGATTAGGACACAAAGAAGGAACAACAATTTCTTGATTAATATTCTTATCCGAAACAACCTTGGGAAGGAAACCTAGGGCAGTACGCAGAACTACCTTATCAGAATGAAAAATAAGGAAAGGAGATTCACACTGCAATGCTGAAAGCTCCGAAACTCTGAGCCGAAGAGATAGCAACCAAAAACAAAACCTTCCAGGATAACAACTTAATATCCAAAGAAAGCATAGGCCCAAACCGAGCCTGTTGAAGAACTCTAAGAACAAAATTAAGACTCCAAGGAGGAGTCAAAAACTTAAACCTAGGCCAGATTCTAGCCAGATTCTAACCAGGGCCTGACAAAAAGACTGAACATCTGGCACATCCGCCAGGCGCTTGTGCAACAAAATAGATAAAGCTGAAATTTGAGCCTTCAGGGTTCTAGCAGATAACCCCTTCTCCAGACCCTTCTGGAGAAAAGACAAAATCCTAGGAATCCTAACTCTACTCCAAGAGTAGCCCCTAGATTCACACCAATACAGATATTTACGCCATATCTTATAATAAATCTTTCTACTCACAGGCTTACGCGCCTGAATCATAGTCTCAATAACCGACTCAGAAAAACCATGCTTGGATAAAATCAAGCGTTCAATCTCCAAGTAGTCCGCTTCAGAGAAATGAGATTTGGATGAAGGAAGGGCCCCTGAAGTAGAAGTGCCTTCCAAAACGGAAGACTCCAAGTTGGAGAGAATGAAATCTCCACCAGATCTGCATACCAGATTCTGTGAGCCCACGCCAGTGCAATGAGAATCACCAACGCCCTCTCTTGTCTGATCCAAGCAATTACCCGAGGAAGAAGAGCAAACGGAGGAAACACGTATGCCAGACTGAACTTCCAAGGAACTGCTAGCGCATCTATCAGTACAGCATGAGGATCCCTTGACCTCGTTCCGTACTTCGGAAGCTTGGCAATGTGACGAGATGCCATAAGATCCAACTCTGGTTGACCCCATTTGAGAATCAAACTGGAACACACCTCTGGATGAAGTTCCCACTCCCCCGGATGAAAAATCTGTCTGCTCAGAAAATCCGCTTCCCAATTTTCCACCCCTGGAATGTGGATCGCAGATAGAGAGCAGTTGTGAGCCTCCGCCCACTGCATAATCTTGGCTACCTCTGTCATGGCCAGGGAACTCCGAGTTCCTCCCTGATGATTGATGTAAGCTACTGACGTAATGTTGTCCGACTGAAACCTGATAAACTGGGTTGAGCTAACTGAGGCCAGGCCAGGCCAGAAAAGCATTGACGATCACCCTCAGCTCTAGAATATTTATGGGAAGAACCGATTCCTCACGAGTCCATAGACCCAGAGTCTTCAGCGAACCCCAGACCGCTCCCCAACCCAGCAGACTGGTGTCCGTGGTCACGATCCCCCAGGTAGGCCTGAGAAAACAGGTTCCCTGGGAAAGAAGATCCTGAGACAACCACCACAGAAGAGAAACCTCTTGCAGCCTGATCTAGAACAATACTTGGAGACAGATCAGCATAATCCCCATTCCATTGTCTGAGCATGCATAACTGCAGAGTCCTGAGATGGAACCGAGCAAACGGAATGATGTCCATAATTGAAACCATCAGATCAATAACCTCCATACACTGGGCCACCGACGGCCGAGGAGAGGACTGAAGGGCAAGACACAAATTGAACATCTTTGACTTTCTTGCTTCTGTCAGAAAAATCTTCATTTATAGAGAATCTATAATGGTCCCCAAGAATACCACCCTTGTAGCCGGAATCAAGAACTTTTTCCTAAATTCACCTTCCAACCGTGGGAGAGCAGAATAGACAACAACTCTGTGTGGGAGCTTGTTTGTTAAAAAGATGGCGCCTGAACTAGAATGTCGTCCAGATACGGAGCCACTGCAACCCCCTGCACCGCCAGCAATGCTCCCAGAACATTTGAAAAGACCCTGGGAGCTGTGGCAATACCGAATGGAAGGGCCACAAACTGAAATCGCCTGTCTAGGAAGGCAAATCTCAGAAACTTGTGATGGTCCCTGTGAAAGGGAATATGCAGATATGCATCCTTCAGGTCCACTGTTGTCACAAACTGACCCTCTTGAACCAAAGGAAGAATGGAAAGAATGGTTTCCATCTTGAAAGACGGAACTCTGAGGAACTTGTTTACGCTCTTGAGATCTAGAATAGGTCTGAAAGTTCCCTCCTTTTTGGGAACGATGAACAGATTGGAATATAACCCCCGGCCCTGCTCCTGAACCAGAACAGGAACAATCACTCCCATGTCGGAAAGATCCTGCACACAGCGTAAGAACGCCTCTCTCTTTATCTGGTCTACAGATAACCTGGAGAGAAGAAACCTACCCCTGGGAGGAAAAGTCTTGAACTCTAGCTTGTATCCCTGGGACACAATGTCTACCACCCAGGGATCCAGAACATCCCAAACCCAAGCTTGAACGAACAAAGAAAGTCTGCCCCCCACAAGATCCACCCCCGGATCGGGTGCAGACCCTTCATGCTGACTTTGAATCAGCAACAGACTTCTTAGATTGATTTCCCTAACTCCAAGACTAATTGGACTTCCAAGAGGGCTTAGACTGATCCTGCTTGGAGGAGGAGGAGGAGGACTTACCAGAGTAGTTATGAAAGGAACGAAAATGACTCTGACGACCCTTCTGTTTATTTCTCTTATCTTGAGGGAGAGAATGGCCCTTCCCTCCCGTAATATCGGAAATAATCTCAGCCAAACCTGGTCCAAACAAGGTCTTACCCTTGTAAGGAATAGACAAAAGCTTAGATTTAGAGGACACGTTTGCAGACCAAGAGTTCAACCATAAAGCCCTGCGCCAGAACAACAAAGCCAGAAATCTTTGCTCCCAACTTGATGACCTGTAAAGAAGCATTAGCAATAAAGGAATTGGCCAACTTCAACGCCTTGATTCTATCCTGAATCTCCTCAAGAGGAGTATCCTGCTGAATAGATTCAGACAACGCATCAAACCAACAAGCTGCCTTGCTGGTAACAGTAACAATACACACAGCAGGCTGCCATTGAAACCCCTGGTGAACATACATCCTACGCAAAGCTTATAACTTCCTATCCATGTGATCCTTAAAAGAGCAACCATCCTCAATAGGAATAGTGGTTCTTTTAGCCAAGATAGAAATTGCTCCCTCTACCTGGGGAACCGTTTGCCAAGATTCCTTAATAGAATCCGCAATAGGAAACATCTTCCTAAAAATTGGAGAAGGGGAAAAAGGAATTACAGGCTTCTCCCATTCCCGAGAAATAATCTCTGAAACACGATCTGGAACAGGAAAAACTTCCGCCACAGAAGGAACAGCAAAAAATGTATTAAGTTTACTAGACTTCTTGGGAGTAACTATGACCATCGAGTCAGAATCATCCAAAGTAACCAAAACCTCCCTGAGTAACAAACGGAGGTGCTCAAGCTTAAATCTGAAAGAAACAACCTCAGAATCAGCAGAAGGAATTACACTATTAGAATCTGAAATTTCACCCTCAGACGCTACAGAAGTATCTTCCTCCTCAGACCTCAGAAGAAACATTTGACATAACTGCAACAAAGTCAGAAACCTTATACTTCCTTTTGCGCTTCCCCTGCAACACAGAAAAAGCCTCCGATACTGCAGATGATATGTGAGTAGTCATATCCTGCAAAGAAAAACCAACCTGAGACGAAACGCAGGGCACTGCATGAGAAGAGGATAAGGATTGGGAAGAAAGATGCGGTATAGCTTGAACAGGAGACCCCTGAACAACATCCGCCTTAGATAATGATGGCTCAGAATCAAAAAGCCTATCCCTATAATGCATTGTTCTGTCAATACATGAGGAACACAATGGAATAATTTGCATCTAAACATAAACAAGTAACAGCTTGCAGGTTCTCTTAGTCCATCTTTCCCCACAATGAATAAAATAAAACAAAAATAACTTTATTCCAAAAAACTGAAAAGAAAAAAATGTCCCAAAAATAAAAACGTTACCGTCTCTTTAAATGTGTAACGTTAACAAATAAAAGGCAATAAAACAAATATAACTTAAAAAATTATCTCTGAGCCCCCTGACAAGCACCTCTACACCTCAGCAAGCCCTGCTGAGGTGCTCACCTGCCCTCCTGAAGTCCGAGGAAAATCTAGCAGAAAATCCGGACTCAGCCTCTCAGCCACCTGATACACACGCTAGTGCCAGAGCCGACAACCTCACACTTCCGGAACAGAGAGGCACTACAAGGAAAGGCGCGCAATACAAAGACGCGCCAAACAAGCCCCGCCCATTGTGGGCGTATACACAACCTCCCGGTTGGCATGATACAAGTCTGCATACACAGCAAACATCCGTCGGGAGAGAAAACTGAGTTAAAGAAACAGAACCCTCCGGTCCTCATGAGCCAACATAATAAAAAAAAAAAAAATTATATCCTCAAAACAGTGCCCCAAGAAAACTGCCAAACAGAAACAAAAAACTGCACACAAGCAGGAAAAACATCCCAATTGACCCCATAAGTGCCAATCTTTCTGTTCCATACAGAAATGAACGATAGCACTAACCTCCATAACAATCTGCCCGGCAACAGGGCAGCTCACAAGGTATGAAAGGCGTCATCCCTCACATGGACCTGTGGATAGAAGAAAAACATAATTTATGCTTACCTGATAAATTCCTTTCTTCTGTAGTGTGATCAGTCCACGGGTCATCATTACTTCTGGGATATTACTCCTCCCCAACAGGAAGTGCAAGAGGATTCACCCAGCAGAGCTGCATATAGCTCCTCCCCTCTACGTCACTCCCAGTCATTCGACCAAGGACCAACGAGAAAGGAAAAGCCAAGGGTGAAGTGGTGACTGGAGTATAAATTAAAAAATATTTACCTGCCTTAAAAACAGGGCGGGCCGTGGACTGATCACACTACAGAAGAAAGGAATTTATCAGGTAAGCATAAATTATGTTTTCTTCTGTTAAGTGTGATCAGTCCACGGGTCATCATTACTTCTGGGATACCAATACCAAAGCAAAAGTACACGGATGACGGGAGGGATAGGCAGGCTCTTTATACAGAAGGAACCACTGCCTGAAGAACCTTTCTCCCAAAAATAGCCTCCGATGAAGCAAAAGTGTCAAATTTGTAAAATTTGGAAAAAGTATGAAGCGAAGACCAAGTTGCAGCCTTGCAAATCTGTTCAACAGAGGCCTCATTCTTGAAGGCCCAAGTGGAAGCCACAGCTCTAGTAGAATGAGCTGTAATTCTTTCAGGAGGCTGCTGTCCAGCAGTCTCATAAGCTAAACGAATTATGCTACGAAGCCAAAAAGAAAGAGAGGTAGCGGAAGCTTTTTGACCTCTCCTCTGCCCAGAGTAAATGACAAACAGAGAAGACGTTTGTCGAAATTCCTTAGTTGCCTGTAAGTAAAATTTTAGAGCACGGACTACATCCAGGTTGTGCAGTAGACGTTCCTTCTTTGAAGAAGGATTTGGGCATAAAGAAGGAACAACAATCTCTTGATTGATATTCCTGTTAGTAACTACCTTAGGTAAGAACCCAGGTTTAGTACGCAGGACTACCTTATCCGAATGAAAAATCAAATAAGGAGAATCACAATGTAAGGCTGATAATTCAGAGACTCTTCGAGCCGAGGAAATAGCCATTAAAAATAGAACTTTCCAAGATAACAACTTTATATCAATGGAATGAAGGGGTTCAAACGGAACGCCCTGTAAAACATTAAGAACAAGGTTTAAACTCCATGGTGGAGCAACAGTTTTAAACACAGGCTTAATCCTGGCCAAAGCCTGACAAAAAGCCTGGACGTCAGGAACTTCTGACAGACGTTTGTGTAACAGAATGGACAGAGCTGAGATCTGTCCCTTTAATGAACTAGCAGATAAACCCTTTTCTAAACCTTCTTGTAGAAAAGACAATATCCTAGGAATCCTAACCTTACTCCAAGAGTAACCTTTGGATTCACACCAATATAGGTATTTACGCCATATATTATGGTAAATCTTTCTGGTAACAGGTTTCCTAGCCTGTATTAAGGTATCAATAACTGACTCAGAAAACCCACGTCTTGATAAAATCAAGCGTTCAATTTCCAAGCAGTCAGCTTCAGAGAAGTTAGATTTTGATGTTTGAAGGGACCCTGTATCAGAAGGTCCTGTTTCAGAGGTAGAGACCAAGGTGGACAGGATGACAAGTCCACCAGGTCTGCATACCAAGTCCTGCGTAGCCACGCAGGTGCTATTAGAATCACTGATGCTCTCTCTTGTTTGATTCTGGCAATCAATCGAGGAACTAAGGGGAAGGGTGGAAACACGTAAGCCATCCTGAAGTCCCAAGGTGCTGTCAGAGCATCTATCAGGACTGCTCCTGGATCCCTGGATCTGGACCCGTAACGAGGAAGCTTGGCGTTCTGTTGAGACGCCATGAGATCTATCTCTGGTTTGCCCCAACGTCGAAGTATTTGGGCAAAGACCTCCGGATGAAGTTCCCACTCCCCCGGATGAAAAGTCTGACGACTTAAGAAATCCGCCTCCCAGTTCTCCACACCCGGGATGTGGATTGCTGACAGGTGGCAAGAGTGAGACTCTGCCCAGCGAATTATCTTTGATACTTCCATCATAGCTAGGGAGCTTCTTGTCCCTCCCTGATGGTTGATGTAAGCTACAGTCGTGATGTTGTCCGACTGAAACCTGATGAACCCCCGAGTTGTCAACTGGGGCCAAGCCAGGAGGGCATTGAGAACTGCTCTCAATTCCAGAATGTTTATTGGCAGGAGACTCTCCTCCTGACTCCATTGTCCCTGAGCCTTCAGAGAATTCCAGACGGCACCCCAACCTAGAAGGCTGGCGTCTGTTGTTACAATTGTCCAGTCTGGTCTGCTGAATGGCATCCCCCTGGACAGATGTGGCCGAGAAAGCCACCATAGAAGAGAATTTCTGGTCTCTTGATCCAGATTCAGAGAAGGGGATAAGTCTGAGTAATCCCCATTCCACTGACTTAGCATGCACAGTTGCAGTGGTCTGAGGTGTAAGCGTGCAAAGGGTACTATGTCCATTGCCGCTACCATTAAGCCGATTACCTCCATGCATTGAGCCACTGACGGGTGTTGAATGGAATGAAGGGTGCGGCAAGCACTTTGAAGTCTTGTTAGCCTGTCCTCTGTCAGGTAAATCTTCATTTCTACAGAATCTATAAGAGTCCCCAGGAAGGGAACTCTTGTGAGTGGAACGAGTGAACTTTTCTTTTCGTTCACCTTCCATCCATGTGACCTTAGAAATGCCAGCACTAACTCTGTATGAGACTTGGCAGTTTGAAAGCTTGAAGCTTGTATCAGAATGTCGTCTAGGTATGGAGCTACCGAGATTCCCTGCGGTCTTAGTACCGCCAGAAGAGCACCCAGAACCTTTGTGAAGATTCTTGGAGCTGTAGCCAATCCGAATGGAAGAGCCACAAACTGGTAATGCCTGTCTAAGAAGGCAAACCTTAGGTACCGATAATGATCTTTGTGAATCGGTATGTGAAGGTAAGCATCTTTTAAATCTACAGTGGTCATGTACTGACCCTTTTGGATCATAGGTAAAATTGTCCGAATAGTCTCCATCTTGAACGATGGAACTCTTAGGAATTTGTTTAGGATCTTTAAGTCCAGGATTGGTCTGAAAGTTCCCTCTTTTTTGGGAACCACAAACAGATTTGAGTAAAACCCCTGTCCCTGTTCCGATCGTGGAACTGGATGGATTACTCCCATTAACAAGAGCTCTTGTACGCAGCGTAGAAACGCCTCTTTCTTTGTCTGGATTGTTGACAATCTTGACAGATGAAATCTCTCTCTTGGAGGAGAGTATTTGAAGTCCAGAAGGTATCCCTGAGATATTATCTCTAGCGCCCAGGGATCCTGAACATCTCTTGCCCAAGCCTGGGCGAAGAGAGAAAGTCTGCCCCCCACTAGATCCGATCCCGGATCGGGGGCCCTCAATTCATGCTGTTTTAGGGGCAGCAGCAGGTTTCCTAGTCTGCTTGCCCTTGTTCCAGGACTGGTTAGGTTTCCAGCCTTGTCTGTAGCGAGCAACAGCTCCTTCCTGTTTTGGTGCAGAGGAAGTTGATGCTGCTCCTGCTTTGAAATTACGAAAGGAACGAAAATTAGACTGTCTAGTCTTGGCTTTGGCTTTGTCCTGAGGCAGGGCATGGCCTTTACCTCCTGTAATGTCAGCGATAATCTCTTTCAACCCGGGCCCGAATAAGGTCTGCCCTTTGAAAGGTATATTAAGCAATTTAGACTTAGAAGTAACATCAGCTGACCAGGATTTTAGCCACAGCGCCCTGCGTGCCTGAATGGCGAATCCTGAATTCTTCGCCGTAAGTTTAGTAAGATGTACTACGGCCTCCGAAATGAATGAATTAGCTAGTTTAAGGACTCTAAGCCTGTCCGTAATGTCGTCCAGAGTAGCTGAACCAATGTTCTCTTCCAGAGACTCAATCCAGAATGCCGCTGCAGCCGTGATCGGCGCAATGCATGCAAGGGGTTGCAATATAAAACCTTGTTGAACAAACATTTTCTTAAGGTAACCCTCTAATTTTTTATCCATTGGATCTGAAAAAGCACAGCTATCCTCCACCGGGATAGTGGTACGCTTAGCTAAGGTAGAAACTGCTCCCTCCACCTTAGGGACCGTTTGCCATAAGTCCCTTGTGGTGGCGTCTATTGGAAACATTTTTCTAAATATCGGAGGGGGTGAGAACGGCACACCGGGTCTATCCCACTCCTTAGTAACAATTTCAGTAAGTCTCTTAGGTATAGGAAAAACCTCAGTACTCGTCGGTACCGCAAAATATTTATCCAACCTACACATTTTCTCTGGTATTGCAACTGTGTTACAATCATTCAGAGCCGCTAACACCTCCCCTAGTAATACACGGAGGTTTTCCAGTTTAAATTTAAAATTTGAAATATCTGAATCCAGTCTGTTTGGATCAGAACCGTCACCCACAGAATGAAGCTCTCCGTCCTCATGTTCTGCCACCTGTGACGCAGTGTCTGACATGGCCCTAATATTATCAGCGCACTCTGTTCTCACCCCAGAGTGATCACGCTTACCTCTTAGCTCTGGTAATTTAGCCAAAACCTCAGTCATAACAGTAGCCATATCCTGTAATGTGATTTGTAATGGCCGCCCAGATGTACTCGGCGCTACAATATCACGCACCTCCCTCTGAGCGGGAGATGTAGGTACTGACACGTGAGGCGAGTTAGTCGGCATAACTCTCCCCTCGTTGTTTGGTGAAATTTGTTCAATTTGTACAGATTGACTTTTATTTAAAGTAGCATCAATACAGTTAGTACATAAATTTCTATTGGGCTCCACTTTGGCATTGCAACAAATGACACAGGTATCATCCTCTGAATCAGACATGTTTAACACACTAGCAAATAAACTTGTAACTTGGAAATACAATTCAATTAGAATAATATTAAAACGTACTGTGCCTTTAAGAAGCACAGAAGATCTATGACAGTTGAAAATTAATAAATTGAAACAGTTATAGCCTCAATCCTTGTAAATAACACAACTTTAGCAAAGGTTTAATCCCATTAGCAAAGATAACAAATTCTGAAAGCAGGAAACAAATTACAGAATAAACGTTTTTTATCTCAGTCAAACTATAATTCTCACAGCTCTGCTGAGAGAAATTACCTCCCTCAAAATAAGTTTTGAAGACCCCTGAGCTCTGTAGAGATGAACCGGATCATGCAGGGAATACAATGAGTTGCTGACTGAAATATTTGATGTGTAGTAAAAGCGCCAAAAACGGCCCCTCCCCCTCACACACAGCAGTGAGGGAGAACAGAAACTGTCAGAAAACAGATTAAGCAACTGCCAAGTGGAAAAATAGTGCCCAAACATTTATTCACTCAGTACCTCAGTAAATGAAAACGATTTTACATTCCAGCAAAAACGTTAAACATAATCTCTAGTTATTAAACAGCTTTATGTATTTCTTACAGTGTAATTCTAGTGAAGTACCATTCCCCAGAATACTGAAGTGTAAAGTATACATACATGACATTATATCGGTATGGCAGGATTTTCTCATCAATTCCATTGTCAGAAAATAAAAACTGCTACATACCTCTATGCAGATTCATCTGCCCGCTGTCCCCTGATCTGAAGTTTACCTCTCCTCAGATGGCCGAGAAACAGCAATATGATCTTAACTACTCCGGCTAAAATCATAACAAAAACTCTGGTAGATTCTTCTTCAAACTCTGCCAGAGAGATAATAACACACTCCGGTGCTATTTTAAAATAACAAACTTTTGATTGAAGATATAAAACTAAGTATAATCACCATAGTCCTCTCACACATCCTATCTAGTCGTTGGGTGCAAGAGAATGACTGGGAGTGACGTAGAGGGGAGGAGCTATATGCAGCTCTGCTGGGTGAATCCTCTTGCACTTCCTGTTGGGGAGGAGTAATATCCCAGAAGTAATGATGACCCGTGGACTGATCACACTTAACAGAAGAAAGACTATGTAAACCTACTCAGGCTATCAGAAAAGGGCAGCAACAAACTACTTGGGAGGCACAGTGGGGATTATACCCCACAAGTTCCCAAATGCTTAAAAAAGCCACCACTGCTCTACTGAAGTGGACTACGGCTAAACCCCAGAAAAAAGACCAGAACAACCTGCTCTGCTTAAAAAAATAAACTCTTGATTGAAGAATAAGACACATAACTTTACCCCTCCTTGCAACTGATACAAGCAAAGAGAATGACTTGGGATTGTGGGTAGGGGAGTGGTATTTAACAGCTTTGCTGTGGTGCTCATTGCCGCCTCCTGCTGGTCAGGAGTGATATTCCCAACAGTAATTATGATGATCCGTGAACTCACTGTGTCATTAGAAAGAAATAATGTTATATAATTCTGCACATAGTGCAGACCCACTCAGAAGAGCCTAGAGAGGAGACCAGGTAAGTCCAACTTTGATAGCAAAAATCTCTCAATGCTTTTGATTTAGAAAACTGCCGCTAACATAATGTTATATAATTCTGCACTATATACAGACTTATATAACATATTTTTTTAAGTTTACTGTCCCTTTAAGACTAAATATGAAATTAATATAAAAATTATGATTTTTGATCAATGGGTTTAATAATTAGGAAATGTACTGTAGTGAATGCATTGTTTCACATTTAAAGGGACATTGTAGTCAACTTTTTTGTTTTACATAGAAGTGGTTACCTACCTTTGTTAGCCCCCAAATATTAAGTTCTAGAACCGCCACTGGTTCCTGTCCTAAAGTGTAAATGTTGCATTTTCATATGATTGACAGAACACACAGTAGTCATTTTTATTTTATTTTTTTACTACAATGGCCCTTTAAAACATGCCATAAGCAAAAAAAGAAAACGTATATAAAAACACATACTATGAAGGCAAGAACTTGCTGCAACCAGAATATATGAAGGTATAGTTAGAGCATATTTTTTTTTAATTTACCATTAAACATAACCTCAGCATCACCATAAAATGCAATGCACTGTAAATGACCAAAAGCCCAAACATCCTGAGAAATACCTGACGAGACGGTGTACCTACATTATCTAATTTATGGTTAATAGCCCATAGAACCCACTGTCTTAGCTGTGCAGAGCCCTAACCTACATCTGACCCTATATAATAACCTCCATAGACCCAGAAGATTATTACATGAAGGAACAACTAAAACTCTAAGATTCTTACTTTTCAGTTTAGCTATAGCCATCTCTAACTGGCCTCAGCAGACGAGCAGACGATCAGATAAGAACAATCTTCTAAACCTGGGATATCCTCACTACAACCTGGCCCTGTCCATTACTATAATGAAAATAAAACTTAACACTTATTACTAAAAGGGACATGAAACTCCAAAATTGTCTTTCATGGTTCAGATAGGGAATACAATTTTTTTTTTTGAATCAAAGATTTTTATTGAGGCAATACAAGAAAGAGAAAGAACATGAACATAATGTACATTTTGCATTACTTTGGTAATTTCTGCATACAAGACATTATTTATCCTTTGGATACTGAAACCTTTACATATAAGAAAGTAAAAAGATCTTAATTCAAGCATTATATATGCGTCTCATCAATCGAACATAAAAAATATAGAAAACATTGTATGCATATACGAAATCAAATACATAAAATCAAGCATTGCCTCTTTTTTCCTTTTGTTTCCTATGTAGATACATAATAAAATAATAAAATTTAAACATTCCGAGAAGATTATACTTCCTATAGAGTGGTATATTAATTATAAAATAGGTGTATTTATTATTTAAAGATTGGCAGATTATAGGGAGTCATAACAAGTTGCTCTTATTAGATATATGTGAACGGGGGGCAAAATGCCTCATTTTCTTGATAGACAAAAGACTAAGAGCAACTTATGACAAAGCGATATCTGTGGCGGGTTAATACCGCTTATTTGTCCACCTAAAATAAGAGTGGACAATAGCTATGAGGGCGGGGGACGGAGCTATAGATTCTATTGGAGTTTACAAACTTTCCAGGCTGTCATCTTTATAGCTGAACTCTATACATATGCTTAAGTAGAAACCTGCCCGGAGACCCTGGGCTTTTATGTATAATATGAATCAGGTTACATTCTGGTACAATTATTCTCACAGCAGAGTATCAGGACGTATGCAGTATGAGATATAAGACAAATAATATGATACATAGTATAGAACGAGATATGGAGAGCTTCTAAAGGAGCTCCTCTCCTGGGGAGATGCCATCTACCGGCGACATGGGAAAAGGGAGTAGGGGTATGACCCGCAGGCAACAAGTACCGGCGGGAAAGGGAGGAGAGGAGTCCCTTCTGAATTTTTTATGTATAATGCCAATTCCACTGGCCCGGCCGCGACCAGCATAACAAGCTTAGGTTAGCATACAGAACCCTTCTAAGTAAACATACATTATCCATATATACTACAACATCCTGACATACAATTAGTGTGTCTATAGTAAACTTTCTGACTAAGAAGGAGTTGAAAGTATATACCAGAGTTACAGCTATACAGCTAGGGAGTCCTAAGAGAAGATCTAGATATAGGTTATATGAGCAAGGGTCTACAGCAACACCGGCATTTTCATAGAAATAAGAATCAATCCATAGAAAAAACAGACTTAATATATGACTAACGCAGTCTTTAATACCCCTATACAGGTATTCATGCATAGACATGTAACATAGGTCTAAGCAGCATATCTGGGTTTTCAGGCATGTTGATCTCTAAACATATGATAGCGCTATCTTGGATTATTACAGCACCTCTGACAAACTAAAGAGGTGAGAAATAGGAATAATATTACCATGAATTGGACCAGACATGTTAATGTCTATCTATAAAGAAATTCTCTCCATAGTGTTCATATATGTGAGCATTAGAGTTCTCTTACTTGAGACATAGATCTGTAGACCCACCTCTAGCATGCTATAGACCTGTGAAAAAGGGTGATGCGTCTGTATCAGTGTGAATGGGCACAGATACATATATCTTACATATGAGCAATAATAAAAACTGGGTTTATACAACAGAACATGTAGGACCAACACTATGCTAGGCAAGTAATACAGACATAGATAGTGTATAGAGCTATTCTGAAAGCTATAACACAACGAAAGTAAAGTAACACAAGCTATAAACCAGTTTAAACATATATATATACTTTTGTGGGCTCATAAGTCTGTACATCAGCTTCTATGTAAGGATATAGTTCCCAGATCATATGAGTTGTGGTAAAGCCTAAAAGAGTCATCTGGATTTTGGGAGCAAACATGAACCAAATAGAGTGATACTTATCATATTAAACTCTCGAGGAGAGAAAGCTGAGTGTTCATTATTTTAGGCGTAGGTTGTATTATCAGCAGCCACCCACAAAAAATAATCTCCAGACTCTCATAACTCCGGCTACCGCTGTGGTAATGTTCAAAATCCCCCATATTACTCAAAAGCATCGTCTGCGGGTCGGGCTCCCACACCAGTAATTAACAAAATATAGCAATGTTCCATTTATAATCCTGTGTTTGCTAAAGTTCCCCATATCATCCTGCATCAAGTCAGGATGTAGAGACAGCATGCTGTAGATCTAAATTTAGCCTATTCCCTCTGGAGTATAGTGGCAATGAGGTTTGACTCGCCCGGGTTTGATCTCAGGGGGAAAACTCTCTAGCGCTCTCCTCATAATGCCCGTCAGTAAAGTCTCGCAAGTGTCAAGCAGAGCTGCGGTGAGCAGCTCCAACTCAGCATAAAATCTGTCAGATAGAGGAGCGAGTTCCGGCATCAGAGCTCTTACAAGATCTGTCCACGGCTTGGCTGGTGAGTGCGTTAGGTTTCCGCTAGAATGTAAAGATATTGAGGCCAGTAGAGTCCCACCTTCCAACTGCTGAATGCTTGTCCCTTCTAGTATAGTTGTAGCGGGCTGCAGGGAGCTTAGTTGGATGCGGTTTACCGGTGATTCTACTCCAAGAGACTGCCTTCCAGCTTCGCTCTGTGGGATCTCCAGGGGTTGGGGTGTAGCGTAGCTCACAGTTGGTGCGACTGTTGAACAGCCTATAGTGATGTCCATAGCTTTTCTGGCTAACGGAGCTCTTTGGTCTCGGCTCATAGCTGCACTAAGTTCTGTGATTAGGTCAGACTGATTAGCATCCAAGGCAGACATCAAACTGTGTAACATGGCTATAATTTGCTTCTCCATATTAAAGTATTCGGTTAGGTCTTCAGTAAGAGTGAGGGAGCGTGAATGTTCTCTAAGATGGCGGTTCGTCCTTTTCCGCTATTATAGCAGGCCAAAATATTTTTATGGCGATGTGGTGGCTACAAATACGTTTTCAGCTTCATTAAAGCTTTGGTTCTACCCTCTAGAACTTAATGGTAAGCCAGACTTAGTATTCAAATCCTTGAGCTGCCCAAGATACAAAGATAATTAAACAAACATCAAGAGCTCTAACACAATGCTTCTTGCTGCTTCGGCAGCTGGCTCCGCCCCCCCAGGAATACAATTTTAAACAACTTTCCAATTTACTTCTATTATTTAATTTGCTTCCTTCTCCTTTGCTGAAAGGTTTATCTAGGCAAGCTCATGAGCAGCAGAGAACCTAGGTTCTAGCTGCTGATTGGTGGCTGCATATATATATATATATTGATAGTGATTGGCTCACCCATGTGTTCAGTTAGAAACCATTAGTGCATAGCTGCTCCTTCAACAAATGATACCAAGAGTATGAAACAGATTGTATAATAGAAGTAAATTAGAAAGTTGTTTAAAAACAGAATTTATGCTTACCTGATAAATTACTTTCTCTTACAGGTGTATTCAGTCCACGGATTCATCCTTACTTGTGGGATATTCTCATTCCCTACAGGAAATGGCAAAGAGAGCACACAGCAAAGCTGTCCATATAGCTCCCCTCAGGCTCTGCCCCCCCAGTCATTCGACCGACGGGTAGGAGAAAAAGGAGAACCATAGGGTGCAGTGGTGACTGTAGTTATTGTAAATTAAACCTGACTTAAAAAATTGAACCTGACTTAAAAATCAGGGCGGGCCGTGGACTGAATACACCTGTAAGAGAAAGTAATTTATCAGGTAAGCATAAATTCTGTTTTCTCTTACTTGGTGTATTCAGTCCACGGATTCATCCTTACTTGTGGGATACCAATACCAAAGCAATAGGACACGGATGAAGGGAGGTAACAAGTCAGGTAACCTAGACGGAAGGCACCACTGCTTGCAAAACCTTTCTCCCAAAAATAGCCTCCGAAGAAGCAAAAGTATCGAATTTGTAAAATTTGGCGAATGTATGCAGAGAAGACCAAGTCGCTGCCTTACAAATCTGTTCAACAGAAGCCTCATGCTTGAAAGCCCACATGGAAGCCACAGCTCTGGTGGAATGAGCTGTAATTCGTTCAGGAGGCTGCTTACCAGCAGTCTCATAAGCCAATCGGATGATGCTTTTCAGCCAGAATGAAAGAGAGGTAGCAGTCGCTTTCTGACCTCTCCTCTTGCCAGAATACACAACAAACAGGGATGATGTTTGTCTGAAATCTTTAGTTGCTTTTAAATAGAACTTTAAAGCACGAACCACATGAAGATTGTGTAACAATCGTTCCGTCTTAGAAACCGGATTAGGACACAGAGAAGGAACAATGATTTCCTGGTTAATATTTTTATTAGAAACCACCTTTGGAAGGAAACCAGGTTTAGTACGCAAAACAACCTTATCTGCATGGAACACCAGATAGGGTGAATCGCACTGTAAAGCAGATAGTTCTGAAACTCTTCAAGCAGAAGAAATGGCTACTAAAAACAAAACTTTCCAAGATAATAACTTGATATCTATGGAATGCAAAGGTTCAAACGGAACCCCTTGAAGAACTGAAAGAACTAAATTTAGACTCCATGGAGGAGACACAGGTCTATAGACAGGCTTGAGTCTGACTAAGGCCTGAACAAACGCCTGAACGTCTGGTACAGCTGCTAGACGCTTGTGTAACAGAATAGACAAAGCAGATATCTGTCCCTTTAAGGAACTAGCTGACAGACCTTTCTCCAACCCTTCTTGGAGAAAAGACAATATCCTTGGAATCCTAACTTTACTCCACGAGTAACCCTTGGATTCACACCAACAAAGATATTTCCGCCATATCTTGTGGTAAATTTTCCTAGTGACAGGCTTTCTGGCCTGTATCAGAGTATCTATAACTGATTCAGAAAAACCACGCTTAGCTAGGATTAAGCGTTCAATCTCCAAGCAGTCAGCTGCAGAGAAACTAGATTTGGATGCCTGAAAGGACCTTGAAGTAGAAGATCCTGCCTCGATGGCAGTTTCCATGGTGGGACCGATGACATGCCCACTAGGTCTGCATACCAAGTCCTGCGTGGCCACGCAGGTGCTATCAGAATTACCGAAACCCTCTCCTGTTTGATTCTGGCTATCAGCCGAGGTAGAAGAGGAAACGGTGGAAAGACATAAGCTAGACTGAATAACCAAGGAGTTATCAATGCATCTATCAATGCCGCCTTGGGATCCCTGGATCTGGATCCGTAAAGGGGAAGTTTGGTGTTCTGACGGGACGCCATCAGGTCCAACTCTGGAATGCCCCAAAGCTGAGTTAGTTGAGCAAAAACCTCCGGGTGGAGTTCCCACTCCCCCGGATGAAAAGTCTGACGACTTAGAAAATCCGCCTCCCAGTTGTCTACTCCTGGGATGTGAATTGCAGATAGATGGCAGGAGTGATCCTCCGCCCATTTGATAATCTTGGATACTTCCTTCATTGCCAGGGAACTCTTTGTTCCCCCCTGATGATTGATGTACGCTACAGTCGTGATGAATTTGGCCTCTGCTAGTTGAGGCCACGCCTGGAGCGTATTGAATATCGCTCTCAGCTCCAAAATGTTTATCGGGAGAAGAGATTCTTCCCGAGACCATAGCCCCTGAGCCTTCAGGGAGTTCCAGACCGCACCCCAGCAGACAGACTGGCATCGGTCGTGACAATGATCCACTCTGGTCTGCGGAAACTCATTCCCTGAGACAGGTGATCTTGAGACAATCACCAGAGAAGAGAGTCTCTGGTTTTCTGGTCCATTTGAATTTGAGGAGACAAATCTGTGTAATCTCCATTCCACTGATTGAGCATGCACAGCTGCAGTGGTCTGAGATGTATTCGGGCAAAAGGGACTACGTCCATTGCCGCAACGATTAACCTAATTACTTCCATGCACTGAGCCACGGAAGGCCGAAGAATGGAATGAAGAACTCGGCAAGTATTCAACAGTTTTGACTTCCTGACCTCTGTCAGAAAGATTTTCATTTCTACCGAGTCTATTAACGTTCCCAGAAAGGGAACCCTTGTGAGCGGGGACAGAGAACTCTTTTCTACGTTCACCTTCCACCCGTGAGACCTTAGAAAGGCCAGAACGATATCCGTATGAGCCTTGGCTCTGTGAAAGGACGACGCCTGTATTAATATGTCGTCCAGGTAAGGTGCTACTGCAATGCCCCGCGGTCTTAGTACCGCTAGAAGGGACCCTAGCACCTTTGTGAAAATTCTGGGAGCGGTGGCCAACCCGAAAGGAAGGGCCACGAACTGGTAATGTTTGTCCAGAAAGGCGAATCTTAGGAACTGATGGTGATCTTTGTGGATAGGAATATGCAGATACGCATCCTTTAGATCCACGGTAGTCATATATTGACCCTCCTGGATCATCGGGAAGATTGTCCGAATGGTTTCCATCTTGAAAGACGGAACTCTTAGGAATTTGTTTAGAATTTTTAGGTCCAGGATTGGCCTGAAAGTTCCCTCCTTTTTGGGAACTACGAACAGGTTTGAGTAAAAGCCCAGTCTCCTTGTTCTGCAATAGGAACTGGGTGTATCACTCCCATTTTTAGAAGATCTTCTACACAGCGTAAGAACGCCTGTTTCTTTATTTGGTCTGAAGACAAATGAGAAATGTGGAACCTTCCCCTTGGGGGAGAATCCTTGAATTCTAGAAGGTACCCCTGAGCAACTATTTCTAATGCCCAGGGATCTGGAACATCTCTTGCCCAAGCCTGAGCAAAGAGAGAAAGTCTGCCCCCTACTAGATCCGATCCCGGATCGGGGGCTACCCCTTCATGCTGTCTTGGTAGGAGGAGCAGGCTTCTTGGCCTGTTTACCCTTATTCCAGCCTGGAAGGGTTTCCAGGTTGCTTTGGGCTGGGAAGCGTTATCTTGCTTTGCAGCAGCAGAGGTTGCGGCAGGTCCGCTCCGGAAGTTGCGAAAGGAGCGAAAATTAGCCTTGTTTTTGGCCTTGAATGGCCTATCTTGTGGAAGGGCATGGCCCTTGCCTCCAGTGATATCTGAAATAATTTCCTTTCAGCTCTGGGCCGAAAAGGGTTTTCCCCTTGAAGGGAATGTTTAACAGTTTCGTCATGGACGACACATCCGCCGACCACGATTTGAGCCAAAGTGCTCGTCGCGCCATGACGGCAAAACCAGAGGTTTTCGCCGCTAATTTAGCTGATTGGAGCGCGGCATCAGTGATAAAAGAATTAGCCAGTTTTAAAGCGTGAATTCTATCCATGACCTCATCGTATGAAGTCTCTCTCTGGAGCGATTTCTCCAGAGCCTCGAACCAAAAGGCCACTGCCGTAGTAACAGGAATAATGCAGGCGATTGGTTGAAGCAGAAAACCTTGCTGAACAAAAACTTTCTTTAGTAAGCCCTCCAATTTTTTATCCATAGGATCTTTGAAAACACAACTGTCCTCTATTGGTATAGTTGTACGCTTAGCCAATCTTGAAACAGCCCCCTCTACCTTAGGGACCGTCAGCCACGCGTCCCTCCTGGGGTCATTTATGGGGAACATTTTCTTAAAGATAGCTGGGGGAACAAAGGGTACACCTGGTCTCTCCCACTCCTTAGTCACAATATCCGCCACCCTCTTAGGAATCGGAAATGCCTCAGTGTATACAGGGACCTCTAAGTATCTGTCCATTTTACACAATTTTTCAGGGACCACCATGGGGTCACAATCGTCTAGCGTAGCCAAAACCTCCTTAAGCAGTACGCGGAGGTGTTCCAGCTTATATTTAAACGCTAAGGAATCTGACTCTGCCTGCTGAGAAATTTTCCCTGTGTCAGAAATTTCTCCCTCACTGCTACCTCTGAGTTTTGTGAGGGTGCTACAGATACATTATCCAAAGCTTCAGATGGCTCATCCTCTATGTTTAAAACTGAGCTATCGCGCTTTCTTGGAAAAACTGGCAGTTTGGATAAAAAAGCTGCAAGGGAATTATCCATTACTGCCGCTAATTGCTGTAAGGTAACAGGGGGCAATGCGCTAGAGGTACTAGGCATCGCTTGCGCGGGCGTAACTGGCGTAGACACGTGGGGGGAGGAAGGAGGACTATCCTCATTACCCTCCGTTAAAGAATCATCTTGGGCAGCATTTTGTATTGTCACTGGATGATCTTTAAAATGTTTAGATGTTTGTGCACACTTTAAACATAAGTGTAAAGGGGGTATTGCCATGGCTTTTGAACATAAAGAACAAGGTCTATCTGAAGACTCAGACATGTTTGACAGACTCAGAAAACACTAAAAGGTTGAAAAAAATACTTTTTGAAAAAACGTTACTGTCTCTTTAAATAATAAAAAGGCACACACTTTTTACCAAATCATCAAAAAACATCCGATCTTAATGAAATTTTCACCACATGATCCTCATGCCTTGATATCGTTTAACCCCTTAATGCCCAAACCGGAGCAAAATGAATGAAAAACCAGTTTAACCCACTACAGTACTCTGCCACAGTCTTTGCCGTGGCTTTACATTCCTTTAGGGTTATTTGCAGGAGTAAATGAAGCCTCTCTGAAGTCATCCTGAACTCTAAAGGCTCTGCACATGAAGCTGCTTGGAGCTGTGTTCCAAACTAACTGCGCAATTAAGGCGCGAAAATGAGGCCTCCTCCTTCTCACTCTAATGATATGGGGCCTTTCTGAGTCAAAATAGCTGTCTATTACAATGCCAGGCGTAAAAATACAGAAAAAAGTGTTTGCAAACGCTTAAAAACGTTGAATCACATCAGATTACTGTAATAAAGGAATTGATTAACCCATTAAGTGTCTGTCAGTATTAAGCCCTTAAGTAAAGCCCTCTTTCTATACTGTGTCTGAGAAAATGGCTTACCTCCCTCATGGGATATCTGTCAGTTTTCTAGCACTACCAGGTCTTGTTAGAAAATATGACTGAAACATACCTCAAGCAGAATAAGCCTGCAACTGTTCCCCCCAACTGAAGTTCTCCTGTACTCAACAGTCCTGCGTGGGAACAGCAATGGATTTTAGTTACAACATGCTAAAATCTTTTTCCTCTCAGCAGAATCTTCATCACTTTCTGCTGCAGAGTACATAGTACAAACCGGCACTATTTTAAAATAACAAACTCTTGATTGAAGAAGTAAAACTACAAATCTAACACCACATACTCTTTACCATCCCCGTGGAGATGCTACTAGTTAGAGCGGCAAAGAGAATGACTGGGGGGGCGGAGCCTGAGGGGAGCTATATGAACAGCTTTGCTGTGTGCTCTCTTTGCCATTTCCTGTAGGGAATGAGAATATCCCACAAGTAAGGATGAATCCGTGGACTGAATACCAAGTAAGAAAAATTGTATTCTCTGTCTGAATAATGAAAGAATTTTTTTGGGCTTCATGTCCCTTTAATATTTAGACACCTAATATAATTTAAAAATACATGCACTTAATATCCTCAGGATAATCTTTGCATTGTGTCTAGCCTTTAGCGTTTTGTTGGCCTTTAAAACAATACTAGTTTACCATTCTAGACTTGTGAGTATCAGAGACTTCCTATGGCCCAACTGTCAAGGACTCCCATTGTCTGGCTGAGACACACAAAGACATACTGGGCCCCTGGGCATCAGGTTGCCTTCTTGACAGTGGTGGCTCTAGACTTTGTGAGACCTTAGGTGAAACTCGAACACGAGGCCCCTTCTGACAAACCCACATATACATACATACATATACACATACATACATATATATATATATATATATATATATATATATATATATATATATATATATATATATATATATATATATATATATATATATATATATATATATATACACACACATATACACACACACACTAAAATGCATAGCCATTTACCCACGCATGGACATTCATATACACAGTCATTTACCCATACATGCACACACTTACATACAGTCATTAACCCATGCTTGCAGAGTAATTTATCAATGCATGCAGTCATTTACCCATACATGTGCATACGCAAATACACTTACTTACCCATAGATGTACATATTCACATAGTTATTTAACCATGCATGTAGTCATTTACCAATGCATGCAGACATTTATATATACACAATATGTGCCCATACCTGCACACGCAAAAGAGACTGCCATTCACAAACACATTATAACACAGGTTTAAGAAGTGAGAACTTTGAGGATCTTCTTAAAACATAACAGTGGATTTTCTTAAACATAAGAATGTATGTTAAAGCATGTTAGATATTTATTAAATTTTAAACACTGAAATAAATTATAGATTAGATTTTTCCTATAGCTAGAAGATACATTTAAGCATATCTCTTAAACCTATATAATGACCTTTGATTATAGAATGTTAAGCATATCTCAACAGATTACATGGTGAAAATTAACCCTACGTCCTACACAAAACGTTTGTTAACGACCAAGGACGTACCCTGTACGTCGTTAGTGTTTTTAAGCGGTGGAAGCTATCCTGCTTAGCATGATTAAGGGCGAAAAAGCCAAAATGTTGCTTTTTATTGTTGCTGTGTGCCTACATGCTTTTTATAAGCTAAGAAATAAAGACAAGAAAATTACTCCGCCAGACCTCGCTGAATACGGCGAGCAATACGCTCGCCGTATTCAGCATTGCACCAGCAGCTCACAAGAGCTGCTGGTGCAACGCCGCCCCCTGTAGACTCGTGGCCAATCGGCCGCCAGCAGGGGGGTGTCAATCAACCCCATTCGTACTCGATCGGGTTGATTTCCGGCGATGTGTGTCCGCCTGCTCAGAGCAGGCGGACAGGTTATGGAGCAGCGGTCTTTGTGGCCGCTGCTTCATAACTGCTGTTTCTGGTGAGCCTGAAGGCTCGCCAGAAACACGGGGCATCAAGCTCCTTACGGAGCTTGATACATATGCCCCATTGTCTGTATAGCCGCAGTTACCTATAGAATCCAGTAGATACTAAGAAGTGGAGTATCTGGTGCCAAAATGCCTTTAAAAGTTGTTTGTAAAAGGTTGCACATTGTATGATTAAGGGGGCAACCCCCGAAACGTCACTTTTTCGTTTTATTCTGTTTCCAATAAAGTGAATTTTACTATAGTGCTGTGTACCGACCATTGATTGACTCCCCATTTCATAAAGCATACACTAAGTTATGTTGACAGAGGGTAGTACCTCTAACGTCACAGTAAGGGCGGATGTAATCTCCTCTAAATAACATTTCTCCCCACTGTTTATGCGCGCTCTAGTATTTTTAGCTCACTGTGCGCATGCTCATGTTTTCAATTTTGCTAATAACAAACTCCCCTAGGAAGAAATGCGCATGTCTGTTTATGATCGTGAACGTACATGGCGACGACTGCTGTTTAAGTACCATGACGTGACAGACTTTCGTGCATGCGCATTAAGTAGGACACAGAAGGCTATTAGGAAAGACCTGTCAACTGACATGCACCGCAATAGAGCTAATGCGATCAAAAGGAAAAAAATAAAAAAATAAGTTGATATTTATAAAAAAAAGACACTTGCTTTAAGATGGAAGTTAGTAATATTTCTGCGTTTACCATCACTTTAAGCCCTGACTTTCCTTTTCTGCAATGTGCTGTTACCCTGTACCGCACAGGAGGACTTCAGGAAGGGGGAGGAAATTGGAGAGGAACGTAGTAAATATTTACACTGAGATATAACGGAACAGTGACACCTGCAGGCAGAAAAACGTTTTCTTTTTTTTTTTTTTTTGCCACGGCCGTTTTTTCTGCAGACATAGCACAGTTTCTGCGATGAGACTGCACAGTGTTCTGCCTTGGGGCTAACCGATATATAGAATATATATATTTTAGATAGAGTTGTGCATAAAATTAAAACCGCATATATGAACTAATAGAAGCATGCACGCTCTATATAAAAGTCATAGCAATGTTCTGTATATACATCCAAAGAAAATAGGGTATGGAGTAGTATGCTGGGGTTTCTTCCCCACCATAGCTCAAAAAGGCTACGTACTGACCAGTTCCTTTATATCTATTTTCTTCTAGATATCCTCCACAGGATTCTTGCCCATCCAGAGGCACAATTTGTAATCTAATACGTATACCGATCTTATCTGTGTGTGCTTGCCGACTTCAACTGTGTTAAGTAAGAACTGGCTTTGTGGTGACTTTTTGCAGAGAAAACCAAAGTGTGTAAATCTTTACAGAACTGCTTCCGTGATCGTCTCAGTACTCCTGACCAGCAATGGTCTTGTGACATTTTTCATGTGCGCTAACCAAATATAGTGATGTTACATCAAGGGTCATCCATATAAAAGTTCAGTTGCCATTCTAATCAATTTAAAATTTGTAATATATGTTTTGTATCTTTTAAATACAATCTAGTTTGTTTAACATATTTTTGAAGCTGATAGATTTGATATAAGAATCTATTCCCCTTATAAATCGATTTCCCTGGTGGATGGGTTTGATAAAATATGGGTGTAATTGAATCAACTTTTAGTAAAAATTCAAATTCGCTTTTACTGATCAATTCTTTATTTAAAGCTCTTGTCAGTAATAAAAAAAAAACCCCTCCTTTTTAGGGTTCTGATTCAGAAATCGGATAGGTCTTAGTATCCCCTAAGATTCTATTTGACTCCTCTACTGTATATAGTACTCCCTGCTCATAATGACCACCCCTCCCCCCTTGTCTGCTTCCTTAATCAAAAAATCCTCCCTTTTTGTTTAAAGCAAGTTTTCAGTGAAATTTTAATACAATTTGTTAGTAAGTAAGCGTTATTCCTTTAAGGATAGGTTGTTTTAGGTCATGTGATTCTTTCCTTATGTTGCATCAGTGATTTTCTAAAGAATACCTGATTGAGACCTGAAATGTGAACTACTTATTTGAACTGCAATGTAGAAAAGCGGAGATTGGTTGGTTGAGTCATGTCATGAGCCGCTTTAATGGAATTGAAATCAGATATTGAACTATATAATGGCGATGAAGTTAAAATTTTAAAATGTTTTTAGAATGAAATGTGAATAAGTTTAAATCTCACAGTTTAATAGTAATACACTGCTAATATTGTGTGCATAGTGACTGTATTCACTATGAAGATAGCGATTGGATAAAAAGGATATTTGAACAATGTTCTGAATAACATGTTTACATTTTTAACATAAATTATCTTCATGGTGAATAATAGAATAGCCTTGATGTAAACCACTGCCACACACCTGTTGGTAGGTGAGAATAATAATAGGTGGGCAGGGCTGTCAACTATATAAATGTGTTCTAGGCAAGGTTTTACCACAGCTCATTGTTTGTTTGAAAGTTTTATCTGCTGTGGAACCGCTGAAATGTGTAGAGCTTTTTAATACATTTTTAGAAGCTGTAACAAGTTGGATATTTCCTGGTGTTGACTTGAATAAAGAAAATGTTTTATCTCTGTTTCATGAGTATTTTACATTAAAGGGGCCGATGTATTAAGGGCCGAATGTCCCTGAATGTCCCTGTTTCCGCACAAGCCTTCAGGAAGACCGCTGCTCCTTAACTCGTCCGAGACTGCGGACATCAATCCGCCCGATCTCATATGATGGGGTTGATTGACACCCCCTACTAGTGGCCGCGAATCCGCAGAGGGCAGCATTGCACAAGCATTTCACCAGAACTGCTTGTGCAATCATAAATGCCGACAGCGTATGCTGACAGCATTTATCGATGTGCGGCGGACATAAACGCTACAGCAGATCATATCCGTCCGCACAATGGTAAATCTATCCCTATGAGCCTTGTTGCGTGAAGACATTACTGCACACTATGTTTTTTGAGCTGGTTTGAATAAATAAGTGAACTGCGTAAGGAGGAACACAGAGAAGACCAACGTAACAGCTTGTATCCCCTGGGAGATACAGTGCTGCCAAAACTACAAATATTTGCGAATACAGTGGAGGAGCAATGTGTCTGGCAGCGATCTTTTGAAAAGAGGGAACAAAAAGGAACAGTTTTTTAATATTCTTTTGTATGTACTATCTAGTGATCTGTAAAGGGGCATAGAACCTTGCTAATTCTGCTACGAATAACTCTCCAAATGCAACCAATTATTCTACTGGCCTTACCGTCTGCGCTGCTGCATGGTCTACAAAATTTTATATCATATGAAATAATAATTCCCAAGCACCGTTCCTCTTTAGTTACAGTCAGTAATGTACCCTTTAAGACTGTAACTAGCCCCTGGGGTTTTTGTATCACCAGCAAACAAGTACACCTTCCCTTGGAGCTCACTACCAAGATCTCTGATGAACATGTTAAACAAAAAAGTCACAAGGACTGACCCCCTGGGGAACACCCTTGTAATGTATTACTAATATAAACTATAGAAAGTTTGTTAAAGATGAAATTAACAGGAAGTGCACGTTTGATACTAACATTGTGTACAGTTACCTAGTAAATTATTTAGGGGCTGAACAAGGACATATTTCCACAAGAGTCGCACAAATATCTTTTTGTCGGGACCCCCTCAAAAAAAGGTATTTTATTTTAAAATAATATTTGAAAGAAATTTAATTTAAGGTTTCTTAAAATAGAAAAATGTTTGGAGGCAATAAGATTGAAATTAAAACAAGATTCTGATTTAAAATTGGAACTTTACTTAATTTTTATTGGAAAACAAAATTTATGCTTACCTGATAAATTCCTTTCTCCTGTAGTGTGGTCAGTCCACGGGTCATCATTACTTCTGGGATATTAACTCCTCCCCAACAGGAAGTGCAAGAGGATTCACCCAGCAGAGCTGCTATATAGCTCCTCCCCTCTACGTCACCTCCAGTCATTCGACCAAGGACCAACGAGAAAGGAGAAGCCAAAGGGTGTAGTGGTGACTGGAGTATAATTCAAAAAAATTTTTACCTGCCATAAAAAACAGGGCGGGCCGTGGACTTACCACACTACAGGAGAAAGGAATTTATCAGGTAAGCATAAATTTTGTTTTCTCCTGTTAAGTGTGGTCAGTCCACGGGTCATCATTACTTCTGGGATACCAATACCAAAGCTAAAGTACACAGATGACGGGAGGGACAGGCAGGCTCTTTATACGGAAGGAACCACTGCCTGAAGAACCTTTCTCCCAAAAACAGCCTCCGAAGAAGCAAAAGTGTCAAATTTGTAAAATTTGGAAAAAGTATGAAGAGAAGACCAAGTTGCAGCCTTGCAAATCTGTTCAACAGAAGCCTCATTCTTAAAGGCCCAAGTGGAAGCCACAGCTCTAGTACAATGTGCTGTAATTCTTTCAGGAGGCTGCTGTCCAGCAGTCTCATAGGCTAACCGAATTATGCTACGAAGCCAAAAAGAGAGAGAGGTAGCCGAAGCTTTTTGACCTCTCCTCTGACCAGAATAAACGACAAACAGGGAAGACGTTTGTCGAAAATCCTTAGTTGCCTGTAGATAAAATTTCAGGGCACGGACTACATCTAGATTGTGTAGCAGACGTTCCTTCTTCGAAGAAGGATTAGGACACAAAGATGGAACCACAATCTCTTGATTGATATTCCTGTTAGTGACCACCTTAGGTAGGAACCCAGGTTTAGTACGCAGAACTACCTTGTCTGAATGAAAAATCAGATAAGGAGAATCACAATGCAAGGCGGATAACTCAGAGACTCTTCGAGCCGAGGAAATCGCCATTAAAAATAGAACTTTCCAAGATAACAGTTTGATATCAATGGAATGAAGGGGTTCAAACGGAACACCCTGTAAAACATTAAGAACTAAGTTCAAACTCCATGGTGGAGCAACAGTTTTAAACACAGGCTTGATCCTAGCTAAAGCCTGACAAAAAGCTTGAACGTCCGGAACTTCTGACAGACGTTTGTGTAAAAGAATGGACAGAGCTGAAATCTGTCCCTTTAAAGAACTAGCGGATAAACCCTTTTCTAAACCTTCTTGTAGAAAAGACAATATCCTCGGAATCCTAACCTTACTCCATGAGTAACTCTTGGATTCGCACCAATATAAGTATTTGCGCCATATCTTATGATAAATCTTTCTGGTAACAGGCTTCCTAGCCTGTATTAAGGTATCAATAACTGACTCAGAAAAACCACGTTTTGATAAAATCAAGCGTTCAATTTCCAAGCAGTCAGCTTCAGAGAAATTAGATTTTGATGTTTGAAGGGACCCTGGATCAGAAGGTCCTGTTTCAGAGGTAGAGACCAAGGTGGACAGGATGACATGTCCACTAGATCTGCATACCAAGTCCTGCGTGGCCATGCAGGCGCTATTAGAATCACTGATGCTCTCTCCTGTTTGATTCTGGCAATCAATCGAGGAAGCATCGGGAAGGGTGGAAACACATAAGCCATCCCGAAGGTCCAAGGTGCTGTCAAAGCATCTATCAGAACCGCTCCCGGATCCCTGGATCTGGACCCGTAACGAGGAAGCTTGGCATTCTGTCAAGACGCCATGAGATCTATCTCTGGTTTGCCCCAACGTCGAAGTATTTGGGCAAAGACCTCCGGATGAAGTTCCCACTCCCCCGGATGAAAAGTCTGACGACTTAAGAAATCCGCCTCCCAGTTCTCCACTCCCGGGATGTGGATTGCTGACAGGTGGCAAGAGTGAGACTCTGCCCAGCGAATTATCTTTGATACTTCCATCATTGCTAGGGAGCTTCTTGTCCCTCCCTGATGGTTGATGTAAGCTACAGTCGTGATGTTGTCCGACTGAAACCTGATGAACCCCCGAGTTGTTAACTGGGGCCAAGCCAGAAGGGCATTGAGAACTGCTCTCAATTCCAGAATGTTTATTGGTAGGAGACTCTCCTCCTGATTCCATAGTCCCTGAGTCTTCAGAGAATTCCAGACAGCGCCCCAACCTAATAGGCTGGCGTCTGTTGTTACAATTGTCCAGTCCGGCCTGCTGAATGGCATCCCCCTGGACAGATGTGACCGAGAAAGCCACCATAGAAAAGAATTTCTGGTCTCTTGATCCAGATTCAGAGTAGGGTACAAGTCTGAGTAATCCCCATTCCACTGACTTAGCATGCACAATTGCAGCGGTCTGAGATGTAGGCGTGCAAAGGGTACTATGTCCATTGCCGCTACCATTAAGCCGATCACCTCCATGCATTGAGCTACTGACGGGTGTTGAATGGAATGAAGGACACGGCATGCATTTTGAAGCTTTGTTAACCTGTCTTCTGTCAGGTAAATCTTCATTTCTACAGAATCTATCAGAGTCCCCAAGAAGGGAACTCTTGTGAGTGGAAAGAGAGAACTCTTCTTTTCGTTCACCTTCCATCCATGCGACCTTAGAAATGCCAGTACTAACTCTGTATGAGACTTGGCAGTTTGAAAGCTTGAAGCTTGTATCAGAATGTCGTCTAGGTACGGAGCTACCGAAATTCCTCGCGGTCTTAGTACCGCCAGAAGAGCACCCAGAACCTTTGTGAAGATTCTTGGAGCCGTAGCCAATCCGAATGGAAGAGCTACAAACTGGTAATGCCTGTCTAGAAAGGCAAACCTTAGATACCGGTAATGATCTTTGTGAATCGGTATGTGAAGGTAAGCATCCTTTAAATCCACTGTGGTCATGTACTGACCCTTTTGGATCATGGGTAAAATTGTCAGAATAGTTTCCATTTTGAACGATGGAACTCTTAGGAATTTGTTTAGGATCTTTAAATCCAAGATTGGCCTGAAAGTTCCCTCTTTTTTGGGAACCACAAACAGATTTGAGTAAAACCCTTGTCCTTGTTCCGACCGCGGAACCGGATGGATCACTCCCATTAATAAAAGATCTTGTACGCAGCGTAGAAACGCCTCTTTCTTTATTTGGTTTGTTGACAACCTTGACAGATGAAATCTCCCTCTTGGGGGAGAGGATTTGAAGTCCAGAAGGTATCCCTGAGATATGATCTCTAACGCCCAGGGATCCTGGACATCTCTTGCCCAAGCCTGGGCGAAGAGAGAAAGTCTGCCCCCCACTAGATCCGTTCCCGGATCGGGGGCCCTCGATTCATGCTGTCTTAGGGGCAGCAGCAGGTTTCCTGGCCTGCTTGCCCTTGTTCCAGGACTGGTTAGGTCTCCAGCCTTGTCTGTAGCGTACTTCCTGTTTTGGTGCAGAGGAAGTTGATGCTGCTCCTGCTTTGAAATTACGAAAGGAACGAAAATTAGACTGTCTAGCCTTAGGTTTGGCTCTGTCTTGAGGCAGGGCATGGCCTTTACCCCCTGTAATGTCAGCGATAATTTCTTTCAACCCGGGCCCGAATAAGGTCTGCCCTTTGAAAGGAATATTAAGCAATTTAGATTTAGAAGTAACATCAGCTGACCAGGATTTTAGCCACAGTGCTCTGCGCGCCTGAATGGCGAATCCGGAATTCTTAGCCGTAAGTTTAGTTAAATGTACTACGGCATCCGAAATAAATGAGTTAGCTAACTTAAGGGCTTTAAGCTTGTGTGTAATCTCATCTAATGGAGCTGATTCAAGTGTCTCTTCCAGAGACTCAAACCAAAATGCTGCTGCAGCCGTGACAGGCGCAATGCATGCAAGAGGTTGCAATATAAAACCTTGTTGAACAAACATTTTCTTAAGGTAACCCTCTAACTTTTTATCCATTGGATCTGAAAAGGCACAGCTATCCTCCACCGGGATAGTGGTACGCTTAGCTAAAGTAGAAACTGCTCCCTCCACCTTAGGGACCGTTTGCCATAAGTCCCGTGTGGTGGCGTCTATTGGAAACATCTTTCTAAATATTGGAGGGGGTGAGAACGGCACACCGGGTCTATCCCACTCCTTAGTAACAATTTCAGTAAGTCTCTTAGGTATAGGAAAACGTCAGTACTGGACGGTACCGCAAAATATTTATCCAACCTACACAATTTCTCTGGTATTGCAACTGTGTTACAATCATTCAGAGCCGCTAACACCTCCCCTAGTAATACACGGAGGTTTTCCAGCTTAAATTTAAAATGTGAAATATCTGAATCCAGTCTGTTTGGATCAGAACCGTCACCCGCAGAATGAAGCTCTCCGTCCTCATGTTCTGCAAATTGTGACGCAGTATCTGACATGGCCCTAATATTATCAGCGCACTCTGTTCTCACCCCAAAGTGATCACGCTTACCTCTTAGTTCTGGTAATTTAGCCAAAACTTCAGTCATAACAGTAGCCATATCCTGTAATGTGATTTGTAATGGCCGCCCAGATGTACTCGGCGCTACAATATCACGCACCTCCCGAGCGGGAGATGCAGGTACTGACACGTGAGGCGAGTTAGTCGGCATAACTCTCCCCTCGTTGTTTGGTGAAATATGTTCAATTTGTACAGATTGACTTTTATTTAAAGTAGCATCAATGCAGTTAGTACATAAATTTCTATTGGGCTCCACTTTGGCTTTAGCACATATAGCACAGATATCTTCCTCTGAATCAGACATGTTTAACACACTAGCAAATAAACTAGCAACTTGGAAATACTTTTCAAGTAATTTACTATAATATGCAAAACGTACTGTGCCTATAAGAAGCACAGAAAAAGTTATGACAGTTGAAAATTGATAAACTGAAAAGTTATAGCATCAAATCTTTGTAAAAAACACACTTTTAGCAAAGGATTGCTCCCATTAGCAAAGGATAATTAACCCTGATAGCAGAAAAAAAATACAGAAATAAACGTTTTTTGTTTTTTTTTGTTGTTTTTTTTATCACAGTCAACTACAATCTCACAGCTCTGCTGTGAGTGATTACCTCCCTCAAAACAAGTTTTGAAGACCCCTGAGTTCTGTAGAGATGAACCGGATCATGCAGATGACTGAATTTTTTGATGCGTAGCAAAAGCGCCAAAAAAGGCCCCTCCCTCTCATACACAACAGTGAGAGAGATCAGTAAACTGTCATAAATTAAATAAAAACGACTGCCAAGTGGAAAAAATAGTGCCCAAAACATTTTTTCACCCAGTACCTCAGAAAATTAAACGATTTTACATGCCAGCAAAAAACGTTTAACATAAATAAATTAAGTGTTATTAAAAAGCCTGTTGCTAGTCCCTGCAAATTAGGCTAAAGCCTTATGCATACAGTATAATTCCAGTGAAGTGCCATTCCCCAGAATACTGAAGTGTAAAATATACATACATGACAGCCTGATACCAGTTGCTGCTACTGCATTTAAGGCTGAGTTTACATTATATCGGTATGGCAGAATTTTCTCATCAATTCCATTGTCAGAAAATAATAAGCTGCTACATACCTCTTGCAGATTAATCTGCCCGCTGTCCCCTGATCTGAAGTTTACCTCTCCTCAGATGGCCGAGAAACAGCAATATGATCTTAACTACTCCGGCTAAAATCATAGAAAAAACTCAGGTAGATTCTTCTTCAAATTCTACCAGAGAAGGAATAACACACTCCGGTGCTATTATAAAATAACAAACTTTTGATTGAAGGTATAAAACTAAGTATAATCACCACAGTCCTCTCACACATCCTATCTATTCGTTGGGTGCAAGAGAATGACTGGAGGTGACGTAGAGGGGAGGAGCTATATAGCAGCTCTGCTGGGTGAATCCTCTTGCACTTCCTGTTGGGGAGGAGTTAATATCCCAGAAGTAATAATGACCCGTGGACTGACCACACTTAACAGGAGAAACAGAATTTATCTTGACCCATTTTTTTTTTTGGTTTAATAATGATTACTAACTGCAGGTCTGTTGAACTGCGATGGACACCAAGTTTGCACCAAATTATGCAAACATCTTTATGTATTTTTTATAATCCCATTTTGTGTAGAATAACAATCCTTGTCCTGGTACAGAATCATAGACAATATTATTTGCACTTAGAAGGGAGACAGGGATATGATAAATAAATGTGTTGCTTATTTAAATGATAACCCCCTTTCTATCAAATTTACACCGGTGGTTAATGATGGCGAAATCACTTTTTTGGATTCGGATATCCAAATAAATGAAAATAGTGTAATAACTAAAACACATTTTAAGACCTGTGATGCTAATACTTACATTGACATGAATAGCTATCAAAATCCTATGTGGTTAAAATCATTCCAAAAAGTCAATTTTGTAGAATTACAAGAAATTGTAGTAGTCAAGAAGATTATACAATTCAATCGAAGATGATCCAGAGAGGATACATAGATAAAAGGTTATCAGTGGGACAAAACAGAGGAAGATAGAATTTTAATATATCAAATGGATAGAAGCCAATTATTGGGAGAAAATGATAACAATAAAAAAATAAAATGTAAGGATAACAGTGACTTCCCACCCCCCATTGTGACTATTTATGATAGGGATTTAAAATAAATAATAATAATATCATAAAAAGACACTGGCATATTTTGGAAAGGGATGAGGCATTTAAAGACATTATTCCCAGCAAACCAAATTCATTTAAAAATATATTGGCACTCATATCTAACTAGAAATGTATTTATTTTAAATGGCAGGTGAATCACGTAACATGGGGCCTATGTAAAGGTTGATAGATAATATAATATAGGAGTCATTTAGAAAGTGCATGTTGTTGATGACTAAACACGTTTGACTCTGTTCTCTTCACACCTGGTTACCTTGTTTTTCTGTTTTTACCATGAAATAAAATAGCTTTGTTTTAAACCTCTTTTTGGATCCGAGACAGAGTGCTGGAATTTCCTCTGACTGTGTGGCTAGATAGATAATATAGATGGATAATTCCTTTATTACCCATTCCCAGTTTTGCACAGTCAACATGGTTATATTAATACACGTTTTACCTCTGTGATAACCTTGTATCTAAGCCTTTTCTGACAGCCCCCCTGATCACGACTTTTTATTTATTATCTATTGACTTGCATTTTATCCAATTAGCCACAACCCACGGGTGTGAGCACAGTGTTATCTATATGGCTCACATGAACTAGCACTCCCCTGTTGTGAAAAGTGAATAAAAAATATAGAGGCTGTCTATAGTGACTTAGAAACAGGCAGAGATTTAGAAGTTTAAAGGTTATAAAAGTGTTTTAATATAACAATGTTGGTTGTGCAAAGCTAGGGAATGGGTAGTAAAGGCATTATCTATCTTTTTAAACTATAACATTAATGGTGTTGACTGTCCCTTTAAAAGAGAAATATGGTGGAGTTTTAAAACTTATGGTGAATATAGTCTAAATAAAGACAATGAAGGTGGCAGCATTTCTTTAATTATGATTAGTTTTTGTAATATGTTTAGTTTTATATAAGTTAATTTGTTTATATGTTTCACATTTTGGATAGCTATCACTAGAGAGGAAAATATTGCAGTTTATGGCTATGAATGGAAATGCAAAAGGGACATTTATGGACACTAATGAACATGGAAAGCAATGACATTATTTTGGAGACGTAAAAAGCACATGAAGACTTCTTTGGAAAATAATTGGGAAGAAAATACAAACACAGCGATCATGGACACATAAGCAATTTTAGTTGGAAATATATTTGTATTATTGTACACTACTGGATGGTTTAAAATAAGTGGCCAAAACAAGGGAGATCACGATTTATGTAATTTTTCAGTGGAACTTTAATATAATGTTAGTAAGTAAGCAATGTTCCTTTTATGATAGGTTGTTTTTGGTCATGTGATTCTTTCATTATGTTGCATCAGTGGTTTCTAAAGAATACTTGATTGAGACCTGAAATGTGAACTACTTATTTAAGGCAATAGAAAAGAGGAGATTGGTTGATTCATGTCACGCTTTAACAAAATATTTAATGTGAAATCAGATATTGAACTATATGATGGTAATAAAGTTAAAAATTAAAATGTTTTTAGAATGAAATGCTAATATTGTGTGTATAGACTGTAAATTATTCACTATGAAGATAACAATTGGATAAAAGGGATATTATAATTTTGAACAATGTTCCGAATAGCACGTTTACATTTTTAACATAAATTATCTTCATGGTGAATATTAGAATAGTCCTGATGTAAACCACTACCAGACACCTGTTAGGTGAGAATGGTAATAGGTGGGCAGGGCTTGTCGACTATATAAATGTGTTCTAGGCAAGGAATTACCATAGCTCACTGTTTCTTTGACAATTTTCTTGGATTTTGAAAAAGGTGGTTGAACAGCTTAATTGCGTAGAGCTTTTTAATACATTTTTAGAAGCTGTAAAAAGTTGGATATTTCCTTGTGTTGACTTGAATAAAGAAAAGTTGTTTTATCACCTCTATTTCGTGATTATTTTCCATTTAGTGCCTTGTTGAGTGAAGAGGTTACTGCGCTATGTTGAGCTCATTGTTTTTTGAGCTGGTGTAAACGAATAAGTGAACTGAGTAACAAGCAAAAGAAAGAAGACCAACGTAACAGCATGCATCCCCCTGTAAGATAAAGCGCTGCCAAATCTACGGAGATCCCTAGTTAGGGCTTATCTTAAATGGTACATGGTCTAAAACTTAAAAACGTGCGAAGAAAGGTTCTATGATCTAAAATATGTATAGTTTAGAGTAGAGAAGGGAAAGAGGTGACATGACAGAAAGTTTCAAATAAATGAAAGGACTTAATAAAGTGGAAGCTGAAAGCATTTTCCACAAAAAAAGTAATACCAAAACAAGGAGTCACCATCTTAAGTTAGAATGTAGCAGGTACAGGAGAAATGTGAGGAAGCTTTTTATAGAATGGTTGATTAGTTTAATAAACTTGTAAAATGTTTAAAAAAATGCCTGGGACACATACAACGCTATCCTAAGAAATAAGTAAGTTTACACTGACCATATTCATTAGGCTTGGAGCTCCCTATGCATCTAACCAAGATATTTAACCCCTTGTTTTCAAGGTAGGTTTGCTTATCAGTGATCTCTACACTAAAAAATTACCTGATTTAGTTGGCTGTTCCTTTTTGAAGGCCCCAGTGCTGGGCTCCAGACGCTTTCCTGACTGGCTACTTTCATACCGGATGAAGTTGCCATCAGAAGGAAGAACAACAGGATCTAAAGAGTCACAGTATGTGGAGTTGCACACGCAGACCACAGAGCTGTGCCCAAAACTTAAAGGGACACATGGCCGAGCACCTGGCAAACAAACAAAAGATATGAAAGGCAGAATCGCTTAGCATGAACGGCAAATGCGAATGGACTTCTACAGGTACCAAATCACTCACCTAATAAAGCAGGAATCAAATGAAAAATATACAAAACAGTAGCATATTGGTAAATCATGGCTGATGGGAGCAATAACATCCGTTCCCTACCTAGAATAAAAATACAAAGTAGAAACATGAGAACAGAAACAATTAGCATTGTGTATATTGAATGTTTATGGTTGAGATAAATAAAAAGGGTAATTTTTATACTCTAAAATTCTTTATAGTACAGTTGTAGTAGATATGCACACTACAGTCTAAAACCAACCAGAGGCCGTTATCTCCTAAATTAAAATTCAGCAGATTAAAAATACACATGAGAACATGCAGATATATATAGGCATCATAAGATTAATTTCACTTTAAAAATACTACTATCCAGGATATTGCGCTGCCCCTGTAAAGTGCTGAACGAGTCCCCTGGTCCCACTTAGGACAAAGCAGATGATGTGTATAAAGTATTGTTTATAATACCTGGGCATGAAAACTTTTTTTTAGCAAACTTTATTGAGATGGTTTGTGAAACAACTGCCCCTTCTTCAGAAATGAGGCCTGATTCTCCAAAGATCTCTAGTCTGGCTATGAAATTTGTGCATTACAATGTCCATTATAATGCACAATTGTTTTGTTTTTTTATATGCATCTTCAATGGTTATATGCAAACCTGTCACTGTATTCAATAAAGATCAGTTCTATTTAGCAGCCCATATTCTTCACAGAAAGTTTTTCCAGCTCAGTGGTATTATAAAGTAGACGGGTGGGGTAGTGTAATAACATTTTCTGTTATTTATAAATGTAATTTAAATTATCTAAAACACACAATTGCATAACATAAATACATTGATTTAATAATAAATGTGTGCAACAAACATTGAAAGAAATTTAACCCCTTAATGACCGAGGACGTGCAGGGTACGTCCTCAAAAAAAAGGCAGTTAACGCCTGAGGACGTACCCTGCACGTCCTCGGTGTGGAAAGCAGCTGGAAGCGATCCTGCTCGCTTCCAGCTGCTTTCCGGTTATTGCAGTGATGCCTCGATATGGAGGCATCCTGCAATAACCTTACATGGCCTTCCGGTGCAGAGAGAGCCACTCTGTGGCCCTCTCTGCACCGGACATCGATGGCCGGTATCGTTGGTGGGTGGGAGCCGACTTGGGAGGCGGGTGGGCGGGTGGTGTGCCGTGTGACGTCAAGGGGGGCGGGATCGGGGGCGCGCACGGGCACGGAGGTTGGCGGGCGGGCGCGTGCACGGGGCGGGAGCGGGTGGGAACCGCTACACTACGGAAAATGGTTATAAAGTAAAATGTTAAATGTAGCCTAAGCACACAAAAAAAGCACAAAAAGAGATCGTGAGAGGGGTGGGGGGTTGGTTTTGTGTGGGGGGAAGCTACACTACAGAAAAGTTTAAAAAATGGCAAACAAACATTTTTTCTTCTAAACTGGGTACTGGCAGACAGCTGCCAGTACCCAAGATGGCGCCCATTAAGTTAGAGTGGGAGGGTTATAGAGCTGTTTGGGGGGGATCAGTGAGGTTGGGGGCTAAGGGGGGATAGTACATAGCAGCATATGTAAATATGCTATTAAAAAAAACACCAAAAAAACCAAATATAGCTTTTATTTTAGTACTGGCAGACTTTCTGCCAGTACTTAAGATGGCGGGGACAATTGTGGGGTAGGGGAGGGAAGAGAGCTGTTTGGGAGGGATCAGGGGGTCTGATGTTTCAGGTGGGAGGCTGAGCTCTACACTAAATCTAATATTAACCCTGCAAGCTCCCTACAAGCTACCTAATTAACCCCTTCACTGCTAGCCATAAAACACGTGTGATTCGCAACGGCATTTAGCGGCCTTCAAAATACCAAAAAGCAACGCCAAAGCCATATATGTCTGCTATTTCTGAACAAAGGGGATCCCAGAGAAGCATTTACAACCATTTGTGCCATAACTGCACAAGCTGTTTGTAAATGATTTCAGTGAGAAACCTAAAATTGTGAAAAATGTCACGTTTTTTTTAATTTGATCGCATTAGGCGGTGAAATGGTGGCATGAAATATACCAAAATGGGCCTAGATCAATACTTGGGGTTGTCTACTACACTACACTAAAGCTAAAATTACCCCAAAAAGCTCCCTACATGCTCCCTAATTAACCCCTTCACTGCTGGGCATAATACACGTGTGGTGCACAGTGGCATTTAGTGGCATTCTAATTACCAAAAAGCAACACCAAAGCCATACATGTATGCTATTTCTGAACAAAGGGGATCCCAGAGAAGAATTTACAACCATTTGTGCCATAATTGCACGAGCTGTTTGTAAATAATTTCAGTGAGAAACCTAAAGTTTGTGAAAAAATTTGTGAAAAAGTGAACGATTTTTTTTATTTGATCGCATTTGGCGGTGAAATGGTGGCATGAAATATACCAAAATGGGCCTAGATCAATACTTTGGGTTGTCTACTAAAAAAAAATATATACATGTCAAGGGATATTCAGAGATTCCTGAAAGATATCAGTGTTCTAATGTAACTAGCGCTAATATTGAAAAAAAAATGGTTTAGAAATAGCAAAGTGCTACTTGTATTTATTGCCCTATAACTTGCAAAAAAAGCAAAGAACATGTAAACATTGGGTATTTCTAAACTCAGGACAAAATTTAGAAACTATTTAGCATGAGTGTTTTTTGGTGGTTGTAGATATGTAACAGATTTTGGGGGGTCAAAGTTAGAAAAAGTGGGGTTTTTTCAATTTTTCCTCATATTTTATAATTTTTTTATAGTAAATTATAAGATATGATGAAAATAATGGTATCTTTAGAAAGTCCATTTAATGGCGAGAAAAACGGTATATAATATGTGTGGGTACAGTAAATGAGTAAGAGGAAAATTACAGCTAAACACAAACACCGCAAAAATGTAAAAATAGCCTTGGTCCCAAACGGACAGAAAATGGAAAAGTGCTGTGGTCATTAAGGGGTTAAACTAGCTAATTTCAGTTTAAACTGTCGCTTACACTTTAGATCGGTGGTCAGTAAAATCAGGCAGGTGGTGTATCCATTAAAATGGTCCTGGGAAGAACACAGTTACTGTATTCTAAACAACTAATTATACTCTTTTCATATTAAAAAAAATACTTAGCTCAGTGGTGGTTAAGTGTGGATTTATGTAAAGAAAATATACATTAATATAACCTTTTATAAAACATATTTAAAGAAAAACAAAAGCAAGTACATACCATACTTACTAAAATTATTTAAAAACGATATACTTTTATTAGATTATGTTTACTATCACTTTAAATGCTATGTTTTTGTTTTGTTTTATCTTTATGGTACACAAAGTGGGAACAACTAATAGTGTGTTAAATTACCCTTTATTTGTTGAGCCATTTCCACCCCTGTGCTGAGCTGTTTTGCAGTTTTTAGATGCAGTTCCCATTTAGGCCCTACTGTTGGCCATTTTCAGTGAGAAACCCACACATACATTTATTAAAGGGACACTGAGCCCACATTTTTTCTTTCGTAATTCAGATAGAGCATGCAATTATCAAATTTTCTTCATTCTTCTCATATCTTTATTTGAAAAGCAAGAATATAAGTTTAGAAGCCGGACCATTTTTGGTGAACAACCTTGGTTGTTCTTGCTGATTGGTGGATACATTCACCCACCAATAAACAAGTGTTGTCCAGGGTCTGAACCAAAAATTGGCTGGCTCCTTAGCTAAGATGCATTTTTTCAAATAAAGATAGCAAAACAATGAAGAAAAATTGATAAGAATAAATTAAAAATGTGCTTAAAATTGCATGTTCTATCTGAATCATGAAAATTGGGTTCAGTATCCCTTTGTCAGAAGATCTGTGAATGTTATTAAATATTTATATATATATATTTATATATATATATATATATATTTATATATATATATATATTTATATATATATATATATATATATATATATATATATATATATATATATATATATATATATATATATATATATATATATATATATATATATATATATATATACACCAAATAATTCAATTTATTTGTAAAACTCCAGACATCACTGTAACAGATCAATCCCCTCTGCCATTCATCAAAGGAATGGTTTTCAAGTTATCTTAGAAAGATCACTTCAAAAGACCTTATGGTCACTACCTGGAAATGTGTAATAAAATGTCCTACTTCTTACAAAAGGAGTCTAGAAGTCTGACACAAGTGACAAGTTTTGTGGGAAAGGGACCATTCACCCTTCGAAGCAAATTGGTGCCTGCTGAGTCAAACATGTACTGAACCAACTAAATACACATAGGACATCCGAATTCAAATTACCTACCGACATGAAAAAAACTAAATCTCAGATAAAGAAATTATATATATATATATATATATATATATATATATATATATATATAAAATAAATATATATATATATATATATATATATATATATATATATATATAATACGTGGCCTCTGAACACTGGGCATTATTCTAGGGCCAAAGGGAATCACAGCACCACGACGGCCCCTGTGGGATGGCCTGCCTCTGCTTGTCATTTTGTTTCCATTAGTGGTACTATGCGTGCAAGCTACTGTGACAACAGATATGAGTGGCACTGTGCACTGGCAGAAGTTGGCAGAGTAGACGCTGTAGGCCTGACACACGCTTGCAGACAACTAACTGCTATTCAATCTATTGCAGTCAAAATTGTATTTATTTTTTTTTAATGTACACTACTGTTACACCAGATATGAGTTGCACTGGTGTGACACTGTGCCCTGGCAGGCCCTGAAAAATCTGTTACACATCTACAACCACCAAAAAACAACCATGCTAAATAGTTTCTAAATTTTGTCCTGAGTTTAGAAATACCCAATGTTAACATGTTCTTTTTTTGCAAGTTTTAGGGAAATAAATACAAGAAGCACTTTGCTATTTCAAAACCACTTTTTTTTTCAAAATGAGCCCTAGTTACATTGGAACCCTGATATCTGTCAGGAATACCTGAATATCCCTTGACATGTATATATATTTTTTTAGAAGACATCCCAAAGTATTGATCTAGGCCCATTTTGGTATATTTCATGCCACCATTTCACCACCAAATGCGATCAAATTAAAAAAAAACGTAACATTTTTCACAATTTTAGGTTTCTCACTGAAATCATTTACAAACAGCTTGTGCAATTATGGCACAAATGGTTGTAAATGCTTCTCTGGGATCCCCTTTGTTCAGAAATAGCAGACATATATGACTTTGGCTTTGCTTTCTGGTAATTAGAAGGCCGCTAAATGCTGCTGCGCATCACACATGTATTATGGCTAGCAGTGAAGGGGTTAATTAGGTAGTTTGTAGGGAGCTTGCAGGGTTAATTTTAGCTTTAATGTATAGATCAGCCTCCCACCTGACACATCAGACCCCCTGATCCCTCCCAAACAGCTCCCTTCCCTCCCCCACCACACAATTGTCCCCGCCATCTTACATATGCTGTGGTGTAGCATCCCCCCCCTTAGCCCCCAACCTCCCTGATCCCCCCCCCCCCCCCCCAAAACTGCTCTCTAACCCTCCCCATCTGCCTTATTGGTGGCCACCTTGGGTACTGGCAGCTGTCTGCTATTATTTCACAGTCAAAAAAGTGTTTTTTTTAAATCTACACTACTGTTACACCAGATATGAGTGGTGGCACTGGGCAAGTGGGCACAGTATACGCTGTGAGCCTGACACACACGCTGGCAGGCAGGCAACTGCAATTAGATTACACAGGAAAAAAAAAAAAAAGCAGACTGATGTTCTAGCCCTAAAAAGGGCTTTTTGGGGTGCTGTCCTTACAGCAGAGATCAGATGAGTCCTTCAGGACTGTAGTGGACACTGAATACACTAGCCTAGCTATCAATTTCCCTATTAAATCAGCAGCAGCTACACTGTCCCTCCTCTCACTAAGAATGCAGCTTCCAAATTAATCTAAAATGGATGCTGTCCAGGAGGTAGGAGGGTCTGGGAGGAAGTGTCTGCTGCTGATTGGCTGGAATGTGTCTTCTGACTGTGAGGTACAGGGTCAAAGTATTACTCAATGATGACGAATAGGGGGCGGATTGAACATCGCGGCGAACGCGAACATGCTATGTTCGCCGGGAACTATTCGCCGGCAAACTATTCGTGACATCACTAATCAACAAACGATAGATGCGAGAACATAGTGTGTTTAACATAATACATATCAACTATGCTAAGGGACCAATATCGGCCACATTATTAGCAGGGGAGTTAGAAAAGATACATCATATAACAGGCAGCAGCCAGAGTCAATGTTTATGTTAAGTCCACGGGGGGTAACCGTGTCAAGGTTGAATATCCAACGTGCTTCCAGTTGTAGTAGTCTCTGTCCTCTGTCACCCCCCTGTTAGAGCGGGGTACATGATCAATCAGGATGGTGCGAAGTGATGCAATTGAGTGTCCAGCATTGAGAAAATGACGTGCCACCGGCTGTTCCGAACCTTCTTTTGTCAAGAGCCTGCCGTATAGCAGACTTATGGTTAGCAAATCTTTCCCTGAAGGATGTCACCGTCTTTCCAATATAATAAATGGAGCACGGGCAGATAATGGCGTAAATGACAAAGTCAGGCGTACATGTAAGCCTGTGGTTGATCTTAAACCGCTTGTTGGTGTGCGGGTGTTGGAATGAATTCCCAATGATGAGGCTATTGCATGTCACACAGTTGCCACACCTATAACATCCCGCTTACCCTTGGGTAATCATTCAGTACTAGCAAATCTCGTAGATTGCTAGCCCTCTTGTACACCATCCGTGGTGTTGGTGCATCTGAAAATGGTAGGCTGGAATCCTTGGACAGCATCAGCCAATTTTTCTTGATGGTGGCACCCATTAGTTCAGACCCAGGAGTATAGGTGGTGAGGAAATTCAATCGATCACGGGTCTCAGTAGTAGGCTTCCTGGCGATCACAGCATCCTGTGTCCATTCGCTGGCTTTCTGACGTTGTTGTTCAATCAAAGACAGCGGATACCCCCGTTTGAGAAATCTTTGGGGCATCTCTTCAAGTTGTGATACTTTGCGTATGTCATCCGTATTGTTGCGGACCACCCGCAGGAGCTGCGAGGAACTCACCCCATCTTTTTGGAACCTAGGATGAAAGCTGTTGTAATGGAGTGTAGAGTTCCTATCAGTCTCTTTCTTGTATAGGGTGGTATGTAGTGTACTTATACCCTCCATCTCAACTTTAAAAATCTCTAAGTCAAGGAAATGTATACAGTCACACAGCATATATATATATATATATATATATATATATATATATATATATATATATATATATATATATATATATATATAATCTTCATGTGAGTTTGAAATACTCAAATAACACATATGTAGTGATCTGGGACATACTATATGAAATAAATACTTGCTGTATTGAATAATAACTACATTGGTATATACAAATACTGACCTATTGATTTCAAGATAAACACATTTGTCTCTGTTTTCCAGAAATCTAGTGAAAATTACAAGAAGAACTGATGTGGAGATGAGATCTCTAAATAAATATCTATATAATACATGTATAAATGTTAGACTAATTTCAAAATATTATCTGTTCCTTTGTGTTTCAGACAAGATGTCCCATGAATAGTAGTCATAAACACAGATATATGTGGATATTTTCTATTTTAACATAGAATTTGATAAAATACTGGTGTTTGGTATCAAATTGTACATTTTCTATTATGCTAAATGAAATATAGATGCTGACAAGAGAGTTTTATTAATGCAAAAAGTTATAGTATGATAAATAATCACTTTAAAAGGATGTATTAAATTGTTAGCAATGTTTGATGGTGGGGCTCCATTCCTGGGTGTCTGCTGCCACCTATAGATCAGAGACGGTATTACACACACACACACATATATATATATATATATACACACACACACACACACATATACACTATATAATTATATATATATATATATATTATATAGTGTGTGTGTGTGTGTGTGTGTGTGTGTGTGTGTGTGTGTGTGTGTGTATGTATATATATATATATATATATATATAAACACACACACACACATATACAGTATATTAGAATTGTCTTAATTGTAGATAATTAAGAATGTATTTCATCTTAGATAAACTGGCATAGGAGTTGGTTGTTTGCACAAATAATATATACAATTTCGATGTTTTAAATTGGAATTATATAGGATCAGTTAGGGCTAAATAGTTTAAGCATATTTGTCTGGACCATATCATATTACCTTGGCATCTCATTGTGATATTTAAATGCAAACCTGATTTGAGAGATTATTGTGAATAAGGTAAATTTTATGATCTTTGCATAACATATTATAACAGTTAAAATGTGTATAGTTTGATTCAGGTCTGGCTTTCTACAAATATATTTCAATGTGTCTATAAATTTTAACTAATATATAGAATTTAGGAGTTTACATTAATTTTATTGTCTTGTATATGCATTGTATTGGGGGTTTGTTTTAAAGAATAATTATTAAATATATTGTATTATAACCCGGCCATATATTGACACCTTTAAGCTGCATTTGCAGCTTTTGGGCTATGTGGAGCAGGTTCTCATACGCTAGCCTCCTGCCAAATATTTAAAGGGACAGTCAAGTCAAAATTAAACTTTCATGTTTCAGATAGGGAATGCAATTTTAAACAACTTTCCAATTTACTTTAATCATCAAATTTGCTTTGTTCTATTGGTATTCTTTTTTTGAAATCTAAACCTAGGTAGGCTCAAACTGATTTCTAAACCATTGAAGGCTGCCTCTTAACTCATTGCATTTTGACAGTTTTTCACAGTTAGTGTCAGTTCATGTGTGTCATATAGATAGCATTGTACTCACTCCCGTGGAGTTATTTAAGAGTCAGCACTGATTGGCTAAAATGCAAGTCTGTCAAAAGAACTGAGATAAAGGGCCGTCTGCAGAGGCTTAGATACAAGGTAGTCACAGAGGTAAAAAGTATATTAATATAACTGTGTTGGTTATGCAAAACTGGGGAATGGGTAATAAAGGGATTATTTATCTTTTTAAAACAATAATTTTGGAGTAGACTGCCCCTTTAAAACTGAAAATAACAAGGGCATGATTATGCACAAATGAGCTATGTTACTATTGCTCACTGACTTAAAGTGAATGTAAATTTTCACTAAATGAAAGCCCCGTTTTTCGTTCATGAAAGTTTAGATTGCAGACTTTTTTACAAATACTTACCTTTTGAACCGCACTTCCCCGCCCCCCAGGTCGTCTCTTCTTACGTCAGAAATTACTAATCCGACTTCCTCCAATAACGGCTTCCCCCAGCGAAAACATTGCCTGAGGACACGCAGTGATTGGAGAAAGCCAGATTCGTCATTTCTGACAAAAGAAGAGACGACTTTCATTTGTGAAAATTTATATTCACTTTAAAAAGGAACAAATTCTACAAAAAAAAAAGAAGTAGTTTTTACTCTGTATAGGAAAATTGATTTCTCAAAAAAACATAGCAGTATATTGCAACCTGAAATTTTATCATTTAGGTAGACAGGCATATTTATATGTTATTATGTCCCTTTAAAGAGATAGTAAGGGGGGCGTGGCCTAACTGAGCAGAGAGATGGTCGCATAAATGCAGAGCTCCGCTCAGCACACTGGCTAACAAACAGCTTAATTAACCCCAAGTGCTGTATCTTGCAACCAAAAATAATGGGGAACCTATGCTAAACCCACCACAACCGGAGAGGCTTGCAGCTGGCAGCAGAGAACGCGGCAAAAACACGGAGGTGGCCACAGAAGTAAAGGGCCGCACCGGATCAACAACAGACTCACCGGAGGACAGGAGAAGGCAGACTCCGGTGAAATACACAGCAGCAAGCGGCTGAGGATTAAGAGCTCCTTGCGGGGAGAAGTGGATGGAGTGTCGCCAGCATTGTGGATGGAGGCCGCAGGGCCCATAAAGAGTTTCAAAGATGGCGCCGGCCCTACAGAGGCTGCAGAAATAGCGACGCAGCATGGTGTCTGACAGACAAGGGGAAAATATACGATCCAGAGGCAGAGGTGAGTTCATGCAGAAAACATTTTAAATTAGCTCACATGTGGATGCCATAAAATAACAGCGAAGCCATACTTCAAATAAAATATCACAGAGGGGAAGCTAGAGGTCAATTTAGGCGCCAATATATGCCTATAACCGCAATAGGGAGCAACCTGTAACTACAGTTACTTTTAACACAGGCAGACAAGGGGAATATGAAAATATAAACAATAAAGTCACAGGGAAGACTTATTACCTTAATGTAAAGGGGTAGAAACACAGCAGTGAGATCTGATAAGTAGAGACATTCTTAACCCCTTACAACAATTTATTACGTGTGGAAGCTGCAGTGCAGGATACAATTAAGGACACTGCTATAATGTCTACTAGAAGACTGATTAAAGGAGACAAAATACCCAAAACAGTCACTGTAAACGCTTTTTTTAAAGCAACACAGAACACAAAACCGAATCTTATAACAGAGCCAGATCTAGAAGTTCAGGAGGAATTAAATATGGAACCTACAGGCGAAGACCTGACCCCAGTTACAAAAGTGGATCTGAGAGACTTGGTCTCTAAACAAGATATCACATCAAACTTTGAAAGATTATGGAATAAAATTGACAATATGCATACAGCGATGACTAACAGCCTAACAGATATTAAAACAGAAATAACGGAGCTGGGAGGTCGCATAGACTCCTTAGAGGAGCACAATGACACTCTAGTGGAAGATATTACTAATGTCACTCAATCGGTTGCTGCCCATCACCAAGAGCTAAATGAGATCCATGAGAAAATAGAAGATCTGGAAAATAGGAGTAGGAAAAATAATATTAGATTGAAAGGAGTGCCAGAGGCTATTCAAAACAAAGATCTCCTCTCCTATATAGCCCAACTTTTCCATCAGGTGACAGCGGAGAAAGAAGAATTCAGCATGGGTATTGAAAGAGCACACAGAGCCCTCAAACCTAGACCTAAAGAGGGTATGCCCCCCAGAGACATTATAATCAAGATGGCACTGTTTCAGGATAAGGATAAGGTCCTGCAAGCAACTCCGGAAAAATCCCATGTTCAAGTTCCAGGGAAACATAATACAATTTTATCAAGATCTTAGCATCAGGACTCTACAGCGAAGGGGCTCCCTGAGACCACTTACATTAAATCCCCTATAAATGGGGTTTTCCCTTTATATCATCAAAGACTCCAAAACGATTACTATCAAAGAACCAATGGACATACCAGAAGTCTGCAACATTCTGGGATTAGAAGCCCCTCTGCTTCCATCCTCTACACAGTCAACTCAACCACAGAAAGTAATGGAACAGACGTCAAAAGTACAATGGTCCAAGTCGAACAGGAAAAAACAGAAGACATGAGACTCCTGCCACAAGCCAGCAAAGAACTTAAGGGATCCTTCTCTTACAGAGAAAATAGGCTTCAGTGAAAACCTAGACAAACCCTCAACAGCAGAACAGTATTTCTCAGATCTACTTGATAAGGACTTGGAAAACAAAGATGGTCTGATGTGATTTAAACTTGGACATGGTCACTGAGGGCGTCTCCCTCCTTTCCCTTTTTACTGTGGTGTGATGAAGTTGCCAGGCTACAGTGAATGGGAACGAATTAGTTTAAACATCACGACTCAGCACTTGAGAACTATCCAAGCCAGTGTTGCTGGAGCAACACCTCCAGAAACTTTTTTCTTAACTTCATTAATTTCTTCTTCTTCATTCCTTTTGTTACTCTCTCACCCCTTCCCCCTTCTTACTACCCAGTCTTTTTCCCCCCTTTTCTTTCAACCTCTGTTATCTCTTCTCTGCCCTTAGTTTCTACCTTTTTGGGTAGAAAGAGATCTATTTGACCCACTCCTCGGGTTACAAGTTATGTTGTTATGTTTGAATGTTATTTATTTTATTATGTGTTTAAGGATGCCGGGAGTGGAAGGCTCCCACGGTTGGATTCCCACGAATATATAGAGAAAAAATGCAGCTTAGAAAGCAACAGAACCAAGGAGGGTGATGTATGTATTGGGGCTTGTTCAATACAAGGTAAGCTAGACAATTCACATCAATTTAGACATGGCAGGTGAGCTGAGGATTATCTCTCATAACGTAAGGGGTTTAAATACAGATGTCAAAAGACGACTGGCCTTTAAGCAGTACACTACACTTAGAGCCAATATATTATTCCTACAAGAGACACACCTGGTTGAACCTCTTCTCCCTTATTATTGGACTAAAAAATTCTCAACACATTACCATGCCACAGTAGGAACAAAAAAGAGAGGGGTATCGATATTAATTCAATCCACGATAAATTTTGTGCATGAATCCACTATTACCGACGCGGAAGGCAGATATATAATTTTAAAGGGCCAACTAGACAATGTAGACACTGTCTTGTGTAATGTCTATGCACCCAATGAAAAACAGCACTTATTTTTTGAAAACCTCTCACAACTCCTGACACAATGGTCGCAGACCAGAATAATTCTAGCAGGAGATTTCAACACTCCCATGACAACTCAGGGCAATACAAATAAAACACCTGTGTCAAACAAACTCCAGAGGCGCAGCAGTATTATTAAATCTATAAGTAATTCGCTGAGCTCCCACTCCCTACTTGATACATGGATTACCTTAAATGGCGACACAAATGAAACCACATTTTATTCAGCGGCACACAATACCTATTCGCGATTAGATTATATATACACTAGCCAAATACTGCAGCCGTTGTTAATTTCAACTTCTATCTTCCCATGTGTGTGGTCGGACCACTCTATAGTGGAGCTTAGCTTAAAAGGTTTGTGTGACCCTAATAGAATTAGGTCGTGGACCTATGACCCCATATTACATAAAAACCCAGAAATACATTCCAAAACCTTGCAACACCTCACTGACTACTGGGAAATAAACGCAGGGACGACAGACAACCCAACCCAGGTATGGGCGACGCACAAGGCAGTGATTAGGGGTACCCTTATCCAGGGAAAAGCAATACATAATAAAAAAGTAAGAAAAGATCTAACACAAACACTGGGAGAAATAACATGACTGGAGAGACAACATAAGCTGACAGGTAGTCACTCTATACTAAATACATTACAAAATAAAAGAGAATTAATAGCAAAACACATGACGTCCCAAGCTACTAGAGCCATAATGAGACTGAAATCTCAATACTTTATCTACTCCAACAAGCCGGATAGGTATTTGGCCCATAAGATCAGAGAGAGATTTAGAGCAGCCAATATAGCGTTAATAGAAAAAAAAGACGGCACTACCACTACCCATCCTCAAGAGATAGTAAACACATTTGGGGAATTTTATGCAGAACCATATAACGGCCAAAAAGTCAAACATTCTCCGGAAGTGGAGAGACTCACACAAGATTTTCTAGGATCTGCCCCTCTGGAAAAACTGACGGAGGAGTATAGAAATGATTTGAACAAACCCATAACAAAATGAGAAGTGGTTCTAGCAATCAGAGCCTTAAAACCGGGAAAGGCTGCTGGGCCTGATGGCTTTCCTGGTGAATACTACAAGCTATTCAGAGAATGCCTAGTCCCCCATCTAACTAAATTTTGCAATTACATCATGGAGGGTAACCCAGTTCCCCCCGAATTACTACAAGCAAAGATAATAGTCATACCCAAACCAGGCAAAGATCCGAAAAAATGCACCAGCTATCGCCCCATATCTTTAATAAATCAAGATTTGAAGATTTTCACTAAAATTTTGGCTAATAGACTCACACACATACTGCCCAAACTGATACACAAAGACCAGGTAGGCTTCATAAAGGATAGGGAGGCCCCGGACAACATTAGACGCTTGATAAACACTATCCATTACTTAACTGAGACAAAAACACCTTCTCTGCTCCTGTCTTTGGATGCGGAGAAGGCGTTTGACAGGGTGGACTGGAGCTATATGAGGAAAACTTTAGAGGTCCCTTTGTTGAGGCGATAGAAGCAATATACACTGGCCCGACAGCACAGGTTTCCTCGAATGGATATAGATCTGGCACTTTTCCTATTTTAAATGGTACAAGGCAGGGGTGCCCATTGTCACCCTTACTATTTGCGCTGTGCATCGAGCCACTGGCAGCGAAGGTTAGGGCTACTCCAGGCATCTCGGGACATTGAATACAAATTAAATCTTTTTGCAGACGACGTGCTAGTCACCTTGACCAAGCCTCTCTTATCTCTACTCAACCTCTATTCGATAATTACTGATTTTTCAACACTCTCAGGATATCGAATCAATTTAGATAAATGCGAAATACTACCAATAGAGATCCCCCAACACACAAAGAAGCTGCTAGACATCAACTTCGAACTCAGACAGACAAAAGAGCCGTTAACATATTTGGGGGTAAAACTAACTTTGCAGGTCCACCAACTATACAAAGCCAACTATCTTCCGCTGTATAAGTCCATAAGACAAGATATACAGAAGTGGAAAAAATGTAATTTCTCCTGGATGGGGAGGATGTCAGCGGTAAAGATGACGATACTACCCCGACTGCTTTACCTTTTTAGGGCCCTTCCCATAAAAATTATATATTCTGATATGGAGAGGCTGCAGTTAGACATTCTAACATTTATTAGGGGTAAAAAGAATGCCAGAATAGCTAGCAAAATTATGACGAAGCATAGGAGCCTGGGCGGATTGGGGGTGCCGAACTTGATCGACTACTACTACAAGGCCTCTAGATTGGCCCAAGACACACTAATACTCAGAACTAAACAGGAGGCTCTTTGGATACAGCTAGAATCAGACATCTGTGTCGGACAATGGGTGTCGGACAACCCATTGTCCGACACAGACGTCTGAAAGGTCATCTTATCTTCTTGCCGCATCTAGCAAGCTAATAGATATTGTCTGGGAGTGTAGAGACCCGTAGGTTTTGAAAGGAAGGTGTGTTGCCGCTTCGGGCCCTGATTGGCTGTCGGTAGCGTGTTCCTGACCATCGATTGGATTTTGCCTTGGTTGGTCTTCCGGGCGACGCTGAGGTCCCGGTCCACTTGTGAAGGCACAATTCAGTGCCGCTTGGCTTGTGAGTAATATTCTTTATCACTTTGCCACTATATTTGTTTGTAGCGATATCACCCTATTTGGCGTCTTCTTTCCTTCGCTACAGATAAGGTCAAATTAATTGTGCATGGATATATTTCAATTTTAAGTAGAAATATTTTTGCAATATACTTCCATTAGCAAAAGCAAAAATAATTCTAGTAAAAGTGATTATTGTTTATTATCAGCACATAAACATATCTTGTGAGGGCCATGCACAAGTACTCAAACGCTACACTTTCTCAAAAAGCTTGGTGGTCTGCATTGCCTCAAAGTAAAAAAACTTAATTTGTGGCATACAACCCACTGTCATGATTTCAGCTACAGACTATACCTTTAAATCATGATCTCCGCCCTATCCTTGCCCTATTTAAGTTACAACCTTACTTCACAGCTTTGCTTGATTATTGCAGTCTGTGGGTTGTCTGTTTCCTTTCACTCACTGTTCACTGCAAGCTAAATGAAGCTATTTCCTATGTTCTATTTCAGTGATTTGGGAACCTTGTTTTTGCCTCTCATATTATTATCTGCAATTTATCAAATCTGCTCACTAATAATCTACTTGAGGATTTTATCTCAACACCTTTAGTAAACAGGAACTTTTGTTTACTTCAACTTTAACCGGAACGTCTCTTCTATCCAATACACCTTGGTGACGTCATCCACGCAGCCTTCATCCTGTACGCGCAGCGCGCCAGCCTCACCTCAAACGCTGAGTACTCAGCACGGACCAACACAGACAATCTCTTGCTAATACCGGTAAATATTCTCAGTCCAATATTCGGATAAGGTATGTACATATGAATTACAAAAAGCATGCTGTTAATGAGATCTCCAACAAAGGCCATAAAAGTACACTCTCCACCTCGTATTTAATTTTGCGTTCACAACGCATTACTCCTCATTCATTTTTCCTGTTAATACGCTACTACAAATCAACATTTATTACGATCTCAATTTTCACATTATTACTGACCACAACTACAAATTGTTATCTGAAAGATATCCAAGTATTTTGTCTTTATTGTGACTTGCTCAATTACTTCAGTTATTTTTGTCTTCATTACTGTTTATTATTACTTATCATTCTAATTTGGTTTGAGTCTCTCTGACTGTTAGTTTAACAGTTCAGTGAATAAAAACAATCACTTTTTCCTATAGGAATTTGCTTTCTTTCAGGATCTCTTTAACAAGACATGTTAACAGAGAGAAAATGAAAGCATACATACATAAATATAGTGATAAATTACTAAAACTTAAAGTTTATAACAGTAACTATCACAGAATAATCAAGCCCAAAAAAAAGATTAAATATTCATTAGCACTTAATTCCAGATTAATCATGGATCTCCTATAAATGTCCAATCAAATTACTTCACTGAATCAAAAGGTGGAATTATTAGCCCAAGGATTAACAGAAATAAAAAATGAGAATAGTACTTTAAAACAAATTCTTAATGAATTTATTTCTCAAAAATCCACTGAAATACCTGAGCCTCATGTTAATCCCCCCATACCATTCAGTGGTGATCGCACTAAATTTCGCGAATTTAAAAATGCTTGTATGTTGCTCTTTACTTTGAAACCTAGAACCTACCGTACTGACAAAATTAAAGTTTACACTGCCATATCATATCTGTCAGGAGAACCTCGAGCATGGGCTGATAGGTTCTTAGAAAGTGAAGATCCCCTACTAAACTCATTAGAAATTTTTTTCCTTACTATGGCAGTACTGTATGATGACATCAATAAACAACAGACTGCAGAACAGAGGTTAAGATTCCTCAAGCAAGGGAAAAGGGCAGTAGAGGATTACATAGCTGATTTTCAGCTATGGGCCACTGATTCACAGTGGAACTCAGTCAGTTTAAAAAATCAATTCCGTTTGGGTCTATCCGAACACCTGAAAGATGAACTTTCAAGGGTGGACTATCCAGAGACACTAGAAGCTCTTATTAAATTGAGTATTGCTATAGATAGGAGATATCGTGAAAGAGTGAAAGACATCAATTTGAAGGCACTCTTAAGAAACCTTATCATTCCTACTCAGAGAAATCTACTACCAATCCTGTTCCAATGGAAATAGGGACAATACGCGGTCCACTTACCCAGGATGAGAAACAAAGAAGACGACTTGCCAACCTATGTTTATATTGTGCCAATAAGGAGAGCATGATGTTGCAAGTTGTCCAATCCTTCTACGTCAAAAGAAGGGTAAGTTGAATAAAGATTATAAATTTGAAACACTTTTAAAACCAACTCTCCTTGTACTAAACTTGTCTTTACAGTGGGATCTTCAACAACTGCAGAACGAGGCAATCGTTGATTCAGGAGCTGATGGTTTATTCATTGATGAATCTATTGTGAAATTAAATAAAATACCTATTGTGCAGAAAAACTCTCCCCTTTTCGTAAGAGTTATAGATGGTACACAAATATTAAAAGGTCCTATCACTCACCACACAATACCACTATTGACAATCACCCCTGACGGTCATAAAGAATTTTTAACTTTTGATGTAATCCCTAGGTCAATACACCCGATAATTCTAGGTTACCCCTGGTTGCAGAAACATAACCCATCTATTGACTGGTCACAAAATCATATAACATTCACTTCACAATACTGTCTTGACACCTGCTATCCCTATCTGACAATAGGACATATATCATCAGTCCTACCTGAGGATTACATAGAGTTTAGTGACGTGTTTAACCTAAAACATGCTGAAACACTACCTCCTCATAGGCATTTTGATTGCCCAATTGATATTAAACCTGGGATAGAAATACCATCAGGAAGGATTTTCCCTCTCTCTCAGAAAGAACTAAAACATATGAGAGAATATTAAGATGAAAATCTAAAAAAAAGGTTTTATCACCCCTTCATCTTCTCCCATAGCTTCCGCTTTTTTCTTTGTGACAAACAAAGACGGAACACTCCGACCAATCATAGATTATCGAGCATTAAATGCTGTCACCATTAAAAATCGATATCCCCTACCACTCATCCCAGAAATTATTGAACGTCTTCATGGAGCAACCATTTTTACTAAGCTTGATCTTAAAGGAGCTTACAATCTAATTAGAATGAAATCTGGGGATGAGTGGAAAACAGCTTTTAAAACCAGATATGGATTGTTCCAATATAACGTTATGCCATTTGGTTTAACAAACGCTCCGGCAACATTCCAATTCTTTATAAATGAGATCTTTAAAGAATTGATGGATGTCTGTGTTATTGTGTATCTGGATGATATTCTTATATATTCCAAGAATTTAACAGATCACAAAAAGCATGTTAGATGGGTTTTAGCTACCCTGAGAGACCATCATTTATATGCTAAGATGGAGAAATGTCATTTTCACAAAGACACAATCAAATTCCTTGGGTATATCATCTCACCCAAAGGTATACAAATGGGTCAAGAAAAACTAACTGCTATAGCTAATTGGCCTACACCTACCTCTGTAAAATCATTGCAGAAGTTCTTGGGTTTTACCAATTTTTATAGAAAGTTTATTAATCACTTCTCTTCTATTGTTCAACCTCTGACCCAACTAACTGGGAAACAGAAATATATATGGGATTCTAAAACAGAACAAGCTTTTCAACAACTAAAAAAAGAATTTACTACAGCACCTGTTCTAAGGTTACCAGATCCTGACTTACCCTATACATTGGAGGTTGACGCCTCAAATGTGGGAATAGGAGCTATACTCTCACAACCTGGACGGGAGGATTCTTTTCAACATCCTGTTGCCTACTTCTCTCGTACATTATCACCAGCAGAAAGAAACTATTCTGTTGGGGATAAGGAATTGCTGGCTATGAAATCTGCTATGGAACATTGGAGACATTTACTTGAGGGTACCACTCACCCATTCCAAGTGTTCACAGACCACAAGAATCTCCAATATCTTAAAAAGAATAAAACATTATCATCCAGACAAGTTCGATGGGCTTTGTTCCTTGATCGATTCAATTTCACACTCTCCCATATTCCTGGAACTAAGAATATTAAAGCTGATGCCCTTTCAAGATCTTTCGAAGCAGCTGAAGATTCTGATAATCTAACTCATGTAATTCCTCTCTCTAAAATAATCGGATCTACAACCTTAGTGTCATCTGATTTATATCAAGCACAACAATCAGATTTAGAAATACCTCCTATCTGTAATCCTGACTCTGAGTCTGGACTTTTTAAGTACAAAGAAAGAATTTATGTACCATTCTCTTTAAGAGAACAGATCATTCAGCAACATCATAATACTCCATTAGCAGGACATCCTGGTATTGAAAAAACAAATGAACTAATCCATAGAAACTACTGGTGGCCACATATGAAGTTGACTATTCAAGACTACATTTCTAATTGTCAAATCTGCGCAACTAAAAAGAAAGAGCATCACAAACCTTATGGATTGTTATGTCCATTACCTATACCACAGAAACCTTGGGATACCATATCCTTAGATTTCATTGTGGATTTGCCACAATCTCATGGCCATAACACAATAATGGTAGTTGTGGATCATCTAACAAGACTGGCACATTTTATTCCCTTAAAGAAGACACCTTCTGCCATCACGACTGCTACCGTTTTTAATAACCACATCGTACGGTTACATGGATTACCATCATCGATCGTATCAGATCGCGGAAGCCAATTTACCTCTAAATTCTGGAGATATCTATGTCAAACCTTGCAAATAACCCTTAGGTTCACAACCGCATTTCACCCACAATCTAACGGCCTCACTGAACGTCTGAATCAAATTTTGGAGCAATATCTCAGATGTTTTATATCAACACAGCAGAATGATTGGTATACTTTGTTACCTAGCGCTGAATTCGCTTATAACAATTCTACCAATTCGTCAACAAAGGTAACCCCATTTTATGCCACATATGGTTATCATCCCAGATCTTACCCCAACACTCTAACTTGTACACAGTCACCTTCTGTTTCTTCATACACTGACGCATTAAAGACGGTCATGACTGCACTACAAAATCACCTGAGCAATGCTAAAAAGTCACAGAAACTGTATTACAATAAAAAGAGAACACCTGCACCGGTGTATAACGTTAATGATTTAGTCTGGTTGTCCACAAAGAACATAAAATTACCAGTTCCTTCCAAGAAATTAGCTGATCAGTTTATTGGTCCATTTCCTATTAAGAAGGTCATTAATGAGAACGCAGTGACTTTGAAACTGCCACCAACCATGCATGTTCATCCCTCCTTCCATGTTTCGCTTTTGAAACCTTACAGGGGACAAGGAATTCCTAACCCTGTTTTTCCTGTTCTGGATCCCTTGGATTACGAAGTGGATGTCATATTGGACTCCAGACATCGCAGAGGAACACTGGAGTACCTTGTTCACTGGAAAGGGTATGATGACAGTGAGAACTCTTGGATTCCGATCCGTGATATGAATGCACCTGCCTTGTTAAAGGATTTTCACTCAGCTTTCCCTCTGAAACCTAGACCTCAATCCTGTGAGTGGGGTCCTTGAGAAGGGGGATCTGTCATGATTTCAGCTACAGACTATACCTTTAAATCATGATCTCCGCCCTATCCTTGCCCTATTTAAGTTACAACCTTACTTCACAGCTTTGCTTGATTATTGCAGTCTGTGGGTTGTCTGTTTCCTTTCACTCACTGTTCACTGCAAGCTAAATGAAGCTATTTCCTATGTTCTATTTCAGTGATTTGGGAACCTTGTTTTTGCCTCTCATATTATTATCTGCAATTTATCAAATCTGCTCACTAATAATCTACTTGAGGATTTTATCTCAACACCTTTAGTAAACAGGAACTTTTGTTTACTTCAACTTTAACCGGAACGTCTCTTCTATCCAATACACCTTGGTGACGTCATCCACGCAGCCTTCATCCTGTACGCGCAGCGCGCCAGCCTCACCTCAAACGCTGAGTACTCAGCACGGACCAACACAGACAATCTCTTGCTAATACCGGTAAATATTCTCAGTCCAATATTCGGATAAGGTATGTACATATGAATTACAAAAAGCATGCTGTTAATGAGATCTCCAACAAAGGCCATAAAAGTACACTCTCCACCTCGTATTTAATTTTGCGTTCACAACGCATTACTCCTCATTCATTTTTCCTGTTAATACGCTACTACAAATCAACATTTATTACGATCTCAATTTTCACATTATTACTGACCACAACTACAAATTGTTATCTGAAAGATATCCAAGTATTTTGTCTTTATTGTGACTTGCTCAATTACTTCAGTTATTTTTGTCTTCATTACTGTTTATTATTACTTATCATTCTAATTTGGTTTGAGTCTCTCTGACTGTTAGTTTAACAGTTCAGTGAATAAAAACAATCACTTTTTCCTATAGGAATTTGCTTTCTTTCAGGATCTCTTTAACAAGACATGTTAACAGAGAGAAAATGAAAGCATACATACATAAATATAGTGATAAATCACTAAAACTTAAAGTTTATAACAGTAACTATCACACCCACTGATGACTTTTTGAGAAAGTGTAGTGTTTGAACAGTGGTGCAGAGGCCCTCACAGCATATGTGTGTATGCCGCTGGAAAAAAAAAACCACTAATGATTTTTACCAGAAGCTTTTTTCCTAAACAAAGACTATTGAAAAAAATGCTTCTAATGTTTATATTTGTAAAATGCCTGAAGTGATATAACATTAATAATGTGCAACAAGTAAAAACTTCATCTGATATCCGTATGCAAAATCTACTGAACTCTGTGTCCCATAGGGGGTTGGGAAAGTTCCGTTATTTTATCTGTGCATGGGCTAGAAGGGAGGTTTAGGGGACAGGGGTGAAGGGTTGTGTAATTCAGGCATTAGGGTGTAAGTTTGGCAAAGCTGGGAGTATGTAAGGCGTTTATCATAGTTGAGGCTTGTCATGCATTCAGTGAGTTTTGCGGTTGTGCATTGAGTGCATTTCAGCACAGTGGGTAGTAATCTGTCAAATGCACAAGTAGAAGTATAATCAAGTTCACACTGAGAAAGTGACAAAAGTAATTTAACAATAACAATGAGTGAAAGATGAAAACTTAGCTGACATCTGCGTGGTTAGTCCGCTGTTGGAGGGGTTTCCTGTTGAGATTCATCCTGTAGGTGAGCCAGTGAAGGGGGGGGAGTTGAATATCCAGGTTCAGTGTCCTGTTGAAGTTGGGTAGATCTGTGAGGGTGCGGAATGTTGATGAGTTATTGTCCTTGTTGGCAATAATACAAGTTGGAAAGCCCCATCTGTAGGAGATTTTGTGTTCCCTGAGCACTACAGTAATACATTTTAAGTCTCTCCTTTTTTAGAGTGTCGTAGGGCAGAGATCTGAAAAGACATGTATCTCTATGCTGGCATGTATAAGTGGTTGAGTCTGGCATTTCTGGTAATATCTTCTTTATGCTTAAATGATAGAAGTTTCACAATGACATCTCTGGGTGGTGCTTTGTTCAGGGGTTTCGGCATGAGCACCTATGAGCTCTCTGTGTGTGTACTTCTGCGGCTGTGGGTGTATAATTGATGGTCTGGGCCTCAGTGTAGTGCTTCTAATCCGGTCTGGGGACTTGCAGAGCTGTGATAAAAAGCAATTTGAGTGTGTCAGTCTCAGTCAAAGAGTGGCAGAAAGTAAGCTTTTGTTAGGGTTATTAGCAGGCATCTTTTGCAGTTTAAACCCAGACAGGGGTCCTGTCTCTTGTGCCGGTTATAATGAGGCTGACTCTTCTGTATGCCGCAGGCTGAGACCTAGGGGTGAGATATTTCAGAGTCTGGTCTGTGGAAGTGATATTGTATTGGGTAGTTAGAGTAGTGTTGCTGCTGTCAGGTATGCAGTCAGGATAACTATGGGGCAGGTCAGGTGTCGCATCGCCCTTTTTCCTTTACTCTTTTACCTCAGGCCACCGGGGAAGTGTTGGACCATGTAAGTCTGCTAGGCCGCTGGACGCAGCAGTTAGCTGCAGCGGATACTACTGCTGCTAGGCTCTCTGCCGTGGTGCTTTTATGGAGGTTGATGTCAGCGGGTGTATATCTGGGCCCTCTCTGCCCGCTTCTGGATCTCGCGATTTGTATTGCGTCGCTCTGGGTTTCTTTGATGCGGTCAGGCCTGGGCTAGTGTCGGCGGCGTATGAGGGTAACAGACCTCAGGTTCACACTGAAACCCCACTAGGTAGTACGGCTTTGGAGTTTAGAGGATCGGGTCAGTCGGATCCGTTTCCTTAAGCGCCCAGGGCGGCTCGCCTAGTAGGGTCGGGTCTCTGCGGCTGTTTCAGTGCACACTGGGGTAATTGGTGTGTCTGTGAAGTGGCCCCTTTTGTTAACTCATGTTTGGTTGTTTATGTTGGGGATGGATGGAAATGGTAAGTGCCCCTACTATTAGGCTTTTGCACATGGGGTATCGGAGCCAAGCTTAGGCGACCATTCTCCTGCTTGTCCAGGCTCCGCCCCGGCTTTTATATATATATATATATATATATATATATATATATATATATATATATATATATATATATTATTATTATTTTTTTTTTTTATTTTTTTTTCTTAGGTTGCTTTCTTGGATTTGTCTTTTTAATCATATGGAAAAACAAAATGGTATGATCAGTATATTTGAATTATATTCTTTTACAACAAGACCTAAAGATTATTGGATACAGTTCCATGCTGAAACTTTTTAAGGGGATATTTTAATGCAAAAATTCAATGCAATATTTTTTTCATTACTGATGCTACTGTTACAATATGAGTAATTTGCTAAATATGATCAAATTATATATATGTATGTGTGTGATGTGACTGCTTAGTGTTCAGCTTGCTGAAAGTTTCTCAAGGACACACCTGTTCATGGACAGGAATAAAGCAGTAAAATCCTTTAGTTAAAATAGTTTAGTGAAAAAGTCCAGAAGTCAGAAGCCATGTGCGCAGCTGTCCAAAAGTTAGAAATAGCATAGAGGAATAGGTAAAGTGCAGAGATACAAATTACTTTACAAACAAAAATATACATTCTGCTGTTATGATGAACCAATCACACTGTTCGCCAACCCAAAATGATAACAAGCATCCGCCATTATCCATTTTGGGAAATATTAGCCGAAGGGGCCTGTCATTTAAAAGGTATATAAGATGGAGAGAGAGAGAAAAAGAGAGAGAGAAAAAGAGAGAGAGAAAGAGAGAGAAAGAAAAAGAGAAAGAAAAAGAAAAAGAGAAAGAAAAAGAGAGAAAGAGAGAGAAAGAAAAAGAGAGAAAGAGAGAGAGAAAGAAAAAGAGAGAAAGAAAAAGAGAGAAAGAGAGAGAGAAAGAAAAAGAGAGAAAGAGAGAGAGAAAGAAAAAGAGAGAAAAAGAGAGAAAGAAAGAAAAAGAGAGAAAAAGAGAGAAAGAAAAAGAGAAAAAGAGAGAAAGAAAAAGAGAGAAAAAGAGAGAAAGAAAAAGAGAGAAAAAGAGATAGAGAGAGATAAAGAAATAGAGATAGATAGATAGATAGATAGATAGAGAGAGAGAGAGAGAGAGAGAGAGAGAGAGAGAGAGAGAGATCTATTAGAGCTGCAACAACTAATCGTCATAATCGATTATGAAAATAGTTGTCAACGAATCTCATAATCGATTAGTTGGTTTGCAAATAGTTGGTCTGTGCACACCACCAGCTGCTTCACTCCAATGAACTCCTGCATTTGGTATTGTGTTTTATGGTTAGGTCCTTAGCCTAAAGGACGTCTACAGACGTCTACTTTTCACTTTTTCAGGACAGTATACGTTTACAACTACCCCTGGCTTATGTGCAACCCAGATACAATAGTCATCATTTGGATTGTTTATATTAAATCTGGTGATTTGGAACTATGCTTTTCATGATATAGTGCCAAGCTTGTTGTTTACACCTTGCCCCTAGATTGATGGGAGTTATTTAAATTGATGTGCACTATTATTTGTTTGCACAATTATTAGCGTATTGCTTGCTATTGTCGATTATATGTACTATATAAATAAATGTAGAAGAAGACCTAATAGTAAACAATGTTATTACATAATAGAGTTAAACAATATTCAACAATATTATACCACAATATTTATATATCAAAAAAGCTCAACATAAGTACATCACGTCTCCCAGGAGTATGCTAGAAACATATTTAGACAGCGAGACCCCATAGCAGATGTGTTCGTCACTTGGCAGATGAGAGAGTGCTGAAGGTTACGACACAGCCAACATAGCTTTTTAATGGGCATAGCTTTTTAATAAAATGCTAATTTTATTGTTTTTAATAAAATGCTAATAACATTGTTGTTTACTATTAGGGCTTCTACCACTTATCCACTGTTATCAGGTTTATTATGTGTAGTTTCATCCTTTTGTACTCACACTTTAAGTTATGCTCTTTGTGCTTTATGTGGTCTCCGTGTCATGGATTGTATTTGAGACCTCTTGTTGCTCTATTATAGCACGGTCCAGTGTTGGGGTTTATCCCCGCACATTTTCCAATCCGATTTCATGACACGGCTACCACAGTTATCTATAGCTGTAGCCTTATGTCGGGCCATTCACACTACGCGCTGTTTATAGCGGTTGCTTTGACAACCGTAGAGTTACACTGTTGTGAGCGTGAGGGCACGCATGCGCGTGAGTGTGAATGGACATGACATACTATTCTGTTGCCGCCGCCCCCTGTATATACCCGATCTGTTGCCGTGGTTACGGCGGTAGCCACGATATAAGTCGGCGTGAGTCTATGACGCTCACGGAGCTGATTTGGATTGCGGTGGTTTGGCTGTAAATATTTTGTGTATTTAAGGAATGCCAATTTTAATGTTTGTTAGGAGGTTGAGGTGCTTAGTTGTACTTGTTAAGGTGACATTTGACAAAGGCACAAGATATGTGCAGAAACGTTATGTCTTTTTAATCATATGTATTAAAGGATGCTTTTAATTTATAAAGCCCAGTGAGTGCCTGCTTTTTTTCTGGACATTCTATCTACTGCTAGCAGTGCACCTTGGCATATTATACTGATGGGGTAAGATTGTGCTGTCCTGTTTGGATTCTATGTTCTTGCCTTTGGCTTTTGGGACAAGCACTCCCCTTATATAACACAATATCTGTGGACTTTGCTTCAGTGCTACACACCTGGAACCATCTTTGACAAACTGTTTTAACCTGTGTGTTTTTTATCTGGCCTATATTTCTGGATACACTATAAGTTGAACCATGGCAGAGGCTGCAGTGAACATGGATAACCTATATTATGATGAAGATTTCAACACAGATCCCCTGGCGTTCACGGATGAGGATGCAGAGAGGATAAGAATTTCTGATGAGCTGAGTGAGTTGAGAGGTGACACACCCATTAATGTATACCATAAATTGCTTAACCTACGTAGGAAAGAGATAGATTATCATTTACATGCCGTACTTTTATCTGGCTACCATAGAAAAAAAATTATTCCTAGAGGCTTCAGGGTCAAGAACATACCAACTCTAGGCAGACAAAATGTTGATTTTTGTAGAAGATGGTGCTCCATACTCAATAAATGTGCATATGACCTCATACTTCTAGTCATTGAGGAAGTGACCAGATTAGAAGCTAAGATTAAAAATGAAATTGAGGTTGTTAAAGCAAATAGTTTGCATGTACTTACTGAGGATGTGAGTCAGGAGTGGATTGCTACATTGGATGGCTTGGTTAATAAATACCGTAGCAATCTAATTGCATTTAAAAATAAAAAATTGAATAATGTAGAAAATTATTATAGGGAAAAAAAAAGTATACAAGTGGTTGTATGGGAAGGATGAATTGATACAAAATAGACGCCACAGAAATTTGCGCTCCACAAACACCCTAAGTGTGGTGGACAGTAGTGGAGGTGATTCCTCCAGCACGGAGGGCACCTCAAATGAGAGGCCTGCCATTGATAATACACAAACCACACAATCTTTTTTAGGGGTGGCCACACGTTCCACCAAAAAAAAACCATAATGCCTCAGGCCAAAAAAGGCCCAAAGGATGTAAGATCAGAAGGGGAGGGTATAGACCTCAAACAAACAAAAAAGAAATGAATATTGTTTTCAATTTAAGTAGTAGGCCTTTAAGTGATGCTGATAATTCTTTGTTGAATCAGGGGTTTATCTTATGTTCCTACTCCTAAATTTGACCCCTTTTATAAACTTGTGGACATAAACAGATTTCAGCATCAACTTAAACTTAGGGACCATTTTAGGGGTCAGGCATATCAACCTGAACCTTTTAAAAAAGCTTCTACTTATGAGCCACCAAATACTCATACTTCGATTAGAAGTTATACACGACTACTTACAAATAACATCAAAGCTACGTCACAAACTCAGATTTATCCTAATCTTAATGTTGCTGAATCCAAAGCACTTAAAGATCTAAGCAGTGATATGTCTATTATCATCCGCCCTGCGGATAAGGGCGGGTCCAAAGTCATCCAAGACTATGTTGACTATCGTAAAGAGGCTCTCAGGCAGCTATCTGACAGTAACACCTACACCAAATTGAAGGGTAATCCTACTGTAAATTACAAGGAGTATATTGATAATTTTCTGCAGCGCAATTTTGAAGCTGGCATAATAAGTGAGAGTGAACTATCCTTTCTGACCACTGACCATCCCACTATACCAGTTCTGTACTTGCTCCCAAAGGTGCATAAAACACTTGTTAATCCACCGGGCAGGCCTATAGTGTCTGCCCGTGGTTCAGTGCTTACCAATTTGGCTGTCTATGCTGATTCGTATCTACAGAATGTGGTTAAAAATACCAAAAAGTATCTGAAGGACTCACCGAGTCTACTTAGGATACTTAAGGAATTTCCTGACTTACAGGCTAATGACATTTTAGTCACCATGGACGTTGACAGCCTCTACACTGTTATTCCCCACATGGGGGGTGTGGAGGCTGTCAGGTCCATGGTGACAGGTAACATACATTACAATGGACCACCAGTAGAATTTCTATGTGAATTGTTATCTCTCTGTTTGGAGAGGAATTATTTCAAATTTGAGAGCAATTTCTACCTACAGATAGAGGGTACTGCCATGGGTTTGAACGTGGCACCCACGTACGCAAATATATACATGGCCTGGTATGAGCAAGAACTCATGAAGCCCTTTGATCATCCTTATTGTGAGATACTATACTTGCTACATTGACAATGTGTTCCTGATATGGCGGGGCAGTGAGGCTATGTTGCGTGAGTGGGTGTCAGGTTTGAACTCCATGGCGAACTCCATGGCAAGCCCCATTAGGTTCAAACTTGAGTTTGACCTAACAAATGTACAGTTTTTGGATTTGAATATCTTTAAGGTTGATGCCTGCGGTGAACTGCGGTTTGGAACATCATTATACACGAAACCGACCGACCGCAATTCACTTCTTGATGCTAGAAGTTTTCACCCCAGGCATCAAATGCCATGAACGAGATACGAGATATCCAGGAGAAGTTGTTACACACAGATACTACCTCGAATACTGGGACCTTGATCATACAACCCAAGGAACAGTTGAATATGATCACGACATATGTTCCCAAGTGTGAGAATTTAACTGGAGCAGTAAGGAAACATTGGCCAGTGTTTGAAAGTGATTCCACCCTGCCGTTTCGGAATATGTCGGCACATAGGATGGTATATAGCAGAGCTAAAAATCTGAGGGATATTCTTGTTAAGTCTGATTCAACTACACACTATAAAAAGGATACCTGGTTGAAATCTTCAAAGAAGGGTTGTTGCCCGTGCGCCAGCTGTGTCACCGGTAATGGTATGATGATGGGTGATACCTTTCAGCACTCACATAACAATCACAGATTCAAGATTCACCATCGCCTGACATGCACTAGCACGAACGTCATATACATCCTGATTTGCCCGTGCTCCAAAGTGTATGTGGGCAAAATGGTCACCACCTTTCGTGAAAGGATGGCCAATCACAGGATCGTAATAACTTTAATTTGCCAATGTTATTTGACGATATGGAGCATTTATTGATAAAAGAAAAGAAGCTCAAATGGGGCATTTGGACTTTAGAGAAATACTTAACACAAAATATGATACCAAGGGGTCTCAGAATGAGTAAATTCCCGACCTTTGAGACAGAGGATCAGGAATTTATAGAAATGTGGAACAATGTACTAAGTGACTGTTCAATAAGGTTGATGAAGCTTTTGATTACTTTTAAAACAAACCTTTTGGTTATGATTAGATCTGAGATTGAAGAGGTGCAGTTACTTTTGAATAACTTTTGCAATGATGTTGATTATCCAAATTTTGACAATGTATTACAACGTACCCTTTTAGAGGTTAAGAATGAGCTAGTAGGCATTAAACACAACAAGTTCATTAGAGATAAAACTGATTATGATAATAACAAGGTTTACATTTGGAACAAGAGTCAGAGGTCACAAGCCAGGAGATTTCATATCCAGTCCAGAGGAGGTAGATGTGGGAGAGGCAGAAGACGTAGAGGTAGAGGGAACAAAACTGTGTCCTTTTCTGAAAGTGAGGCAGATTCAGGAGGTGATAGCTCCCAGTCAGAGAATGAAGGGACCTTTTCCCAGGATTTAGTGGAAATGAATACTAACTATAACAGGACAGGGGGCTATAACCTCCCCCCACGAGGAAGGGGAAATAGGCCAGGCTTTGGTAGAGCAAGGGCCTTACAGCACACAGTACAAACTAGGGACAAGCAGAATCAGTACAATAGGTATCAGACATCTACTAATTATTCTAATTACTCTTATCCCTCTACACAGCAGGGTGCTGGCAACCATTCCTATGCATGAACACACTATGGTACCAGCAACCGCCATCATCCATCTACACAGCAGGAGGCTAGTAATTATTCCTATCCACCCACTCAGCAGGGCACTAACAGTGGACAGGTTAGGGATGAGGAATTGTTACAGCTGGAACAGGTTTTTCGGATAGGCCAACATCCGAGAGATGGGGGGGGCACGAGCACACAGATACCCCAGCAAGGAAGATATCCGCTGAGGCAGACTCGTGCCCCGTCCAAATATGTACCGTCCTAAACCTGTCCAGCCACAATTTGACCACTGAGGAAAGGAGAGTGTTGTCCTATGGTCTTGGTTTTGTACCCACAGTGAACTTTAATCTGTTTAAGACTATGCTTGATCTTAACAAATTTGTTCGCAATATTACTTTGCGTAAACACTTTGGGGACACTAACCAGGACCAGACGTTAACAACACCTGGGCATGGTGTCCATAATACATGGCCCAATGAGTTGGGGTTCATGGAAACATGTGACCTAATTGCCCTGGAAGAGCTGGAAGGAGAGGGGTCTACATCAATAGATGAGACAAATAAGGATATTATTAAAAGATATCGTAACCCCTCTACCTTCTACCCTTTACAGAGCAGAGGTAACATCATTGAAACCTTTTATAAACGAGTGGAAAATGACTTAAGACAATTATCCTTAACCAGGATGACAGGTTTTAATAACCTAACTAAGATGAACGCCTGGCCCTCAAGTCATTAGAACAGAATCCTAGCCTGGTGATCAAGCAGGCAGATAAGGGGGGCTCAGTGGTCGTAATGGACAGGGCTGATTACATCAGAGAAGCCCTGAGACAGTTGCAGGACACTGACAACTATGAACACCTTAGACAAAATCCCACAAATAAATTTCAACATGAGTTAGTGCACCTTCTGGATGGAGCAGTGGAGGACGGTCTAATTGATTTAGAAACATCCAAGTATCTTTATGTAGAACATCCAGTGATCCCACTGTTTCACCATCTACCGAAGGTGCACAAGACCCTAGAGAATGTACAGGGCAGACCTATAGTCAATGGTATAGGTTCAATGTTGGAACATCTGTCCGAGTGGCTAGATGGGATACTACAGCCCTTGGTTAAATCCCTCCCTAGTTATACTAGGGATTCTAAACAGGTGTTGAATAAGGTTGAAAATATGAGATGGTTACCGGATTGTGGATGGCTCACTGTGGATGTGTCTCACTGTTCTCCTCTATACCCCATATTTGGGGCCTAAAAGCAGTGGCATATTTTTTGGAGAGTGGGACTACGCACAGTGAGCCTTTCAGAAATTTTGTACTGGAGGTGACTCAGTTTTTACTGTCACACAATTATTTTCAGTTTGAGGGGGAGTTCTATCTGCAGAGATGCGGGACCGCTATGGGTGCAAAGTTTGCGCCAACCTATGCCAACCTGTTCATGGGTTGGTGGCAGCGGTTCAGCATCTATGCAGATGGAAACCCCTTCAGGCCTGCCATCATGTTGTACCTACGCTATATTGACGACTTGCTGTTTGTCTGGCGGGGCGAAAAGGAACAGGCAGAATGCTTTGTGGATTATTTGAGGACAAATGACGTGAACTTACGTTTTACACTCGAGTTTAGTAAGAACACAGTACATTACTTAGATTTAGAATTGAAGGGGTGGCCAACAGGTAGAGTCACCTCAGAAGTCTACAGAAAACCAATATCAGGTAACAGTCTCTTACATGCTAAGAGCTGTCATCCAAAGCAAATGCCGTATTCAGTAGCTAAGGGACAATTTGTACGGCTGAAACGCAATTGCACTTTGCCCCTTAGCTATAACAAACATGCGGATGAATTGGAACAACGCCTACTACAGAGAGGCTATAATAGAAAGATCATTAAAAAAGCTAGATATGAGGTTAATTCCCTATCTAGGGAACAACTTCTAAGGGATAAGTCACCCGCCAGAGAGAATCAAGGGAATAAATTGACCTTTGTCACAGACTATTCGGCTCAGTATGGTGAAATCTGTGACATAGTCAGAAACCACTTTCGTCTGTTAGTAGCAGATGATACCCTTGCAGTGACTGCTAGGAATGGCTGCAGATTCTCCTACAGGAGAAATAAGACCATTGGGAACTCAGTGTCGCCATCCATGCTTAGGAAACCAGACTCAGCAATGGCATCATCATCCTCCTGGCTCAGACATAGAGGTACCTACAGGTGTGGCTACTCAAAGTGCAAGGCCTGTAAGTATGTCCAAGTGGGGACCACTTTCTCTTCGGTAGTAACCGGTGAAACCTTTGACATTACATCCTGTTTAAATTGTAGATCATCTTATTGCATCTACCTTCCCTGGTGCTCAGTCTGTGAACTGCAGTACATAGGTTTGACCACCAGGGATGTTAGATCTAGGATTAGGGAACACCTGTCCACCATACGGGTGGGTAAGAGCAGTACACCTTTGGTCTCCCATTTTGTTCAGCAACATGATAAAGACTGTCGCTCCTAGAGCTGGATGATTGTAGAAAAGGTTCAACCACAGAAGAGAGGGGGTGACCAATTCAAGATCTTATCCAGACAGGAAATGTATTGGATTTTTAGGCTCCAGACTAAAAGACCTCTGGGCCTAAACTCTGAGTATGATTTTATTAATCATTGGAATTAGATTGTGGTTACCTCTGGTATAAAGGTTTCAATTTATATATTAATCTGAAAATCTAAAATTAAAATTGAAACACCAAAACTAAAGAGATTTTTGGAAGCTTGTAATCTTTGGTATTTAATCATAATACACACACTTGTGTGATTTTTATATGCTCCATTGTCCTCTTATTTAAAATATATATATTTTCAGAAATACATATACACAATAGGATGTTTATAACATATAATTTAAATGTATGTGGAGATTAAAGTAAATGCTCCTTTAAGGTACTTCGTATATATATGTCAAGTTATTGACCATAGTATATATATATATAGTATTCCAGTTGTATATGTGTCTTGTATTTGGGACTAAAAGTTAGCGCCCCTTTCAAGTATTCTGGGTATATATGCCATGGAAGTTGATCAATGTATAGGTATCACAGTACATGCTCCATCCCCTGTGTCTTTAAATTTCAATTATTGACCCACCAATAGCATTGGAGTACTGGGTTTATAAGGTATTTGATTTTAAAGGTTTTAAGGACTATGATTACGGCGTTCTGGGCTGAAACATGTCAGTCTGTTTAACAATAGGGGTGTTTATCCCCTCTCTCTATATGTTTTAATTTTGTTACAATAAAGTTTATTTTTATTTAAGTTTGAGGTGCCTGGCGAATTTCCTTTTCTTTTTTGCAATCACAGGTGTGCCATACGTGAGGCCCTGAAACAGGGCAAATCGGATCAGCCGGTGGCACGGCACTGCACTGCATTGAATATAAACACACTGTTTCGAGCATACGCTACATGCTCATTGATCAGGAGCCTCCTCTAATTAGGGGTGGCAATCGGGCCAATAGATTACAGCAACGAGAGAGCAGATGGATCTACCGTCTTGATACTCTGGCACCTAAGGGGCTGAATACATACTTGGACTTTAGCCCATTTTATTAAAAAGCTATGCCCATTAAAAAGCTATGTTGGCTGTGTCGTAACCTTCAGCACTCTCTCATCTGCCAAGTGACGAACACATCTGCTATGGGGTCTCGCTGTCTAAATATGTTTCTAGCATACTCCTGGGAGACGTGATGTACTTATGTTGAGCTTTTTTGATATATAAATATTGTGGAATAATATTGTTGAATATTGTTTAACTCTATTATGTAATAACATTGTTGTTTACTATTAGGGCTTCTACCACTTAACTGTTATCAGGTTTATTGTGTGTAGTTTCATCCTTTTGTACTCACACTTTAAGTTATGCTCTTTTGTGCTTTATGTGGTCTCCGTGTCATGGATTGTATTTGAGACTTCTTGTTGCTCTATTATAGCACGGTCCAGTGTTGGGGTTTATCCCCACACATTTTCCAATCCGATGTCATGACACGGCTACCACAGTTATCTATAGCTGTAGCCTTATGTCGGCCCATTCACACTACTCGCTGTTTGCTTTGACAACCGTAGAGTTACACTGTTGTGAGCGTGAGGGCGCGCATGCGCGTGAATGGACATGACATACTATTCTGTTGCCGCTGCCCCCTGTATATACCCGATCTGTTGCCGTGGTTACGGCGGTAGCCACGATATGACGTCAGATAAGTCGGCGTGAGTCTATGACGCTCACGGAGCTGATTTGGATTGCGGTGGTTTGGCGGTAAATATTTTGTGTATTTAAGGAATGCCGATTTTAATGTTTGTTAGGAGGTTGAGGTGCTTAGTTGTACTTGTTAAGGTGACATTTGACAAAGGCACAAGATATGTGCAGAAACGTTATGTCTTTTTAATCATATGTATTAAAGGATGCTTTTAATTTATAAAGCCCAGTGAGTGCCTGCTTTTTTCTGGACATTATATATATATATATATTCATTATTAGCTTGGTTCTCTTGGTATCCCTTGTTGAAGAGTAAAGCTAGGTTGGCTCAGGAGCATCCACGTGTCTTTAGCATTTTAGCATTGTACGACACACCAGTGTATAAAATTGCTGCAAACATTATTTAAAACACTGCTGCCAAAGAGTGCTAAACACATGCACACTCCTGAGGTTTACTCTTCAACAAAAGATAGTAAGAGAACAGAGTAAATTGGTAATAGAAGTAAACATTTTGCACATCAATTCTGCAACATAAATTAAAGCAAGCTTTTCTATTATGTTCACATGAATTGTGGGATGAGAGAAATTTTTAGCAGTATTAGTAAATCTGTGTCTGAATTCATTTCAGAGCTCTATGTTTCTAGCACTTTTTTTTAGCACCTAGATCTGTGTGTTTACGCACATGGGGTAAACTTGTGCACAATGCATTGAGTCTATATTTATATATCCTGCACAATTTGTTTGCTGCTGGAATTATGTTTCTTTGCGCATGCACAGTATATGTGCCAGAGTCCCTAAAGCAGGTATAGTTTTTAATAGCAGCATTTTTATAAACAAAAATACAACGCAAAAGTACTCCTATTCCAACCTGAAATCCGTGCAAATACATTTACATGTTGAACATTATATCTTTTAATGCTTTTTTCCTTTAAATGTTCTTTTTGTTTCACCTGGTCTGTACACTGCAGTTTCTATCAGTCCCGCACGCCCATCACTTACCCTGCACAGTGCAAGCACTCCTAGTTCTACCTCAGGCTGTCATTGAAAACTTCCGCATCACGTGACTCGGTTAACTTTATAGAGTATTTTTTTTAAAGGGTTCACCAATCGGATGGCGCTGAGGCGGTGCTAATGCTCCTAATGCCGACATTCGATTGGCTGGCTGGGCAGTGGTACTGCAGTGCTAGTATATGTTGCAAAAGTCGAATTGATTCATACAAGCTAAGCACATAAATATATATTTAGATTATACCACCGTATTCACTTTAGTAAGGACACAGTTATATTCTACTTATTTTAAATGAGTGATATAGTCCCTTACCAATAATGTATTTTACCAAGTGAAGGTATTTTAAACTCATGTAGTATCTAACTTGAAATGATGATAATATTAATACAGTGACTTACATCGCGTGTTTAGCTGTATTTATATATTATAAAGTTGTGCTTGTTCCATTCTCAATAGAGCGACTGAAGCTCAAGTTCTGAAACATAAGAGACAATAATCTGACACAGGTTTATAAATCATCTTGTCACTTACCCTGGTGCTTTGTAGCTCTGGTCCATCTATGTTTTTCTCCACCTGTCCCTGTATACCCCGCCCCTTGTATGGCCCAACCCTGTACCAACACAAGTTTTTTTCCCTCAACGGAACATGAAACACATTTTACTTTCATTTTTCAGTTAGTGTACATTAAAAAAGAACTTTTCAGTTTACTTCCATTATTAAAGGGATATGAAACACACAGTTTTTCTTTTGTGATTTAGATAGACTATGCAGTTTCTAATTTATATTTTGAATTTTTCTTCGTTTTCTGTCTATCTTTAGTTGAAAAGCAGGGTCATATGCTTAGGAGCCAGCCCATTTCTGGAGCTCTATATGGCATCAGTTTTGAAAGAATGTTATCCATTTGCATTTTGCAAGAGCACTAGATGGCAGCACTATTTCGTACCATTTAGTTCTCCAGAGGCCTACCTAGGTAGCGCCTCAACACAGAATATCATGGGAACTAAGCAAATTTGATCATAGAAGTAAATTGGATTTTTTTTTTTTAATTGTATGATCTGAATGACAAAAGAAACGTCTTGGGTTTCATATCCCTTTAAATGTATCCTTTGTTGAAAAGCAGATCAGTAGGCTCAGGAGTGTGCACATGTCTGGAACACTATATAGCAGCAGTTTTGCAAGAATATTTTTAACATTGTACAAACACTGCTGCCATCTAAAAATTAACAAAAAGTAACAGCACTACCTAAATGTACTATCTAAATCTAACCTTATGTATCAGGGGTGCACGAGTAAGGTATCGCCTACATACCCAAAACTCATACAAATAAAAAATACTCAAGCACTCCAAATAGATCAAATACTGTAATATATATATATTTTTTTTAATATATTTATTGTTTTATACAGAAAACATGAAATGACAAAGTATTACTTAGTTAGACATTCCAGAAAATGTGCATTCAAGAGGTCTTGAGCAGAATGTTACATATAGTCATGCCATGGCCTGAACTAGCAGGAAAAACAAATATAAAGTGGTGACAGCGACATGGTATGGCACATCAACATAGAATATGACGAAACAACACCCACCTAAACAAGACAAAACAAAACAAGACAAAACAAAGCAAACCAAGCAAGACAAAACAAAACAGAACAAAACAAAACAGAACAAAGCAAACCAAGCAAGACAAAAAAAAAAAAAAAAGAGAAACAGTAAAAAAAAAAGGAGAACTCCAACATGTACTTCTCTGAGCTATGATTTCTAGTGCTATAGTGCAACTTCTCTTATAATTTCCCCCCTTAATACTGCATTTTGAATCCATGCAGAATAATGGGGCTATAAGTCTCTTTTGAATTTCTACTGGATTTGAAAATATATAATTACTCCATTTTTTAAAGAAGAAATCAATTTCATTTTCTGCACCGCTTGAAGTTTCATATTGTTCCAATATTAATTTGGTGTCTAACATGTTAAGGAGCGTAGATAGAGCAGGCTTTTTAGTAGATTTCCAAGAGGAAAAAATGACATTTCTTGCACAGAGTATTATAAAATGAATAAAGATTGTGTTCTCTTCCCTGTTATATTTCTTCAAAAAGATAATTTCAAGCTTATTCAAGACTACTTCATACTTTAAAATGTTAGACAGCCAGAAGGACACCTTTCCCCAAAACTGATTTACCTTAGGACACGCCCATATACAATGAATCAAATTGGCATTAGGATATCTACATCTAAGGCACTCATAGACTTGCACTTTATTCCACCTTCCTAGATCCTCTGGGGTGATATATACTCTCGGCTAGATTTAGAGTTCTGCGGCCAAAGGGGTGCGTTAGCTACGCGTGTATTTTTTCCCCCGCACCTTTTAAATACTGATGGTATTTAGAGTTCACAGAAGGGCTGCGTTAGGCTCCAAAAAGGGAGTGTACAGGCATATTTACCGCCACTGCAACTCTCAATACCAGCGGTGCTTACGGACGCGGCCAGCTTCAAAAACGTGCTTGTGCACGATTCCCCCATAGGAAACAATGGGGCAGTTTGAGCTGAAAAAAAACCTAACACCTGCAAAAAAGCAGCGTTCAGCTCCTAACGCAACCCCATTGTTTCCTATGGGGAAACACTTCCTATGTCTGCACCTAACACCCTAACATGAACCCCGAGTCTAAACACCCCTAACCTTACACTTATTAACCCCTAATCTGCCGCCCCCGCTATCGCTGACCCCTGCATTACACTTTTAACCCCTAATCTTCCGCTCCGTACACCGCCACAACCTACTTTATCCCTATGAACCCCTAATCTGCTGCCCCTAACCCCCGCCGACCCCTATATTATATTTATTAACCCCTAATCTGCCTCCCCCAACGTCGCCGCTACCTACAATTATTAACCCCTAATCTGCCGACCGGACCTCACCGCTACTCTAATAAATTTATTAACCCCTAAAGCTAAGTCTAACCCTAACCCTAACACCCCCCTAAGTTAAATATAATTTTTATCTAACGAAATAAAATAAATCTTATTCAATAAATTATTCCTATTTAAAGCTAAATACTTACCTGTAAAATAAACCCTGATATAGCTACAATATAACAAATAATTATATTGTAGCTATTTTAGGATTAATATTTATTTTACAGGCAACTTTGTATTTATTTTAACCAGGTACAATAGCTATTAAATCGTTAATAACGATTTAATAGCTACCTAGTTAAAATAATTACCAAATTACCTGTAAAATAAATCCTAACCTAAGTTACAATTAAACCTAACACTACACTATCAATAAATTAATTAAATAAACTACCTACAATTATCTACAATTAAATCAACTAAACTAAATTACAAAAAAAAAAAACACTAAATTACAAAAAATAAAAAAAAGATTACAAGAATTTTAAACTAATTACACCTACTCTAAGCCCCCTAAAAAAATAACAAAGCCCCCCAAAATAAAAAAATGCCCTACCCTATTCAACAATAAAAATTGTAAAGCTCTTTTACCTTACCAGCCCTTAAAAGGGCCTTTTGCGGGGCATGCCCCAAAGAATTCTGCTCTTTTGCCTGTAAAAAAAAACATACAATACCCCCCCCAACATTACAACCCACCACCCACATACCCCTAATCTAACCCAAACCCCCTTAAATAAACCTAACACTAAGCCCCTGAAGATCTCCCTACCTTGTCTTCACCACGCCGGGTATCACAGATCCGTCCAGATGAGGGTCCTAAGTCTTCATCCAATCCGGCTGAAGTCTTCATCCAAGCAGGGGCTGAAGAGGTCCATCATCTGGCTGAAGTCTTCATCCAAGCGGGGGCTGAAGAGGTCCATCATCCGGCTGAAGTCTTCTATCAAGCGGCATCTTCAATCTTCTTTCTTCCGGCTCCATCTTCATCCCGCCGATGCGGAACATCCTTCCTCCAAGACGAACTCCCGACGAATGAAGGTTCCTTTAAGGGACGTCATCCAAGATGGCGTCCCTTGAATTCCGATTGGCTGATAGGATTCTATCAGCCAATCGGAATTAAGGTAGGAAAATTCTGATTGGCTGATTGAATCAGCCAATCAGATTCAAGTTCAATCCGATTGGCTGATTGGATCAGCCAATCAGATTGAGCTCGCATTCTATTGGCTGATCGGAACAGCCAATAGAATGCGAGCTCAAGCTGATTGGCTGATTGGATCAGCCAATCGGATTGAACTTGAATCTGATTGGCTGATTCCATCAGCCAATTAGATTATTCCTACCTTAATTCCGATTGGCTGATAGAATCCTATCAGCCAATCGGAATTCGAGGGACGCCATCTTGGATGACGTCCCTTAAAGGAACCTTCATTCGTCGGGAGTTCGTCGTGGAGGAAGGATGTTCCGTGTCGGCGGGATGAAGATGGAGCCAGAAGAAAGAAGATTGAAGATGCCGCTTGTAAATTTGTAAATTATTTTTTTATTTTTTGTAACTTAGTTCTTTTTTTATTTTTTGTACTTTAGTTAGTGTATTTATTTGTAGGTATTTGTATTTAATTTATTGATAGTGTAGTGTTAGGTTTAATTGTAACTTAGGTTAGGATTTATTTTACTGGTAATTTTGTATTTCTTTTAGCTAGGTAGTTATTAAATAGTTAATAACTATTTAATAGCTATTGTACCTGGTTAAAATAAATACAAAGTTGCCTGTAAAATAAATATTAATCCCAAAATAGCTACAATATAATTATTTGTTATATTGTAGCTATATTAGGGTTTATTTTACAGGTAAGTATTTAACTTTAAATAGGAATAATTTATTTAATAAGATTTAATTTATTTCGTTAGATAAAAATTATATTTAACTTAGGGGGGTGTTAGTGTTAGGTTTAGACTTAGCTTTAGGGGTTAATACATTTATTAGAGTAGCGGCGAGGTCCGGTCGGCAGATTAGGGGTTAATAATTGTAGGTAGCGGCGACGTTGGGGGAGGCAGATTAGGGGTTAATAAATATAATATAGGGGTCGGCGGGGGTTAGGGGCAGCAGATTAGGGGTTCATAGGGATAAAGTAGGTTGTGGCGGTGTACGGAGCGGAAGATTAGGGGTTAAAAGTGTAATGCAGGGGTCAGCGATAGCGGGGGCGGCAGATTAGGGGTTAATAAGTGTAAGGTTAGGGGTGTTTAGACTCGGGGTTCATGTTAGGGTGTTAGGTGCAGACATAGGAAGTGTTTCCCCATAGTGTAGGTAGATAGCGGCGACATGGGGGGGGCAGATTAGGGGTTAATAAATATTATGTAGGTGTCGGCGGTGTTAGGGGCAGCAGATTAGGGGTACATAGGGATAATGTAGGTGGCGGCGGTGTGCGGTGGGCAGATTAGGGGTTAAAAAATTTTAATAGAGTGGCGGCGATGTGGGGGGCCTCGGTTTAGGGGTGCATAGGTAGTTTATGGATGTTAGTGTAGTTTAGAGCACAGTAGTTAAGAGCTTTACGAACCGGCGTTAGCCCAGAAAGTTCTTAACTCCTGGCTTTTCTCTGCGGCTAGAGCCAAGACTCTAAATACCGGCGTTAGAAAGATCCCATTGAAAAGATAGGATACGCAATTGGCGTAGGGGGATCTGCGGTATGGAAAAGTTGCGGCTGGAAAGTGAGCGTTAGACCCTTACCTACAAGACTCTAAATACCAGCGGGCGGCCAAAACCAGCGTTAGGACCCCCTAACACTGGTTTGGACGGCTAACGCAGAACTCTAAATCTAGGCGTCTATTAATTAACTTAATATGGGATTCATATGGGATTCGCGCAAAGCTAGTTGTGGGGTAGCCGCCCATGCCCTTAAGATACTTTTTACAATTATCTTGTTCTCTATACCTGCAATATCTAGGGACCATTTTGCTCGCAGACGTTCCATAGCCGTCTGGCCTTCTTTGAGTAATAGATTATACCATTGAGAGATAGACACTTTGCCCTTTTGAAAAACATTTAAAGCCATATATACTCTTTCCCAGTTTTTATGGAAATCTTCCCAATATAAATTATTAAGAAAGTGTCTAATTTGAAAGTAACCAAATAAATCTTGATTGGGAAGATTATATTTTTCTTTCAGGTCACTGAACATGTATATGGTGTTTTTTGTGGGTCTATGCACTGAGCAAAAAACTCGAGGCCATTTATTTTCCACCTTTTAAAAACTTCTGTAGCATAACCCGAAGGAAATATGGGGTTATTTTGTATAGGTAAATATTTAGAACACTGAAAATTAATATCCAGAGCACGACATAATTTTTGCCAAGCTAATAAACAAATAAAAAATTTTAAGCATGGGGGGCCAGTCTTTTTGGTGTGTGGGAACAAGTGCCTTTAAAGAGAAAGGCTTGAAAAACTCCACTTCAATATCTCTGAGAGCTAAGAACCCTTTATCTAATAGCCAGCCTGGGACGATTTTGATTAGGCAAGCAAGATTGTACTTTGTGAATTGAAGGAAAGCTAAGGCCTGCCTGTTCTTTCGACTGACTTAATTTTTTTAAAGTTAACTTTGGTTTAGTGTCACCCCAAAAGAAGCGTCCGAATGTAGTATTAAGCTGCTTTATATCGGCCTTGTGAAGAAAAAGAGGTATATTTTGCATCACGTATAATAGTTTAGGTAGCGCAATCATTTTGAATAAGTTAATTTTAGCCACCAGAGATAAAGGAAAGGAAGCCCATTTTAACATGTCTTCTATAATTTTCTTAATCACCCCGGAGAAATTTGCCCGATACCACTCCTCAGGACAAGAAGATACACTAATTCCCAGATATGTTATGCTTTTGACGAGGATGTGGGTCTCTAATGCGATTTAACCATAGAATTTCTGATTTCTTTGAATTTATTGCATAACCAGAAAATGAACCATATACTTCAAGCAATCTCAAAAGCGTGGGTACATTTTCCCGAGTGTTGGCAAGATAAACAAGGAGGTCATCCGCATATAGAGATATTTGAATGTCTATATCGCCCACTTTTAATCCCCTATATTATGTAAGGCAATAGCTAGCGGTTCAACACTAAGATTAAAAAGAAGCGGGGACAACGGGCAACCCTGTCGGGTGCCACAAAACAATTGAAAGTATTCTGTGCATGCCCTGTTGACAATTAACGCAGACCTCGGTTTGTCATATAATGCCTGGATAAATGATAAAAACGGACCTTTAAAGCCAAATTGTTCTAGCGTGAAGCATAAGTGCCCCCAGCTGATGGAATCGAATGCCTTTTCAGCATCTAGGGCAATGATTGCCTTATCCTGTAGATCAACCTTATTTGATTTCTCTCTTATATAGTAAGACTCCACTGTTAGAAGCAATTTCCTCAGATTCAAGAACGAGGATCTACCTTTTAAGAAGCCAGTTTGGTCTGGATGAATTCAATTAGCAAGGACTTTCTGTAATCTAGTTGCCAGGATACTTATTAACAGCTTGTAATCCGTATTCAGCAACGAGATTGGGCGATATGAATCTAAATTGTCCGCATTCTTGCCCTTTTTTGGAATTAAAGCAATTAATGAGGCGGAAAAATTGGCCGATATAGGATGTCCCTGCTCATAATATGCATTAAATAGTGCGTGAAGAGAATCTATCAGAATTTGCTCTGACAGAATTTTATAGTATTCCGCTGGCAATGTGTCGGGACCAGCCGCTTTATTGAGACTACACTCTTTTATCGCTTGCTTAATCTCTTCTCTATTAATTGATACGGACATAGCTTTGGCAGCCTTTACATCTAATCGGGGTACCTTACAGTTATTCCAAAAAGCTTTTTTATTATCGTCATTGGTTTCTCTAGGTAAAAAGATCTGTTTGTAATGAGCCAGAAATTCTGCGCCGATTTCCGCAGATTCTATCTTTAACAGTTATAGCAGAAATATAATTAGAGCCTCGGTTTTGTTTTACTAAATTAGCTAAATTTTTCCCTATCTTACCGCCATAATTGTGCGTTAGTCCGAATAAGCTCACTTGCAGCTTTTTGTTGTAGAAAGATTTCTCTTTCTTTTTTAGTTTGTGAATATTTCTGCCAGTTGATTGGGGATGCTTCTGATATATAAGCATTATAGGCGTTAGACAACTGATTTGTTAACTGAGTATCCCGCATCTGATTTTTTTTCCATAATTTGTGTAAATAAGCTTTGATTTGTCCGCGTAATACCGCCTTGGAGGCCTCCCAATATATTTCCGGACTTACCACTGACTTTGCGTTATGATGTTCAAATGACTTCCAGGCTTCGATCAGCCAGTTCTTAAATTTACTATTTGAGTATAAATATTTTGGAAAAGAGTATATAGGGCTGTTTTTTTGGTATGTGCCAGTTGGTAACGTAAGCAAAATTGGAGCATGATCTGAAATAATAATGTCTCTTATATCTGCTGTCGCTGTACCAATTAATCTTTCATTAATTAAGATGAAGTCAATACGCGACAGGGTTTTAAAGGTATTAGATTTGCAGGTATAGCTCTTTGTCTCAGGATTTTGTATACGCCATATATCCTTTAAGTTTAATGCATTGCTAAACTTTCTAAAACGGACGATGTCCTGTTTTTCTCTACCAACACCCTGCCCTTTATATGGCCATCTATCTAGAGGATATTGTGCAATCAGATTAAAGTCACCTGCTAGTATCAACTTGCTATCTGCAAACTGTGATAGTTTTACCTGCATTTTATCCCAAAATTCTCGTGGACGGTTATTGGGACCATAAACATTGCATAAAACAAAACTTTGACCTCTTATGGTTAACTGCAATATTATAAATCTGCCATCGGGATCTATCTCCAACTGCATGATTTTATACTCCAGATTTTTATGCAGCAAAATAGCTACCCCGCATTTCCTAACAGTCCCTGTAGAGGCAAAAACTTCACCGACCCAATCTGTACGCAATTTATTTGACTCGTTTTGTAAAATATACGTTTCCTGTAAGAAAGCAATATTGCATCTGAGTTTTTTTTAATTTTTAATTATCATTTTTCTTTTAATTGGAGAGGTAATACCTCTTACATTCCATGATATTAACTCAATATTCACTTTATCTGTCATTCTCTAAGTAGGATATAACAGCTAGCCGTACCACTTCCATTATACAGGGAACGTTAAAATCGCTCAAAGGGGCGTACAGTGGAGAGGAGAGAGAAAGCAGTGAAAGAAACAAAACCAAACAACACCAAACAAAAAAAAAAAAAGAAAAGAAAAAAACCACAAACATCTTAAAACTTTTACCACATATATATTCCATTACTATATCAAAATCACAGACCTAACGCGAATTTGCAACTCTAAGCCCTTCTTATTCAGATTCATCTAAAAATTTATTTGCCTCTTGTTGTGTATTTAGTATATACCATGAGTTGTTTTTAAGTACTTTAATCCTGGCAGGGTATAGCAAGAAGGCTTCGTACCCTTTCTTAATAATACGCGTACACAGAGGAGCCATCAATCACCTTATGACGAATAGTAGTTTCTACAGAGTAATCTTGAAAGAGAAGTAATCTACCACCCTCCAACATAACCTCTTTCTTTTTACGATATGCATTTAGTAGATCAATTTTGTCTTGAAAATTAAGCATCTTAACAATTACCGGTCTAGCTAACTTAACACCATCTGATCTAAGTTTTTCCTAGCCTATTCTGTGGATTCTTTCAATTATGAGCTGACGCTTCGGTCCTGGCATTTCCAAAAGTATAGGAATTTTCCGTCATAAACGTTTTAAAATCTATATAATCTGTTGTCTCTGGAATACCGATAATTCTGAGGTTATTCCTCCTAGATCTATCCTCAAGATCATCTATCCTATCCTGTAATTTTTTTAAGGAAGATCTATAAAAGCTTGTGTCCTGTTCTGCTGTATTCATTCTGTCCTCAATATCTGATATCCGTAAATCAGCTGCTTCAATGCTGTTATTAAAGGAATGAATCTCATTTGTAAGTGAAAGCATATCTTGTCGTATCTGATCAAATTGTGGGCTCATTGCACCATAAATAGCTTTAACTAATACTTGTGAGTCTGTATCCATCTTTGAAATGCTATTTTCTTCCACTATACTCTCTTGTAATGTAGCGCCTATTTTACCCTTTTTGTCTTTTTTAGGAGCCATTACAGGCGACTTTACTTTAACAGTGTGAACAAATTTCTCCATATGTGACAAATGTAAATATTCAAAAGAAAAAAAGAAGAAAGCAAACAGTGCATATAGTGCCTATGTTCACAATAGCTGACTTTACCTCAATTATGCTAGTCACCATCGATATTGAAACCACAATTAAACTATAAATATTTCTATATTACCTATTAGTGTCTAACCTAAGTGCATCATATCTTTCTCAGAATTTCAAGAAGTAAGAATTTAAAGTATATACATAGATGCTTATCTAAATTTAACTTAGCAGAGCACCGCCCTACTTTCTAGGCGCTATCCTCTATAGAACGATAACAAAAATTGGTGTTGTGAAATGCTCAAACACTTTTAGCGATAACTTAGACTTTGTAGCATATTAATTACATCATTCAATATGTAGGAATATACCAATGAGAATATACCATTCAAGACCCTAGGGTCCATGATTATGCCTAATATTTGTATAAACACTTTAATACAATACTATTCTATGGGCAACTCGGCAACAACACAGCTTGGAAACTTATGTAGCTACAAGCTAGCAGTGAAAGCAAGCTATAAAGATATGTTTGTAACCAAAAAAACTGAATTTCAAATAGCACCCTTATAATTTCTTACAGGAGAATTTACATGAAGAAGGGAGGGGGAATCTGGCTCAAACAGATTACTGTCTTATATTTAACACATTTTGGAAAGTCCTGTCTAATAACTAATTCTTATAAATGCTTATCTGTCATTAATTGCATCCTTCATTGTGGACAAAAATACCAACACATGTGGCTAGAACCACAGTTTTAGAAATCACCCTTACAATTTCTTGCATAAGCTATAGAGAAGGAGCGGAAAAAGTATAGATCAGACAAAATGCTATCTCATCTTTAACACATTTTAACACATTTTGAAAAACCCAGGATAATGACTTGTTCTTGCAAACACAGACGGATAGCCTGTTCAACATCAGAGTCTTATTAGTAGCAATGTCATATCGTGAATGAGTCTCCTTAATTTGAGGGCTAAGTAGCCACTATTGAGGATCTATAAGGCTTTAAATTGGCAGAGGAAGACCAACAGGCGAGCCATTTAGCTGACCAACTCTGCTTTCATGCCTTCAGACATCAGAGGAGAGGAGAAAAAAAAAGGAAGCACAAATACCAGACGGCTACGAAAAGGCCGGGAGAGTTCTCTTGATTCTTCACCCTTCAGAGAGTTATTTCAAGCTCACTGCAGCCAAACATTAAACACATTTCCATGCCTTTGAACAATCCCAGTTTTCACCAAATACCACAGAAGAAAATGTAAGTCCAGACAGGGTTTTTTCACTGATCAATCTGTATGGGACTTATATCAGTAGGGGAGGGCAAGAAACCTGGAATAATCATCAGCCAGGTGCTTATATAGAAAGTTACTATCCCTTATTCCAAAGCTCTTCACCCTAGCCAGATAGACCAGACTTGTTGCATCCAGTCCTTTTATGAAGAAATTAAGATATTATGCCTAATACTAAGGTAGCTGGGTTGCTTAACTGGGCTCTTTAATACGAGGGACTTACTCTGTTAGCTATAGATTCTTATAAGACTTTACCTCACAGGTATTGCTCTTTTTAGAACCTGTGCCGAAGCTAACCAACTTCACCCTCTAACAAGTAAAAAGTGCACCAGACTAAGTTTTACCCAGAAAACTTTAGGCATATTAACTTACAGCAAGACATATTGTCCCAGTCACATTAGAAGAATAAATGAGCTTGAGGTATATATCAGGCAAAGTGTCTATGGCCACTAGACATGTTAGGCCTGAAATAGAAGATTACCAGACCAAGCAGTGATGGTGTATACTGCTTGCACGCCGTCCGCCGTCCTCCTCCACGGCTGTTCTCAAACAAGCTTTCACCTGCCAAGAGAGGTGGCGTTGTTGACTTAGGTAGGCGTGCAGTTAAGGGAACGGCTGCCAACTCCTCGATCCGCACACTCTTTTCCCCTTACTACCGGGCTTCACTGTGCCGGCTCCCGGCTGCTCACCGCTACACTGTGTCTCTTGCGTCTCCAGCCGCTGCACGCGTGCCTACATCACATGCGTCACGTGACGCTTAACCCGGCAATCCAATACTGTGATATTTAATGATACCATATATTTTATATCCAAACATGAAAATGTAGTGAAAGGTACCCAGACAATCCTCATTCAAACAGCACATACACACTCCAAACAAACACATACATTTCCCTCAGGCGTTCCTAAGGGAAAGAAAAAAAGTTGTCATCTCTAAACTGAGAAAAGTTCAGCCAAAGAAAGCACAAGGGTAAAAAACACTTTGTAATCCACGTAAAGTGATAGAATGCACGTTATTCGATTGAAGTTGCAACAATGTTGAATTCCCAGCTGCTTACAGTGTCTACTTTAGTGCCGTGTTTTTAACACACTCCTCTCCTCCTGAACCTTGCACACCATATTTTACATGTGCATAACAGAGCAATGTTGATATGAAATACTCCCAAGGATATGGTATACGATATGTCCATACATGTATAATGTAACAATATCCCAGTATTGTGAAAACAACCTCTGTTGCGGCTCGTGTGGATGTGATGTATAGCTTTTAGAATAGTGACGAATGTGTCAGCTAAAGTATCATACTCGCCCTTAAGAGCCTGAAAGTGAATGTAAAGTTTGCGGAATAAGTGTCTGTTTTTTAAAAATCCTATTAAAAACAGGAGCACTTTCATTCATCAAACTTTACATTTCTCTGGTTTTGTTAAACTTGGCTTTTCTTCTTGAAAGCCGCTCCAGTGCTTCTCCAGCCCGTCGCAAGCCTCTTTATACATATGCAATGACATTTCCGACATCCTCCAATCAGGGCTCCTCCCCGGGGAATCATTGCCTAAAGCAACGCCGTGATTGGAGGAAGGCCGGGATCGTAATTTCTGATGTAGGAAGATGCTTGCGACGGGCGGGGGAAGTGCTGGAGCGGCTTTCACAAAGAAAAGGTAAGTATTTTAACAAAACCAGTGAAATGTAAAGTTTGATGAATGAAAGTGCCCCTGTTTTTAATAGGATTATTAAAAACCGGGCACTGGTTAATCAAAATTTACTTTCACTTTAACTTGCCATCTGAGTGCTATGGCCCGTAAAGTTACAAGGGGTGTTACGGTATAGCCCAGATATCGAGGGTTAACACCAGATGAAAGATGCCCTTAATATGGGAATAGCAACACACAAACCCAGTTAATACACAGAATGGGGAAAATACACTAAATCCTTCTCTCCTGGAACAGGCAAAAGAATAATCCAAAGTCGCAATTCCCGCCAAACATGAGACCAAGCTCCATCTTGAGGGTAAAACAGGAATCAGCAAGAGCTGTGGGTTTATTGTTCTTATATACACATTCTTACACATTAGTACCACCCACAGGGTTTTGTAAAACAACCAATAAACACATACAATACTCTCAGACACTCCCACACAAAATCCTCCCCTCTGCCTGATGCAATTACCTTACACAATGGGTGATGCAATTACCTTACACAATGGTTGATGCAGTTACCTTACACAATGGTTGATGCAGTTACCTTACACAATGGTTGATACAATTACCTTACACAATGGTTGATGCAGTTATCACAGGCAGAGAATTACAGTTCCCTTTGTGACCAAATGAAGCATGGCTTTTCTGCCCAAAACCAGTTCCACAGAGTCTTTTATCCTGGAGATAATTGGGAAGTAATACAATTATCTCCCAGGACAGAGGCAAAACTCCATTGAACACATGGTAGCAAAAGACAATAATATACATAAAAATATATAACTGTGCAGCTATTGCATAAAACAGGTACATTCAACAAATCCCCAGATAGCCTAGATCTGAGCGCACATTATTTCTGAATGGCGCTCAGGTCACACACATACAGTTCAATTGCCATGCAGCCAAAGTCTTTCACATAGTCTTTCGTTATACGAATAGGCTACATGGCATAGCTATCTGGGGTATCACTGTTCAAATAGGGCAAGTACTGAATGACCTGGCTTTCGTGTCTTTGCAGGGGAAAAGTAAGCGTTTCAACATGGGGCCATAGTCTAAAGGCAGCAGGCGGGCAACCATGCTCCTCCAATGCACAGTAGCGAGATTGGTCTCGTCACAAGGGGGTTTTCAGATAATACTTGCGAATTGCGATTCCTTTCGCTAATTAGCTGCACAGGTCAGTCTGCTTCCTTAGGCTTGAGGAGTCACCAACATGTTCCGTGACTCCCAGTGTCAGAGTATGTTACTGAGGCCGTCATCTCAAAGTTTTCTGTGTCTACTTGTCTTCTCGCCTGGATTTGTTATCCAGACGGCTGAACATGCCTATGGAGTGGTCTGCTGTTGTATAGTATCACACTCATAGAGTGTACTGTCACAGAACATCTTGGTGACTCCTCAAGCCTAAGGAAGCAAACTGACCTGTGCAACTAATTAGTGGAATGAATCACAAGTATTATCTTAACACCCCCTTGTAACTTTATGGGCCGCAGCACTCAGATGGCAAGTTAAGGCTCTTAAGGGCGGGTATGATACTTTAGCTGACACATTCGTCACTATTCTAAAAGCTATACATCACATCCACATGAGTCGCAACAGAAGTTGTTTCACAGTACTGGGACATTTTCAGATTATACATGTATATGTACATATTGTATACCCTATCCTTGGAAGTATTTCACATCAACATTGCTCTGTTATGCACATGTAAAAATATGGTGTGCAAGGTTCAGGAGTAGAGGAGTGTGTTAAAAACACGGCACTAAAGTAGACACTGTAGCAGCTGGGGATTCAACTTTGTTGCAACTTCAATCAAATAACGTGCATTGTATCACTTTACGTGGATTACAAAGTGTTTTTTACCCCTGTGCTTTCTTTGACTGAACTGTTCTGTTTGTAGATGACAACATTTTTCTCCAACATAGGTGTGTCCGGTCCACGGCGTCATCCTTACTTGTGGGGATATTCTCTTCCCCAACAGGAAATGGCAAAGAGCCCAGCAAAGCTGGTCACATGATCCCTCCTAGGCTCCGCCTACCCCAGTCATTCTCTTTGCCGTTGTACAGGCAACATCTCCACGGAGATGGCTTAGAGTTTTTTAGTGTTTAACTGTAGTTTTTATTATTCAATCAAGAGTTTGTTATTTTAAAATAGTGCTGGTATGTACTATTTACTCAGAAACAGAAAAGAGATGAAGATTTCTGTTTGTATGAGGAAAATGATTTTAGCACCGTAACTAAAATCCATGGCTGTTCCACACAGGACTGTTGAGAGCAATTAACTTCAGTTGGGGGAACAGTGTGCAGTCTCTTGCTGCTTGAGGTATGACACATTCTAACAAGACGATGTAATGCTGGAAGCTGTCATTTTTCCCTATGGGATCCGGTAAGCCATGTTTATTACGATGGTAAATAAGGGCTTCACAAGGGCTTATTAAGACTGTAGACTTTTCTGGGCTAAATCGATTCATTTTTAACACATATTTAGCCTTGAGGAATCATTTTATCTGGGTATATTGATATTATAATATCGGCAGGCACTGTATTAGACACCTTATTTCTCAGGGGCTTTCCCAAAGCATAAGCAGAGCCTCATTTTCGCGCCGGTGTGGCGCACTTGTTTTTGAGAGGCATGGCATGCAGTCGCATGTGAGAGGAGCTCTGATACTTAGAAAAGACTTTCTGAAGGCGTCATTTGGTATCGTATTCCCCTTTGGGTTTGGTTGGGTCTCAGCAAAGCAGATACCAGGGACTGTAAAGGGGTTAAAGTGTTAAAACGGCTCCGGTTCCGTTATTTTAAGGGTTAAAGCTTCCAAATTTGGTGTGCAATACTTTTAAGGCTTTAAGACACTGTGGTGAAAATTTGGTGAATTTGGTACAATTCCTTCATGTTTTTTCGCAATTGCAGTAATAAAGTGTGTTCAGTTTAAAATTTAAAGTGACAGTAACGGTTTTATTTTAAAACGTTTTTTGTACTTTATTATCAAGTTTATGCCTGTTTAACATGTCTGAACTACCAGATAGACTGTGTTCTGAATGTGGGGAAGCCAGAATTCCTGTTCATTTAAATAAATGTGATTTATGTGATAATGACAATGATGCCCAAGATGATTCCTCAAGTGAGGGGAGTAAGCATGGTACTGCATCATTCCCTCCTTCGTCTACACGAGTCTTGCCCACTCAGGAGGCCCCTAGTACATCTAGCGCGCCAATACTCCTTACTATGCAACAATTAACGGCTGTAATGGATAATTCTGTCAAAAACATTTTAGCCAAAATGAACCCTTGTCAGCGTAAGCGTGGCTGCTCTGTTTTAGTTACTGAAGAGCATGACGACGCTGATATTAATATCTCTGAAGGGCCCCTAACCCAATCTGAGGGGGCCAGGGAGGTTTTGTCTGAGGGAGAAATTACTGATTCAGGGAACATTTCTCAACAGGCTGAACCTGATGTAATTGCATTTAAATTTAAGTTGGAACATCTCCGCATTCTGCTTAAGGAGGTATTATCCACTCTGGATGATTGTGAAAAGTTGGTCATCCCAGAGAAACTATGTAAAATGGACAAGTTCCTAGAGGTGCCGGGGCTCCCAGAAGCTTTTCCTATACCCAAGCGGGTGGCGGACATTGTTAATAAAGAATGGGAAAGGCCCGGTATTCCTTTCGTCCCTCCCCCCATATTTAAAAAATTGTTTCCTATGGTCGACCCCAGAAAGGACTTATGGCAGACAGTCCCCAAGGTCGAGGGAGCGGTTTCTACTTTAAACAAACGCACCACTATACCCATAGAGGATAGTTGTGCTTTCAAAGATCCTATGGATAAAAAATTAGAAGGTTTGCTTAAAAAGATGTTTGTTCAGCAGGGTTACCTTCTACAACCAATTTCATGCATTGTCCCTGTCACTACAGCCGCATGTTTCTGGTTTGATGAGCTGATAAAGGCGCTCGATAGTGATTCTCCTCCTTATGAGGAGATTATGGACAGAATCAATGCTCTCAAATTGGCTAATTCTTTCACCCTAGACGCCACTTTGCAATTGGCTAGGTTAGCGGCTAAGAATTCTGGGTTTGCTATTGTGGCGCGCAGAGCGCTTTGGTTGAAATCTTGGTCGGCTGATGCGTCTTCCAAGAACAAGCTACTAAACATTCCTTTCAAGGGGAAAACGCTGTTTGGCCCTGACTTGAAAGAGATTATCTCGGATATCACTGGGGGTAAGGGCCACGCCCTTCCTCAGGATCGGCCTTTCAAGGCGAAAAATAGACCTAATTTTCGTCCCTTTCGTAAAAACGGACCAGCCCAAAGTGCTACGTCCTCTAAGCAAGAGGGTAATACTTCTCAAGCCAAGCCAGCTTGGAGACCAACGCAAGGCTGGAACAAGGGAAAGCAGGCCAAGAAACCTGCCACTGCTACCAAGACAGCATGAAATATTGGCCCCCGATCCGGGACCGGATCTGGTGGGGGGCAGACTCTCTCTCTTCGCTCAGGCTTGGGCAAGAGATGTTCTGGATCCTTGGGCGCTAGAAATAGTCTCCCAGGGTTATCTTCTGGAATTCAAGGGACTTCCCCCAAGGGGGAGGTTCCACAGGTCTCAGTTGTCTTCAGACCACATAAAAAGACAGGCGTTCTTACATTGTGTAGAAGACCTGTTAAAAATGGGAGTGATTCATCCTGTTCCACTAAGAGAACAAGGGATGGGGTTCTACTCCAATCTGTTCATAGTTCCCAAAAAAGAGGGAACGTTCAGACCAATCTTAGATCTCAAGATCTTAAACAAGTTTCTCAAGGTTCCATCATTCAAGATGGAAACCATTCGAACTATTCTTCCTTCCATCCAGGAAGGTCAATTTATGACCACGGTGGATTTAAAGGATGCGTATCTACATATTCCTATCCACAAGGAACATCATCGGTTCCTAAGGTTCGCATTCCTGGACAAACATTACCAGTTCGTGGCGCTTCCTTTCGGATTAGCCACTGCTCCAAGGATTTTCACAAAGGTACTAGGGTCCCTTCTAGCGGTGCTAAGACCAAGGGGCATTGCAGTAGTACCTTACCTGGACGACATTCTGATTCAAGCGTCGTCCCTTCCTCAAGCAAAGGCTCACACGGACATCGTCCTGGCCTTTCTCAGATCTCACGGCTGGAAAGTGAACGTGGAAAAGAGTTCTCTATCCCCGTCAACAAGGGTTCCCTTCTTGGGAACAATTATAGATTCCTTAGAAATGAGGATCTTTCTAACAGAGGCCAGAAAAACAAAACTTCTAGACTCTTGTCGGATACTTCATTCCGTTCCTCTTCCTTCCATAGCTCAGTGCATGGAAGTGATCGGGTTGATGGTAGCGGCAATGGACATAGTTCCTTTTGCGCGCATTCATCTAAGACCATTACAACTGTGCATGCTCAGTCAGTGGAATGGGGACTATACAGACTTGTCTCCGAAGATACAAGTAAATCAGAGGACCAGAGACTCACTCTGTTGGTGGCTGTCCCTGGACAATCTGTCACAAGGGATGACGTTCCGCAGACCAGAGTGGGTCATTGTCACGACCGACGCCAGTCTGATGGGCTGGGGCGCGGTCTGGGGATCCCTGAAAGCTCAGGGTCTTTGGTCTCGGGAAGAATCTCTTCTACCGATAAATATTCTGGAACTGAGAGCGATATTCAATGCTCTCAAGGCCTGGCCTCGGCTAGCGAGGACCAAGTTCATACGGTTTCAATCAGACAACATGACAACTGTTGCATACATCAACCATCAGGGGGGAACGAGGAGTTCCCTAGCGATGGAAGAAGTGACCAAAATCATTCTATGGGCGGAGTCTCACTCCTGCCACCTGTCTGCTATCCACATCCCAGGAGTGGAAAATTGGGAAGCGGATTTTCTGAGTCGTCAGACATTGCATCCGGGGGAGTGGGAACTCCATCCGGAAATCTTTGCCCAAGTCACTCAGCTGTGGGGCATTCCAGACATGGATCTGATGGCCTCTCGTCAGAACTTCAAAGTTCCTTGCTACGGGGCCAGATCCAGGGATCCCAAGGCGGCTCTAGTGGATGCACTAGTAGCACCTTGGACCTTCAAACTAGCTTATGTGTTCCCGCCATTTCCTCTCATCCCCAGGCTGGTAGCCAGGATCAATCAGGAGAGGGCGTCGGTGATCTTGATAGCTCCTGCGTGGCCACGCAGGACTTGGTATGCAGATCTGGTGAATATGTCATCGGCTCCACCTTGGAAGCTACCTTTGAGACGAGACCTTCTTGTTCAGGGTCCGTTCGAACATCCGAATCTGGTCTCACTCCAGCTGACTGCTTGGAGATTGAACGCTTGATTTTATCGAAGCGAGGATTCTCAGATTCTGTTATCGATACTCTTGTTCAGGCCAGAAAGCCTGTAACTAGAAAGATTTACCACAAAATTTGGAAAAAATATATCTGTTGGTGTGAATCTAAAGGATTCCCTTGGGACAAGGTTAAGATTCCTAGGATTCTATCCTTCCTTCAAGAAGGATTGGAAAAAGGATTATCTGCAAGTTCCCTGAAGGGACAGATTTCTGCCTTGTCGGTATTACTTCACAAAAAGCTGGCAGCTGTGCCAGATGTTCAAGCCTTTGTTCAGGCTCTGGTTAGAATCAAGCCTGTTTACAAACCTTTGACTCCTCCTTGGAGTCTCAATTTAGTTCTTTCAGTTCTTCAGGGGGTTCCGTTTGAACCCTTACATTCCGTTGGTATTAAGTTATTATCTTGGAAAGTTTTGTTTTTAGTTGCAATTTCTTCTGCTAGAAGAGTCTCAGAATTATCTGCTCTGCAGTGTTCTCCTCCTTATCTGGTGTTCCATGCAGATAAGGTGGTTTTACGTACTAAACCTGGTTTTCTTCCAAAAGTTGTTTCTAACAAAAACATTAACCAGGAGATTATCGTACCTTCTCTGTGTCCAAAACCAGTTTCAAAGAAGGAACGTTTGTTGCACAATTTGGATGTTGTTCGCGCTCTAAAATTCTATTTAGATGCTACAAAGGATTTTAGACAAACATCTTCCTTGTTTGTTGTTTATTCAGGTAAAAGGAGAGGTCAAAAAGCAACTTCTACCTCTCTCTCTTTTTGGATTAAAAGCATCATCAGATTGGCTTACGAGACTGCCGGACGGCAGCCTCCCGAAAGAATCACAGCTCATTCCACTAGGGCTGTGGCTTCCACATGGGCCTTCAAGAACGAGGCTTCTGTTGATCAGATATGTAGGGCAGCGACTTGGTCTTCACTGCACACTTTTACCAAATTTTACAAGTTTGATACTTTTGCTTCTTCTGAGGCTATTTTTGGGAGAAAGGTTTTGCAAGCCGTGGTGCCTTCCATTTAGGTGACCTGATTTGCTCCCTCCCTTCATCCGTGTCCTAAAGCTTTGGTATTGGTTCCCACAAGTAAGGATGACGCCGTGGACCGGACACACCTATGTTGGAGAAAACAGAATTTATGTTTACCTGATAAATTTCTTTCTCCAACGGTGTGTCCGGTCCACGGCCCGCCCTGGTTTTTTAATCAGGTCTGATAATTTCTTTTCTTTAACTACAGTCACCACGGTACCATATGGTTTCTCCTATGCAAATATTCCTCCTTAACGTCGGTCGAATGACTGGGGTAGGCGGAGCCTAGGAGGGATCATGTGACCAGCTTTGCTGGGCTCTTTGCCATTTCCTGTTGGGGAAGAGAATATCCCCACAAGTAAGGATGACGCCGTGGACCGGACACACCGTTGGAGAAAGAAATTTATCAGGTAAACATAAATTCTGTTTTTTCCCTTAGGGATGCCTGAGGGATATTTATGTCTTTGTTTGGAATGTGTATGTGCTGTATGCAGGTCTGAATGAGGATTGGCTGGGTACCTTTCACTACATTTTCATGTTTGGAGTATTTTATCTATTTGAACTGCTGCCATCTAGTGCTCAAAAGTATTCTTGCAAAACTGCTACCATATGATTCTCCAGACACACAACAATGAATACCATGAGAACAAGGTACATTTGATAATCTAAGTAAATTGGAAACTTTTTTTTAATTGTATTCTCTGAATCAAGAAGGAAAAAAATTTTGTGTTTCATAAACCTGTTAGATTGGCGTTGGACATTCAACTGCATGTGTGATACGGAAGGTGATACACAGATTCCAAACTGTAAATATTGCTAATATACTCTAATTACTTATGAGATACTTTTTATTACAATAATTGGCTGCTATAGAGGGTTATAATGCAATTGTTGGAGACCTATACAAAAAAGCAATTTAGTTGATAAGGAGTACAATAGACTCATGACTCTGTTACCTGAGTGGAAAAACTCACTTTAGCAAGGTTTGTGATTAAAAAAAAGCACTATTATTATTATTATCATTTATTTATAAAGCACTAACATATAATGCAGCACTGTAACATTAAAGGGACATTAAACCCCAAAAAATTATTTCATGATTCAGATAGAAAATACAATTTTAAACAACATTCCAATTTACTTTGCTTCATTCTTTAGATATGTTTTGTTAAAGAAATAACAGTGCACATGGGTAAACCAATCACATGAGGCATCTATGTGCAGCCACCAATCAGAAGCTACTGAGCCTATATAGATATGCTTTTCATGAAAGAATATCAAGCTAATTAAGCAAATTAGATAATAGAAGTAAATTAGAAAGTTGTTTAAAATTGTATTTTCCATCTGAATCATGAAAGAAAAAATGTGGGTTTAATGTCCCTTTAAGTATACAGTTATGGGGTAAAATAAACATATACATAAATCGTACGTATACAGTTATTAGGAACAATAATCAGAAGACAATTACATAAATCGTAAGGGTAGAGGTTCCTGCCCTTGAGTCACTGTAAGCTGTAAACGCCGAGATTTGTTTTAAATAGTGTGATGACTGTTAGTTCTATACACCTGATGAAACGGTTGTTGTGACCGGGAAACGCGTAGTGTATTAGGTTTTAATAAACTTATATGTTATATTTTAACCTATCTGTCATCACGCTTGTTTTTATCTTTGCTTTGAAAAGCTATTTTTAACTTTTTATCAGCTATCAGCTTTTGACACATCATATTAGCTGCACTTTTGCCCCGAGGAGGATACTCGTACCATCATTGGGCATTTTTTTTGACCCCAAGTACTTGTGGGGTTTCACGAAATCTTCACTTTGGCTACTGGATCGGAGTAGATCGTGAGGATAAGCTCGCTGGACAGCTTGTGAATAGTTCAGCCTGCACCTGTGGCACTTCTCAAGTGCTCAGAATCTAGTAAGTGATCTTGTATCGTTTTGTGGGGGTCCTACTCATCTACGATTTCACACTACTGTGGCGCCTCCTTCTTTTCTCCCCCCTATCTGCAGATCGTCGCTGGTGCCATCAGCTTTGGAAGGAGTATTTGCTGCCGCATACCCGCTATCTGAGGGAACACCCGGAGGAAATAATCTCCACTACATGAACTTTGGATAAGAACTATATGTACACCCTATTTGTTTTTGGGCACCTATTGTATGTATCTGGTATTTTTATGCAATACCTCCACTAATATGTGTCTCTAACATTGTTTGTCACTATTGTGCGTTTGGAATTACTCTCGCATTGATAGTTATTTCATCTCAGCAACATAGTTGCTGGAGGTTGTTTTCGATATCTTTATTTTTTGATTTGGAAGACACATTAGTATCACTTTATAGGCACAGTTTTTTTTATCTAAATCCACAGTTACATTGTTATCTATATTTTTTGTACACACATATGTACTTTTATATATAGTCATCCATCACTTTAAGAATACAGTTGTGAATACATATCACACACATCTCTAATCCTTGTCCTTTGTTGAAGAGGGCATTCAAGACATTTGGATATACATCACATGTTCACTTCTGTACACTTTATTCGTGTGCATATTTAGGCGCCTTCATTTTTTTACATCACTTTTTGTTTTCACTATTGGGCTTTGGTGAAGAGCGACTTTAATACTATTTATTAATTATCTATATATTTTTCGAAATTTTGTAAAATGCAAAGTAAGGAAATCCGCAATCAGAGTCGTTTGACTCTCAGCACATGTGACAATTTTATCGAGACATCCACATCTACAGACAATAGTAATCTATCAATGACACAACTATTTATTAAGTTAGAGGATGCACTTAAACAAGAGCACAGACACTGGTGGGATATTGATACTTTAAAAAAATACAAATTAAAGGGGCATATACCCAGAGGTCTTAGATTATCTAAATTATGTTCATTCACAAATAATGCTGAATTAACATCTAAATGGCAAAATTTATTATCTGAGTGTTCTTTCAAATTAATTGATCTACTGATTGAACACAGAGAAATGTTGTTGAATAACACCGAATCTTTAATAGAAGAACTTCAAGCAGCTCTTCTTAAATATCAACAACATTCTGAATATGAAAATAAAAATAAAGAAATTTTAGAGAGAACAGATAAATATCAAAAGAAATTAATTAAGATTAAATCTAAGAAACTAGCCAGAGACGAAAAAGACTATTTAGAAGGATGTATCTATACAAATAAAAATCCTTCTGAAACTGCTATGGAAGAAGGTTTAGTTTTAGAGGAGAACCTTAATACAGAAAATCTTTCTAAAAAAGATGATTGGACTAGAGTAGAATACAAGAAACCAAAGGATAAAAGGAAAAATTTGAATTATAAAAATGGAAATTATAAAAATGGTGATTATGGGTATCATAATAATAATAATTTTAATGATAATAAGGATTATAATAGGGGATATAACTCTCCCAGACAGTATAACTCCACTTGGAAAAGCAAACAGAGATTTTTTCCCCAAGAACAATATAAAGAGAGGAACAATTCTATAGAGTACAGAAAAGAGGATAATGATTGGTATAGAAGAGAACAAGACAGGGATTACGGTAATACGAGTCTTTCCTACAATAATGGTAACACGAGTTATTATCATAACAAGGGTCACCATTTTAAACCATCTAGTTCAGCATACTGTAATACAGAACCTGAACACAAAATAGAAAGACCACAGGGTTTTCAATTAGACAAGAAACAAGATCATTACAGACAACATCAAAGACAAATACCTATCAGATTAAAACAAATGGAAACCAACTATGCAAAAGAAGGTTTCTATACTCCGCCACCAAGAAAAAGAACATATGCAAACGTGGCAGCAGAGGGAGAGCAAAATCTTCCAAAAAGGAGAAACTTAGAAGGATGAAAGATGGTATATTCAATCTTTCTAGCCATGTGTTGACAAACGAAGAGATTTGTGTCCTAAATAGAGGGCTATCTTTTTGTCCTTCAGATGAACACAACATATTTGAATTATTTGTTGATCTGAATAAATTTATCAGGAAGCTATCGTTACAACGATACTTCTGTGATAAAAAATTAAAACAAGATAAACGGATACCTATTATTACTAATGATATGTCTGAAAGACCCTCCACAGATATTATCTATTATGAACCAGAAGATCTATGTAATTCTCTGTTTGATGATTTTGTTCATTCTAATTTAATGTTGAAATCCAGTTTTAATCCTCCCATCACCAATCATAATATCCAACTCTTTCAAGACTTGGTTCTGGAAGAGTTTAGTTCTATGAATAATATCAATAGGAATAGTAAGAAGGCCTCAAATTTGAATATCTATGAAATTAGAGCCTTATCTAAGCTAGCTAAAGATCAGTCTCTAGTGATCAGACAAGCCGATAAGGGAGGTGGAGTAGTATTGCAGGACTGGGGTGACTATCTAGGGGAAGCAAATCGGATCCTATGTAATCCTGAGTACTATAAGAGATTGACTTTTAACCCTACTAAGAAATATATGATTGGTTTGGTTAAACTTATAGATGATGGATACTACAAAGGGATCCTCACCAAAAAAGAAAAAGAATTTTTGAACCCGGGTACCCCTAGTCTTGCATACTACTACCACCTCCCTAAGATTCATAAGTGTAAGGATAATCCTCCCGGTCGCCCGATTATATCGGGGATCGGGAACCTGACGTGTAATCTATCTGAATACATAGACTCCTTTTTGAAAAAGGAAGTAAAGTGTTTACCATCCTATATAAAAGACACACCGGATTTAATTAGCAAACTATCGAAATTAAAAAACCTAGATGTAAAAAATTTAGTTTGGATGACATGTGATGTGTCAGCTCTCTATTCTAATATAGCACACGAGTTAGGTATTAACTCTATTGATAAATTTTTGTCTAGAGATATATATTTACCTGAACAGCAAAAAATCTTCCTTTTAGATGCCATCTCTTTTGTGCTTAAGCACAATTATTTTGTATTTCAGGAGCAGTTTTTCCTACAAATAAAGGGCACGGCCATGGGGACCAGGTTCGCCCCCAGCTTTGCTAATTTGTTTATGGGGTCCTTTGAAGAGGAGTATATCTATAATTCCCCGGCGAGGGCGAACCTGGTCTTCTATGGCCGCTTTATTGATGATTTGCTCTTTATATGGGATGGAACAGTATTGAAGGCAGAGGAATTTGCAACATCCCTCAACACCAATAATATGGGTTTAACATTTACATCCAATATTTCAAAAGAACAAATTGAATTTTTGGATCTCACACTATATTGGGATCCAAAAGGGTCTATCTTAACTAACACATTTTTCAAAACTGTGGATACGAACAGTTATTTGAATTTTAAAAGTAATCACTATAAACCGTGGAAAGAAAATATTCCATTCAATCAATTCTGCAGAATACGCAGAAATTGTACTGAAATGTCTGTGTTTGATGAACAATCAAAAATATTAAAAGAAAGGTTTCTTGCAAGAGAATATCCACCAAAACTTATAGAATTAGGCTATCAAAAAGCTAGGAATAAAGTAAGAGCAGATTTGTTCAATTCTGAGAAAGAGGACAAATTTGTAAAAACAGGGAATGTGGAAGAGGAAAGGTTACTTTATAATTCCAAAAATAGCAATCATCCTCGATTCATTACTAGGTATAATAATAACCATCATTTAATCAAGAATATCTTACAAAAATACTGGTTCATTTTAAAAAACGATCCAGTTTTGAAACAAATTTTGGATGATACCCCTATATGCACTTTTAGAAGAGCACAAACACTTAAAAATAAGTTGGCACCAAGTAAGATTCTAATGAAAAAACGCACAAATAGGTTGGTAACTAGTTCTAAATCTAACACCAATTCTTTTTTGAACACCAAGATAGGTTTTTTTAAATGTGGGAAAAATAATTGTGGCCTTTGCAGCTATACGATGGGGAGTGTTAATGAATTTAAGTCCTCAGTCACCAATGAAAAATTCAGTGTTTCTTCACATTTCACGTGTGATTCAACATTTGTGGTGTATTTGTTACAATGCAAATGTGGGGTTCAGTATGTTGGGAGAACCTCAAGACCCATCAAAAAGAGATGGGGTGAACACACGAGAAATGTAAAGAAAGAATTGGTAAATCATAGTGTTCCTCGCCATAAATGCGTATGCCATCCAGGAGAAAATGATATATTTAATATTCTCCCTATAGAACATGTAGCTCCTAAATGGGGTAGAAATAGGTTCATACACTTGCGACAAAGAGAGACCTATTGGATATGGAAATTAAAAACTTTGAAACCCCATGGTCTAAATGAAAACATTGACATGGCAGCTTTTAATTGAAACATTTTTGGATTATATTGAGTTACTTTTTTAATTGGTTTTCATTCTTTTGAGAATTGTTTTGTTATGTAGATGTACGGTATTTGTATTTTTATTACTACATATTTATTGTGTTTTTTTATGAAATTATATGTCTTAGTGCATTACTCAAACACATGGAGTTGTGACTTATCAGATGATCCCTGAGTTGGCATTTTCCTTATATTTGCTTATATATACATCTATTTCATATTAGCATTATTGTGTATTTTTCCTCACATAGGAATTCAATCTTGTGAGGTGCTATGCTGTATCTCCCGGCATTAATTTTCCATTAGATATATTTTTAAATTTTTGCCTATAAGTATCCAATAGCAATCATTTAGCAGTTTTGCTCCCAATTAATCATGAATGATATATAGGTTGATGATAAAATTGATCTCTAAAAAATTTATTTATTCCTGTATAGGAAACCATACCGCCCTTTATGGGGATATCTTGGGGACCACTGATCATGATGTATATCTAAGTCACTTTCCAGTAGTGTATATATGTATATTTTTTAATCACGGTGTGTATTTAAAACCCGCAGCCGTGTTTTTAGATAGAAATCGTAGCGAGCCTTTAATATCGCCATTTGAGTGACAGGTTATTCACGCTACAGGGGCTGGTACTACACGCCCATTTTTAGGTCCAATCATAACGCTTGCCGGCTCAGTTTATCATCTCATTGGTAACAGCTTTTATGGGCATGCGCATTGTTAACTGGTGAACGCCGAGATTTGTTTTAAATAGTGTGATGACTGTTAGTTCTATACACCTGATGAAACGGTTGTTGTGACCGGGAAACGCGTAGTGTATTAGGTTTTAATAAACTTATATGTTATATTTTAACCTATCTGTCATCACGCTTGTTTTTATCTTTGCTTTGAAAAGCTATTTTTAACTTTTTATCAGCTATCAGCTTTTGACACATCATATTAGCTGCACTTTTGCCCCGAGGAGGATACTCGTACCATCATTGGGCATTTTTTTTGACCCCAAGTACTTGTGGGGTTTCACGAAATCTTCACTTTGGCTACTGGATCGGAGTAGATCGTGAGGATAAGCTCGCTGGACAGCTTGTGAATAGTTCAGCCTGCACCTGTGGCACTTCTCAAGTGCTCAGAATCTAGTAAGTGATCTTGTATCGTTTTGTGGGGGTCCTACTCATCTACGATTTCACACTATTGTGGCGCCTCCTTCTTTTCTCCCCCCAAGCTGTAAACCATCCTGACATAAAATGATCAACAGGACAGGTGGACTTGTGAGCTTACATTCTAGTTGTAGATCTGCCTTCTAGGCTTTCAATTGGTGCAGGTAATACTTAGCTCTCATTGGGCATCACATAAACTACACTAGAGTATAGAAAGCATGGCTACGGAATATAGGGAGGGATAAAGTAAGTTGCATAGTATTTGGCTTCTGAATTGTGCAATAGTATTACCTTTACCAACTGGGTTTTCTCAAAGTATAATGATTATATGGAAGTCTACTATATGTAAAACATACTATTATGTTATAGTTTAGTAAATACTAGGCATTAGCAAAAAATATAATAGGCATTCATTATAGAAACAAATGCCTTCTATGGGGGGTAGTTATCAACGTGTCTACTTTTCCTGCCTTCGCCGGCCCAATACGCCCGCCTAAGCTCGCCTCACATCGCCGCCGCGGACCTGCAAAAATTTGCCTAAGTTATCAAAAAAGCTGTCAAAAAGCTGCGCACCAAGTAGGGGGCGATGAGCAGCGGACTGTGAGAGTTATCACTCATCCAATCTCGCTGCTCTTCGGCTTTTTTACAGCTTTTTTGCTAGCCTGTCACTAAGCACCCACACTAAACTACACTGTTCTACCCCCTATACCGGTGCCCCCGGAGCCTCCTGCAACTAAATAAAGTTACTAACCCCTAAACCGCCACTCCTAGACCCCGCCGCAACTCTTATAAATGTATTAACCCCTAAACCGCCGCTCCTAGACCCCACCGCAACTCTTATAAATGTATTAACCCCTAAACTGCCGCTCCTAGACCCCGCCGCAACTCTTATAAATGTATTAACCCCTAAACCGCCGCTCCCGGACACCGCTGCCACCTACATTATACCTAGTAACCCCTATCCTGCCCCCCTATACCGTCGCCCTCTATAATAAAGTTATTAACCCCTATCCTGCTGATCCCGCACCTCGCCGCAACTAAATAAATAGTTTAACCCCTAAACCGCCGCTCCCTGACCCCTCCGCAACCTATATTAAATTTATTAACCCCTATCCTGCCCCCCCTACACCGTCGCCACCTATAATACATTTATTAACCCCTATCCTGCCCCCCACTACACCGCCGCCACTGTAATAAAATTATTAACCCCTAAACCTAAGTCTAACACTAACCCTAACACCCCCTAACTTAAATATTAATTAAATAAATCTAAATAATATTTCTATTATGAACTAAATTAATCCTATTTAAAACTAAATACTTACCTTTAAAATAAACCCTAATATAGCTACAATATAAATAATAATTATATTGTAGCTATCTTACGGCTAGATTTAGAGTTGGGCGGTAGCCGTCAAAACCAGCGTTAGAGGCTCCTAACGCTGGTTTTTACCGCCCTCTGGTATTTGGAGTCAGTCAGGAAAGGGTCTAACGCTCACTTTCCAGCCGCGACTTTTCCATACCGCAGATCCCCTTACGTCAATTGCGTATCCTATCTTTTCAATGGGATCTTTCTAACGCCGGTATTTAGAGTCGTGGCTGAAGTGAGCGTTAGAAATCTAACGAAAAAACTCCAGCCACAAAAAAAAGTCAGGAGTTAAGAGCTTTCTGGGCTAACGCCGGTTTATAAAGCTCTTAACTACTGTGCTCTAAAGTACACTAACACCCATAAACTACCTATGTACCCCTAAACCGAGGTCCCCCCACATCGCCGCCACTCTATTAAATTTTTTAACCCCTAATCTGCCGCTCCGTACACCGCCGCCAGCTACATTATACCTATGTACCCCTAATCTGCTGCCCCTAACACCGCCGACCCCTATATTATATTTATTAACCCCTAATATGCCGCCCCCAACGTCGCCGCTACCTACCTACACTTATTAACCCCTAATCTGCCGACCGGACCGCGCCGCTATTATAATAAAGTTATTAACCCCTAATCCGCCTCACTCCCGCCTCAATAACCCTATAATAAATAGTATTAACCCCTAATCTGCCCTCCCTTACATCGCCAACACCTAACTTCAAGTATTAACCCCTAATCTGCCGATCGGAGCTCACCGCTACTCTAATACATTTTTTAACCCCTTAAGCTAATTCTAACCCTAACCCTAACACCCCCCTAAATTAAATATAATTTAAATCTAACGAAATAAATTAACTCTTATTAAATAAATGATTCCTATTTAAATCTAAATACTTACCTGTAAAATAAACCCTAATATAGCTACAATATAAATTATAATGATATTGTAGCTATTTTAGGATTAATATTTATTTTATAGGCAACTTTGTATTTATTTTAACCAGGTACAATAGCTATTAAATAGTTTATTTAATAGTTACCTAGTTAAAATAATTACAAAATTACCTGTAAAATAAATCCTAACCTAAGTTACAATTAAACCTAACACTACACTATCAATAAATAAATTAAATAAACTACCTACAATTATCTACAATTAAACCTAACACTACACTATCAATAAATTAATTAAATAAAATACCTACAAATAAATACAATGAAATAAACTAACTAAAGTACAAAAAATAAAAAAGAACTAAGTTACAAAAAATAAAAAAATATTTACAAACATTAGAAAAATATTACAGCAATTTTAAAATAATTACACCTACTCTAAGCCCCCTAATAAAATAACAAAGCCCCCCAAAATAAAAAAAATGCCCTACCCTATTCTAAATTAAAAAAGTTCAAAGCTCTTTTACCTTACCAGCCCTGAACAGGGCCCTTTGCGGGGCATGCCCCAAAGAATTCAGCTCTTTTGCCTGTAAAAAAACACATACAATACCCCCCCCAACATTACAACCCACCACCCACATACCCCTAATCTAACCCAAACCCCCCTTAAATAAACCTAACACTAAGCCCCTGAAGATCTCCCTACCTTGTCTTCACCTCACCGGGTCCCGATCTGTCCAGAAGAGGGTCCGAAGTCTTGATCCAAGCCCAAGCGGGGGGCTGAAGAGTAACGTCCATCCTCGGGCTGAAGTCTGGATCCAAGCGGCGGCTGAAGAAATCCATCATCGGGCTGAAGTCGGAAGTCCATCATCGGGATGAAGTCTTCTATCAAGCAGCATCTTCAATCTTCTTTCTTCCGGAGCGGAGCAGAGCCATCTTCTTCCCAGCCAACGCGGATCCATCCTCTTCTAACGACGCCTACTACCCGAATGACGGATCCTTTAAATGACGTCATCCAAGATGGCGTCCGTCGAATTCCAATTGGCTGATAGGATTCTATCAGCCAATCAGAATTAAGGTAGGAAAATTCTGATTGGCTGATGGAATCAGCCAATCAGATTCAAGTTCAATCCGATTGGCTTTTCCGATCAGTCTATCAGATTGAGCTTGCATTCGTTGGCTGTTCCGATCAGCCAATAGAATGCGAGCTCAATCTGATTGGCTGATTCCATCAGCCAATCAGAATTTACAGGTAAGTATTTAGATTTAAATAGGAATAATTTATTTAATAAGAGTTAATTTATTTAGTTAGAATAAAATTATATTTAACTTAGGGGGGTGTTAGGGTTAGGGTTAGAATTAGCTTTAGGGGTTAAAAAATTTATTAGAGTAGCGGTGAGCTCCGATCGGCATATTAGGGGTTAATACTTGAAGTTAGGTGTCGGAGATGTTAGGAAGGGCAGATTAGGGGTTAATACTATTTATTATAGGGTTATTGAGGCGGGAGTGAGGAGGATTAGGGGTTAATAACTTTATTATAGTAGCGGCGCGGTCCGCTCGGCAGATTAGGGGTTAATAAGTGTAGGCAGGTGGAGGCGACGTTGAGGGGGGCAGATTAGGGGTTAATAAATATAATATAGGGGTCGGCAGTGTTAGGCGCAGCAGATTAGGGGTACATAGCTATAATGTAGCTTGCGGTGTTGTACGGAGCGGCAGATTAGGGGTTAATAATAATATGCAGGGGTCAGCGATAGCGGGGGCGGCAGATTAGGGGTTAATAAGTGTAAGGTTAGGGGTGTTTAGACTCGGGGTACATGTTAGAGTGTTAGGTGCAGACGTAGGAAGTATTTCCCCATAGAAAACAATGGGGCTGCGTTAGGAGCTGAACGCTGCTTTTTTGCAGGCGTTAGGTTTTTTCCAGCTCAAACAGCCCCATTGTTTTCTATGGGGAAATCGTGCACGAGCACGTTTTTTAAGCTGGCCGCGTCCGTAAGCAACGCTGGTATCTAGAGTTGCAGTGGCGGTAAATATGCCTGTACGCTCCCTTTTTGGAGCCTAACGCAGCCATTCTGTGAACTCTAAATACCAGCGGTATTTAAAAGGTGCGGGAGAAAAAAAGCACGCGTAGCTAACGCACTCCTTTGGCCGCAGAACTCTAAATCTAGCCGTTAGGATTTATTTTTATTTTACAGGCAAATTTCAATTTATTTTAACTAGGTACAATAAAGAGAAATTTACCTGTAAAATAAAAACTAACCTAAGTTACAATTACACCTAACACTACACTATACTTTAATAAATTATTCCTATTTAAAACTAAATACTTACCTGTAAAATAAACCCTAAGATAGCTACAATGTAATTACTAATTACATTGTAGCTATTTTAGGAATTATATTTATTTTACAGGTAACTTTGTATTTATTTTAGCTAGTTAGAATAGTTATTAAATAGTTATTAACTATTTAATAACTACCTAGCTAAAAGAAATACAAAATTACCTGTAAAATAAATCCTAACCTAAAATACTGGAAAACTAGTGCCCCACCATGGGAAGAGGTGAGGAACAAAATATCTACCGTATGCATGAATCCGCCTCGAAGATTCTAGACACACAAACTCAATTCGAGAGAATATGGTTTTATTGGATACTTAATGGAACCTCACAAAGATAGATAGTCGCAATGCACTCTAAAGATAAATCCTCATTAACAATGTTGGTGGGGGGCAGGGAGAGACCCTGGTGCCCTATTTTCTTCTCCTTATCTATGCTATAAGATCTACACCGAGGGACCCACTTAAGCATAGAAATACCTAAATAGACACTAGGCCAGTAATTAGTGGGCCTCCTTACTTCTCTTATCTCTACCTTTCCTTTCTTTTCTTCTCCTTTACCTAATATTCTTTTCTCTTAAATAGATTTAATGTTATACAGTCTTGCATATATGTTACGGGGGGATGTAAGGTATACACCTCAGGCCTGCATCAATCCAGTCAAAGTTGGAATTGTGAGGGTTGAGTCTATCAACATCGTAGGCAGGATTCTGGAAGCTGGACTCAACAACTGATAGGAAGGATAGACAACACAGAAACTTGAGTATGATCTCTATGTAATTTTCACAAAAAGCTATTTATAATCAATCTAATAACTTTGACTATATAGATCATCCCACTGATTATTGTGATTGTTCTGGTACCAAAGACGAGACTGTTGTTGTAATTATTTGCAATGTTTATATACAAAATAATAATAAAAAAACTTTAAACATAAAATAAATCCTAACCTAAGTTACAATTAAACCTAACACTACACTATCATTAAATTAATTAAATAAATTAACTACAAATAACTACAATTAAATACAATTACATAAACTAACTAAAGTACAAAAAATAAAAAAAGCTAAGTTACAAAAAGTAAAAAAAATAAGTTACAAACATTTTAAAAATATTACAACAATTTTAAGCTACTTACACCTAATCTAAGCCCCCTAATAAAATAACAAACCCCCCAAAATAAAAAAAATGGGATATCTGGCAGCAGCGAACTTGTACTTTCGCTATGGTCAGACTCCCAATTGATTCCTATGGGATCCGCCGCCTCCAGGGTGGCAGTTTGAAAACCAGGTACGCTGGGCCGGAAAAGTGCCGAGCGTACCTGCTAGTTTTTTAATAACTAACAAAAGTAGTCAGATTGTGCCGCACTTGTGTGCGGAACATCTGGAGTGACGTAAGAATTGATCTGTGTCGGACTGAGTCCGGCGGATCGAAGTTTACGTCACAAAATTCTACTTTTGCTGGTCTGTAGCCTTTGATAACTAAGGCGAATCAGCGGAATTCCAGCGTATTTGAGGTTGACGGCTTGATAACTACCCCCCTATGTCTGCAGGGTGCTGTATTCAGCTATTTTCGGTGCTGGATTTATCAGTGCAAAAGTGCAACACAAAAATATTTGTGCAAATCCAGATATTTGTGTGTTGCACTTTTAGACAATTGTATCTGGCACAGAAAATAGCCAAATGCTGCAGCCCGCAAACATATTTACACATTTGTTGCTAGTAAATACCAGCTCCAAAAGTTAATAAAACATGTGCCAAGCCAAGTGCTGTATGCTAATTTACATATCTGATACCTTCACATTGTGTTTTCACAGAACAAAATATAATGGTTGTGTTGTTTATGTCAGGGTATATGAATATTATAAATGAAAGTTATATATGTATATATATATATATATTTTTTTTTCTTTTTTTTTTCATATATATGTATATAGTTGGTGAGACCACCGGATTAATTAAATATGAGGCTATTTGCAACAGTTCTATTCCACTGTAAATCACAACCCCCCTGCCAAATGGTTTTGGCTGGGTGAAGACACGTTTATCCTAATTAAAAGATAACATAGCTTTTGAAGCTCACAGCCTTGCAGGGGGTAGCAAACAGGGAATGCATGGAGACGGCATTCTGAGCCTAAAACTAGATAAGCAAATAAAATTCTGACTGCATAGTAATTAGCATAGACTTGTTAATGACCCCTGCCTGTGTATTGAAGCAATGAAAATTTGACCAACAAAAACACATGTTCTAAATTATACTCTTAAACCCATTGTTAAAAGACAGCATATAAATGAATACATGTATATATATATATATATATATATATATATATATATATATATATATATATATATATATATATATATACATGTACATATATTCAGACAAAATATTTAATATATATACCTTAGACTGTATTACATGTCTATAATGCAATTCAGATTGAAATGAATTGGATGAATGGCTGCATTGGTAGATATGAAGTGTTTAAGTTGTTCCAAGATTAATAAAATTTCTCTGTATTCCAGGAAGCTAATGGAAAATGACAGGAAGTACATTAATGGATATGAAATTGTCTGTTCGTATAATATTAAATATGAATATCTGTTAAATGAAAAATATAAATAACACTATTATTTTATTTCAGATTCATGCATTCAGGATTTATTAGAGATATGAAATATATTGTGTTCATGTTGGGATGCAGTGCAATACTGAATATGAAATACGCTGTGGTTTTTATATAAATGCGGGGAAATTACCTGGTGACATTTTAAATGGATTTTAAGCTAATCAGTTAGCAGTATAAATTACTTTGATATAATATAATGTTAAAAACATATTGTGTTTGGTATTAGAATAATCAGAAGAAATAATGTGACATAGTCCAGTACATGTGAACATGTAACTTATTAATGTAAAGAAATTATGGCATTTTGAATATATATTTAAAAAAAATATTTTTACTGTCTAGAAATGGTTAAATGAATCTGTTTGTTTGTCATGCTGCCCCCGATGGCCAGAATCCAGTATAACAGTCAAAAGATTTGACTGTTAAAAGATGCGTTTCCATAGTAACAATACATTGCATAGGGCCAATCAGAGAGATGCTTCCCAGGTGACCAATGGGATAATCGGTTTCCGCAAGGGCCTCCCACATGGTTTCATAAATGATTGAAAACATATATAAGTCAATGCAAAATAGGAAATGGACAGGCTGCTGAGCTAACTTGTAACTGGAAATTGGCTGTGTTTGAAATACAGTTTACTATAGCAAAGCTGGGCTAACTTTTCTCATTAATTGCAAAATATACTTATTTTGTCTTCTGAGAAGAAACAAGAAGTTTTTGGAAACTGACTTATCAATTTGGTGTTCATTTTGGTAAAGTATTAAAAGGTTGCTAAAATATAGGTAAACATTTAAAGGGACACTGAACCCAAATGTTTTCTTTTGTGATTCAGATAGAGCATGCAATTTTAAGCAACTTTCTAATTTACTACTATGATCAATGTTTCTTTGTTCTCTTGTTATCTTTATATGAAAAGGAAGGCATCTAAGCTTTTTTCTTGGTTCTCTGGACAGCAGTTTTTGATTTGTGGATGAATTTATACACCAATCAGCAAGGACAACCTAGGTTGTTCACCAAAAATGGGCCGGCATCTAAACTTACATTCTTGCATTTCAAATAAATATAGCAAGAGAATAAAGAAAATTTGATAATAGGAGTAAATTAGAAAGTTGCTTAAAATGTCATGCTTTATCTGAATCACGAAAGAAAAAAATTGGGTTCAGTGTCCTTTTAAGATAAGCATTCCTTGTTGCTGTAGTAAATAAATTTAAAGAGCATATGTGTATTTTAAAATTAGTATTTCATAGTCTGTGTATTTTAAACTAATCATTAGTGCTAAGCAATTTATCCTGGAAAATTTACATATATATATATATATTCTAGAATTGTCTTAAAGGGACACTGAACCCAAATGTGTTATTTTGTGATTCAGATAGAGCATGCAATTTTAAGCAACTTTCTAATTTACTCCTTTTATCATTTTTATTTTGTTCTCTTGCTATCTTTATTTAAAAAGAATGCATCTAAGGTTTTTTTTGTTTCAGATCTCTGGACAGCACTTTTTTTATTGATGGATGAATTTATCCATCAATCAGCAAGAACAACCCAGGTTGTTCATCAAAAATGGGCCGGCATCTAAGTTTACATTCTTGCATTTCAAATAAAGATACCAAGAGAATGAAGAAAATTTGATAATAGGAGTAAATTAGAAAGTTGCTTAAAATTGCCTGCTCTATCTGAATCATGAAAGAAAAAATTTGGGTTCAGTGTCCCTTTAATTATAGATAACTAAGAATTTATTTCAGTTCGATAAATTGGCATTCAAAGTGACTGTTTACATTAAGGATATATGTACTTTTAGTGTCCTAATTAGAATTGCATGAGAATCAATTGTGACTATATAGTTAATTGTACCTTAATTGTATTGTCTGAATGTTAGTAGCTAATATCTTGGAATCTCATTATGTTAATTGAATGAAATCCTATTGTGAATAAGGCTAGTTAAAAAGTTAAACAATTTAAGTTGCTTTGTAAAGAGTATTGCAACAGTTTAAACACTATATAGTTTGACTCATATTCTGGTTCTTACAAATATATTTCAGTGTGTCTATAAATATCAACTAATCAAAAAGTTAATTTATGCTTACCTGATAAATTAATTTCTTTTACGATATGACGAGTCCACGGATTTCATCCTTACTTGTGGGATATTAACCTCCTGCTAACAGGAAGTGGCAAAGAGCACCACAGCAGAGCTGTATATATAGCCCCTCCCTTCCCCTCCACCCTCAGTCATTCGACTGAAGGTTTAGGAAGAGAAAAGGAAAGGCTAAAAGGTGCAGAGGTGACTAAAGTTTATAAAAATAAAAATAAACCTTTCTTAAAAAGAACCGGGTGGGCCGTGGACTCGTCATATCGTAAAAGAAATTAATTTATCAGGTAAGCATACATTTACTTTTCTTTTACAAAGATATGACGAGTCCACGGATTTCATCCTTACTTGTGGGATACCAATACCAAAGCAAAAGGACATGGATGAAAGGGAGGGACAAGACAGGAACCTAAACAGAAGGCACCACTGCTTGAAGAACCTTTCTCCCAAAAATAGCCTCAGAAGAAGCAAAAGTATAAAATTTTTAAAATTTGGAAAAAGTATGAAGTGACAACCAAATCGCAGCCTTACAAATCTGTTCAACAGAAGCATCGTTTTTAAAAGCCCATGTGGAAGCCACAGCCCTAGTAGAATAAGCCGTAATTCTTTCAGGAGGCTGCTGTCCAGCAGTCTCATATGCCAGGCGGATGATACTTCTCAGCCAAAAAGAAAGAGAGGTAGCCGTAGTTTTCTGACCCCTACGCTTTCCAGAATAAATAATGAATAATGAAGATGATTGACGGAAATCCTTGGTTGCCTGTAAGTAAAACTTCAAGGCACGGACCACGTCCAGATTATGTAACAGACGCTCCTTCTTGGAAGAAGGATTCAGACACAATGAAGGAACAACAATCTCTTGATTAATGTTCTTATTTGAAACAACCTTAGGAAGAAATCCAGGTTTGGTACGTAAAACCACCTTATCAGAATGAAATATAAGATAAGGCGAATCACATTGTAACGCTGAAAGCTCAGAAACTCTTCGAGGTGAAGAAATTGCAACTAAAAATAGAACTTTCCAAGATAATAATTTAATATCTATGGAATGCATGGGTTCAAACGGAACCCCTTGAAGAACTCTAAGAACTAAATTCAAACTCCAGGGAGGAGAAATAGGTCTAAACACAGGCTTAATTCTAGTTAAAGTCTGACAAAAAGACTGAACATCCGGCATATTTGCCAAACGTTTGTGAAACAAAATTGAGAAAGCAGAAATCTGTCCCTTTAAAGAACTTGCTGATAACCCTTTCTCCAATCCTTCTTGGAGAAAAGACAGAATCCTAGGAATCTTAGTTTTACTCCATGAATAACCCTTGGATTCACACCAATAAAGATATTTATGCCATATCTTATGATAGATTTTTCTAGTGACAGGCTTTCGAGCCTGTATCAAAGTATCGATGACCGAATCAGAGAATCCTCGCTTAGATAAAATCAAGCGTTCAATCTCCAAGCAGTCAGCTGCAGAGAAATTAGATTTAGGATGTTGGAAATGTCCTGAATGAGAAGGTCCTGTCTCAAAGGAAGTTTCCACGGTGGCAGAGAGGACATGTCCACCAGATCCGCATACCAAGTCCTGCGTGGCCATGCAGGCGCTATCAGGATTACTGAAGCTCTCTCCTGTTTGATTCGAGCAATCATGCGTGGAAGGAAAGGAAATGGTGGAAACACATAAGCTAGGCTGAACTTCCAAGGTACTGCCAGGGCATCTATCAGTTAGGCCTGTGGATCCCTTGACCTGGATCCGTATCTCGGGAGCTTGGCATTCTGTCGAGACGCCATTAGATCCAACTCTGGTTTGCCCCATCTGAGAATCAGTGAGGCAAATACCTCCAGATGGAGTTCCCACTCCCCCGGATGAAAAGTCTGATTACTTAGAAAATCCGCTTCCCAATTTTCTACTCCTGGGATGTTTTTGATCTTTTTGACCTCTGTTAGAAATATTTTCATGTCTACCGAATCTATAAGAGTCCCCAAGAATGGAACCCTTGTCCGTGGAACTAATGAACTCTTTTCTATGTTCACTTTCCAACCGTGAGATCTCAGGAAAGACAGTACTATGCCCGTGTGAGATTTTGTCAATTGATAATTCGACGCCTGAATCAGAATATCATCCAGATAAGGTGCTACTGCTATGCCCCGCGGTCTGAGAACCTCTAAAAGAGACCCTAGAACCTTTGTGAAAATTCTGGGTGCCGTGGCAAGACCGAAAGGAAGAGCCACAAACTGATAATGTTTGTCCAGAAACCTTAGGAACCGATGATGATCCTTGTGAATAGGGATATGAAGGTATGCATCCTTCAAGTCCACGGTAGTCATATATTGACCCTCCTGAATCATTGGTAAGATTGTTCGTATAGTCTCCATTTTGAACGATGGGACTCTGAGATCTAAGATGGGTCTGAAAGTTCCTTCTTTTTTGGGAACTACAAAAAGATTTGAGTAAAACCCCTGTCCCTGTTCCGGCTTTGGAACAGGACAAATTACTCCCATGGTATAGAGGTCTTTTACACAGCGTAAGAACGCCTCTCTCTTTATCTGGTCTACAGATAACCGTGAAAGATGAAATCTCCCCCTTGGGAGAAAATCTCTGAATTCTAGTTGATACCCATGGGTCACTATTTCCAGTGCCGAGGAGTCCTGAACATCTCTTGCCTAAGCCTGAGGAAAGAGAGAAAGTCTGCCCCCTACCAGATCCAGTCCCAGATCGGGAGCCACCCCTTCATGCTGTCTTATAAACAGCAGCAGTCTTCTTGGATTGTTTACCTTTATTCCAAGTCTGGTTAGGTCTCCAGACTGATTCGGCAAAATTCCCTTCCTGCTTGGAGGAGGAAGAAGAAGCAGAAGGTCCTCCTTTATAGTTTCGAAAGGAACGAAAATTATTCTGTTTACCCCTCATTTTAACAGACGTATCCTGAGGAAGGGTATGGCCTTTACCACCAGTAATGTCAGAAATGATCTCCTTCAATTCAGGCCCGAATAGGGTCTTACCTTTAAAAGGAATAGCCAAAAGCTTAGATTTTGATGACACATCAGCAGACCAAGATTTGAGCCATAATGCTCTACGCGCCAGAATGGCAAAACCTGCATTTTTTGCTGCTAATTTAGCAATTTTAAAGCAGCATCAGTAATAAAATAATTAGCTAGCTTGAGAGCCTTAATTCTATCCAGAATATCATCTAATGGAGTCTCAACCTTCAGAGACTCTTGTAGAGCTTCGAACCAAAAAGCTGCTGCAGTAGTTACAGGAACAATGCAAGCCGTAGGTTGTAAAAGAAAACCCTGATGAATAAATAATTTCTTTAAAAGACCCTCTAATTTTTTATCCATAGGATCTTTAAAAGCACAACTATCCTCAAAAGGTATAGTTGTACGCTTAGTCAAAGTAGATATAGCTCCCTCCACCTTAGGGACCGTTTGCCACAAGTCCCGAATGGTGTCTGATATGGGAAACATTTTCTTAAAAGTAGGAGGAGGAGAGAACGGTATGCCTGGTCTATCCCATTCCTTTTTAACAATTTCCGAAATTCTTTTAGGAACCGGAAAAACATCAGTGTAAGTAGGTACCTCTAAATATTTGTCCATCTTACACAATTTCTCTGGTGGAATTATAAAAGGTTCACAATCATCCAGAGTTGCTAAAACCTCCCTGAGTAACAGACGTAGGCGTTCAAGCTTAAATTTAAATGACATAACGTCTGAATCTGTCTGAGGTAAAATATTTCCTGGGTCTGAAAGTTCACCCTCAGACAGCAATTCCCTAACCCCCAACTCAGAACACTGTGAGGGAACATCGGAAATAGCTAATAAAGCATCAGAGGATTCAGTATTTATATTAATACCTGACCTACTGCGTTTACCCTGTAACACTGGTAATTTGGATAATACCTCTGTAAGAGTAGTTGACATAACTGCAGCCATTTCCTGCAGAGTAAAAGCATTAGACGCACTAGAAGTACTTGGCGTTGCTTGTGTGGGTGTTAAAGGTTGTGACACTTGTATAGAATTAGATGGCATATCCTGATTCTCTTCAGACTGAGAATCATCCTTAGGCATATTTTTATTACTTAAAATATGCTTCTTACATTGTAAAGCCCTTTCAGTACAAGAGGTACACAATGTAAGTGGGGGTTCCACAATGGCTTTTAAACACATAGAACAATTAGTATCCTCAATGTCAGCTTTAGGGGTTAATACATTTATTATAGTAGCGGTGAGGTCCGGTCAGCAGATTAGGGTTTAATAAGTGTAGGTAGGTGTTGGCGACGTTGAGGGGGCAGATTAGGGATTAATAAATATAATATAGGGGTCGGCGGTGTTAGGGGCAGCAGATTAGGGGTACATAAGTATAACGTAGGTTGTTCATAGAAGGGTTGGAAGGTGCTTTATAGACAGGATAACATTGACAAACTTCAGGAAAGTTCTCCTCTATAAAAAAAAATGTGATTGAGCTAAAAGAGGCTGCTCCAGTGTGTCAGTTTTACAAAGAATAAGCTATTGATGCATTGATCATTTCTCTTGCTGGTTATATATATATATATATATATATATATATATATATATATATATATATATATATATATATATATATATATATATTCATACACACACACAAGTCCATAAATAGTAAGTACTCTCTGGATTTTTGAAAAAGTGCTTTATTGGCACACAAATAATCTGTGACGTTTCGGGGACTTCACCCCTTCATCAGACTAGGTGAAAATGTGATCAACAAACAGTGTATTTAACAGGTGCTAAGTACCCACCCCCTCATCAGAGAAGAACCGCCCTTAACATCATCATCAAAAATGAATTATATAGAAAACACATTCTGTATTCATACACATGTATAAATAACACTTATTACGGCAGTATTAGTGCATAGTGATATTCATTAATATGTAGTGATCAGAGCTCATCTACTTAATATATTAGAGACATATTGTGTATGGACAGTAGGAGTAGCCAGAAGAAATACCTTATATGGATCATAGCTGCATGACTGGTGTTCGTTACATATTTATAGATATAATTCATATACCATCCATTTTCCATTATTAAGATGGACACGAAATCAAGAAGCAACTGCTCTCAAGATCTTAAGATCTAACTTTAGTTTATAGCGTTGCCGGACTTACCACAGTCAGATGCCAAAGAGAGACGCTACACGTGTGGGAGGTGGGCGTAGCCCCATAGTGTCATCAGGTGCTTCCACCAATTGCAGCTTGGGATGTCATGGGGGCGTGTATAAACAATGACAATCCCATTCAGCGTAGCATTTATGAATGTAAAGAAGGTCTTACTATAAATACAGGGAGTGCAGAATTATTAGGCAAGTTGTATTTTTGAGGATTAATTTTATTATTGAACAACAAGCATGTTCTCAATGAACCCAAAAAACTCATTAATATCAAAGCTGAATAGTTTTGGAAGTAGTTTTTAGTTTGTTTTTAGTTATAGCTATTTTAGGGGGATAACTGTGTTTGCAGGTGACTATTACTGTGCATAATTATTAGGCAACTTAACAAAAAACAAATATATACCCATTTCAATTATTTATTTTTACCAGTGAAACCAATATAACATCTCAACATTCACAAATATACATTTCTGACATTCAAAAACAAAACAAAAACAAATCAGTGACCAATATAGCCACCTTTCTTTGCAAGGACACTCAAAAGCCTGCCATCCATAGATTCTGTCAGTGTTTTGATCTGTTCACCATCAACATTGCGTGCAGCAGCAACCACAGCCTCCCAGACACTGTTCAGAGAGGTGTACTGTTTTCCCTCCTTGTAAATCTCACATTTGATGATGGACTACAGGTTCTCAATGGGGTTCAGATCAGGTGAACAAGGAGGCCATGTCATTAGATTTTCTTCTTTTATACCCTTTATTGCCAGCCACGCTGTGGAGTACTTGGACGCGTGTGATGGAGCATTGTCCTGCATGAAAATCATGTTTTTCTTGAAGGATGCAGACTTCTTCCTGTACCACTGCTTGAAGAAGGTGTCTTCCAGAAACTGGCAGTAGGACTGGGAGTTGAGCTTGACTCCATCCTCAACCTGAAAAGGCCCCACAAGCTCATCTTTGATGATACCAGCCCAAACCAGTACTCCACCTCCACCTTGCTGGCGTCTGAGTCGGACTGGAGCTCTCTGCCCTTTACCAATCCAGCCACGGGCCCATCCATCTGGCCCATCAAGACTCACTCTCATTTCATCAGTCCATAAAACCTTAGAAAAATCAGTCTTGAGATATTTCTTGGCCCAGTCTTGACATTTCAGCTTGTGTGTCTTGTTCAGTGGTGGTCGTCTTTCAGCCTTTCTTACCTTGGCCATGTCTCTGAGTATTGCACACCTTGTGCTTAAGGGCACTCCAGTGATGTTGCAGCTCTGAAATATGGCCAAACTGGTGGCAAGTGGCATCTTGGCAGCTGCACGCTTGACTTTTCTCAGTTCATGGGCAGTTATTTTGCGCCTTGGTTTTTCCACACGCTTCTTGCGACCCTGTTGACTATTTTGAATGAAACGCTTGATTTTTCGATGATCACGCTTCAGAAGCTTTGCAATTTTAAGAGTGCTGCATCCCTCTGCAAGATATCTCACTATTTTTGACTTTTCTGAGCCTGTCAAGTCCTTCTTTTGACCCATTTTGCCAAAGGAAAGGAAGTTGCCTAATAATTATGCACACCTGATATAGGGTGTTGATGTCATTAGACCACACCCCTTCTCATTACAGAGATGCACATCACCTAATATGCTTAATTGGTAGTAGGCTTTCGAGCCTATACAGCTTGGAGTAAGACAACATGCATAAAGAGGATGATGTGGTCAAAATACTCATTTGCCTAATAATTCTGCACACAGTGTATATATATATATATATATATATATATATATATATATATAATGTGTATATATATATATATATATATATATTTCTAAAATAACAACAAAAGAAGAGAGCGCACAAAAAAACTCTAAGTGCAGTATATTTATTACAAATTGGTACATACAAAACTGTAGCCCTAAACCCTTTTGCAGATCTACTCACAGGATTTAACCTCAAACATGTGAGGTATGTAATAGCACTCAAGCAAGCGGGATATACCTGAATCAGCGTTCTCCCAGCAGTGTAAGAAAACGTCCGCTGGAAACGTTCACTCTGGGCAATCTTTCAGGCGCTGTTAGATTTATCTCGTCTGGTTTAAATCCTCCAAAGGCAAACTCTCGTTTAGAAGTCCTCAAGAGTAAAACACCAGTCCAATTTAGCATAATAGCGTAAGTGACGTGAAGGGGGAGTGCCTGATGCGTTTCACTGATGTAACTCTGCTTCATCAGAGGCAATATATATATATATATATATATATATATATATATATATATATATATATATACATATATACATACATACATACACACACACACTACAGGATCCTGGACATGTCAGGCTAAAATTTACCAGGCCTTGAGTTCATTTGGGTTGAGAAACACTGTTCTAGATTACCTTAAACCATAATTGCTATTAAAAGGACAGTCTACACCAAAATTGTTATTGTTTATAAAAAGTTAACGCCTTTAATACCCATTCCCCAGCTTTGCACAACCAACATTGTTATAATAATATACTTTATAAGATTTAAAACTCTAAACTTCTGCCTGTTTCTAAGCCACTACAGACAACCTCTTATCACATGCTTTTTAATTAGCTTTTCATAACAAGAGACTGATAGTTCATGTAGGCCATTGTCAGGGTACCTGAGTATTATTAAATAATATATATATATATATATATATTTATCTGCATATAGATTTATAAGACCAATAACTCATTTTATTTGCAAAACCCCAGATATCACTGTTACAGCAGTTATATTTACTCTGCCGAATGATTCTTGGCTGATAAACAAACCCCCTCTCTCATTGTTTATCTGGGAGACATTGCAGACCTTTTGAAAACAATTCCTTTGATGAATTGGGACAGTTATCTTAAAAAGATCACTTCAAAGAAAGCCTGCATAAAGAGTTCCCCTATCTAGAGGAGTGGGCGGTCCGTCTGTGGGAATGATTAAAATCTACAAACATGTTCAGAGCATCCAGCTGTCATCATCTAAGTGCTAAATGACCCCCTGCTGAGCTCCATACACATCCTGCCCAGCCATGTGTCCCTTGAAAACATAAAAGCCATGTTTTAAGATTTAAAAATACCTTAACCTGTGTACTTTTGACAGCAGAATATTTAATAATATGCCTTAGACTGTATTACATGTCTATAATGCAATTCAGATTGTCTATTTGTAACATATTATATAAGTGTATATGGAACTTAATGAATAAACTGTATGGTAAATGTATAAATGTTGTTTCAAAATGGTAACATTTTTTTTTCTTACAGCAAGATGTCCATTGAATGTTAGCCATGAACATGGATTTGTCTATTCAAAAATTGTTGGGAATGTGAAATATGCTGTGTTTGTATGAATATAAATATGGATTTTAAATGCTATAATTCTGGGGGAGAGCAAATAATTGACAGTGTAATTGTTTATCAATATGATTAATAGAAACATACTGGTGTTTCATATTAAAATAATCAGGATGAATAGAATGACATGATCCAATACACCTGGAACATGTGACTTGTTAATATCAAGAAATTATAGTATATTAAATAAACATTTTTTAAAGAAATGTAATTTACTGTATAGCAGAGTTTAAAAATGAAACTGTTTGTCTTGTCTGCTGCCCCTGATGGCCTAAATCCAGAATTACAACCAAAAGACATTTGGCTGTTAAAATGGCAAATCCGAGTAGCCAATCGAATGTTTCAACTCGAAGGGCCAATCCATGCTCAGCTTCCGTGGGACGTAACTAAAAACATTCACCAATGGTTAGAATATATAAGCTGAATGCAAGAGGAGAAAGAGAAAGCTGGCTGAACTTTTTGCTGAAACTCTGGACTGATAACTGCTGCGTTGGGACACAGTCATTTTTAAGAAAATTGGGCTACTTCTTTAATCCACATCGCAAATACCCTTATTTTCATATGAGGTGAAACAAGAAATATTGGAAGCTGAAATATCGATTTGGTTATTTTTGATGAAGTATACACGATTGATAAATATATGTATAATATTTAAATCAAAGGTATTTGGTAATTATAACTAATTACAGTTAGTAATTTTAAAAGGACAATTTGTATTGTAAACTTGTTTCATAGTCCTGTATAGTGTTAAGCTTGTCTTTTGTATGCCAAGTAATTTATCGTTGCAAATTATATATATATATATATATATATATATATATATATATATATATATATATATATATATATATATATATATATATATATTAGAATTGTCTCAATTGTAGATAATTAAGAATTTATTTCATCTTAGATAAATTGGCATAGGAGTTGGTTGTTTGCACAAAAAATATATACAATTTCTGATTTTTTAAATTGGAATTATATAGGATCAGTTAGGGCTAAATAGTTTAAGCATATTTGTCTGGAGGTTAACATACCCTACCTTGGCATTTCATTGTGATATTTAAATGCAAATAAGATTTGAGAGATTATTGTGAATAAGGTAAATTTTATTTTGCATAGCATATTATAACAGTTTAAATGTGTATAGTTTGATTCAGGTGTGGTTTTCTACAAATATATTTCAATGTGTCTATAAATTTTAACTAATATAAAGAATTTAGGAATTTACATTAATGTTATTGTTTTGCATAAGCATTTTATTGGGGGTTTATTTCAAAGGATAATTATTAAATATATTGTATTATAACCCGGCCATATACAGACACCATATGGATAACATTGTGCTCTCTCCAGTGGAGTTGTGCAGGAACCAACATTAATTGGCTAAATTGCAAGTCAATAGATAATACATTGATAACGGTGCAGTCTGCAGAGGTTTAGATACAAGGTAATCACAGAAGTAAAAAGTATATTAATATTTATTTATTTATAAAATATTTTACCAGGAAGGATACATTGAGATTTCTCTTGTTTTCAAGTATGTCCTGGGTATAATATAACCAATTATTCAATATGAAAAAGGGAGATTATACAGCAACCGCAATTAGATTGCTATAAATATAGACAAGGATTTCAGCACATATTTTTAGTATAAGTTGCTCAGCAAAATTCTCAGCTCTGCAAATAGCGGTAAGTGAAGTCTAAACTCGTTCACCACATTCCCATATGTCACCCAGATAATATAAATATCAAAGTAACCAACCAGTGAAAAGACACATGAACCAATGAATCAGGAAACGTAGTAGGACAAATGCATTAGCACAGATTTCGCTGTGTAAATTTATTGTAAATCACACAGAGCAAGACAATAAAGCTGTAAAACTGTGAACTGTCTGCACTGACAACACCTCCACTAGCGGGTGGTTACGTATAAGCGTAAAATCTGCCCCCATAGTGATCATTGAGGATCTATGTCAGGACAACTCTTGTATAAATAAGGTCAACAAACAAATTACACTTAAAGACTGAATAAAGTGTTATGTGTATCGCTTAAATAATGTGCACATTACCTAAATTTGGCCAAATTGTGCATAAACCTCCTCAAATAATTTAGAAGAGAACAGTAGGGGGCCAATAGGACAACTCCAGTAACAGCGGGCACCACCAATGATGTGAAAGGTATCTGGTGTCATGTTATAATGTATCTGGATCTATGTCTTTTAACCCCAGTATATACAGACTAACTGTAAATATAAACATTGAGCAATATACATATGCTAATTTATACAATGATTTTCCAAAGACAAGAAAAAGTTATCAAAAAACGAGGGGGCCAAAGGACAGGTAAAAAAGAAAGGAAACGGGGAGGGAGGAAAAGACACAGATATAAATCAAAGCTCCCTGGATCTCTCCAGAGAATGGGGCAGACCCCAGAGAAGGGGGAGGAATTGGAGGAGAGGAGTAGGGTCAAGGATGAGAACACGTCGGGACTACAGGGGGGATTTTCGATAGATCCCCCCCAAAAAAGTAATGATGAATTACAAATAGTCAACCTGTCTTCTTTTCCTTTAAACAATGCCCATATTAGTTTACTAAAAAAGGGCTTAACGTATTGTCCAACAAATTCGTTGGATAAATCTACTGTGATAAAAGACCTTCACCTTTTTGCCCGAAAGGTAGTTTTATCTTCCATAATGAAAGGGCGACAAACTAACACTTTAGATGCTGATTGTATTGAAGGTAACATGGATAAGGAAGATGCTGCAGCTATTTCTGACCTTGTGCAACTACTTGACTCAAATGAAGTACCAGATGAAATTTCTATCGCTGATACTCAAGAAGGGCAACAGACAAGTACTACGGTCATAATTGACTCAGGTCTGAAAAGAAAGTCTGATTATATGCCCCCCCCTAATGCTAGTCCCTGTCGTACATCTTTTTGTTAAAGAAGTAGAAAGGGAAATTGACAAAATTCCCTATCACGGCATAAGTAAAAACAATCTTAACTTTAATGAGAGGCGAGCCTTGTCAGACCTGATGAACAAATCAGGAATTGTTATAAAACAGGCTGACAAAGGGGGAAATTTGGTTATTATGGAGGAGTCCTATTACATGAAAGAGGTTAGTAAAACTTAAAAATAAGGAGCAATATCAATGGTTACCAAAAAATCCTTTAGAATCAATACAAGCCAATTTGTTACATCTACTAAATGATGCCAGAAAAAGTGGCATTGTTATGGTTGCCTCCAGGCTGGCTGGAAGTTGGACCGTAGAAAAAGGATGCTCCTAGCGCTCACCAACGGATCTTCAGCACCGTAGACACTATAACTACTGCATAGCCACCATACGTAATGCAGACTCTACGAACCACCGCTGCTGGGCTGGTATCTCGCCGTCTGCTCTGCGCCCTGGACCTACGACCAGGCTCCAGTAGGTGAACCTCTTCCTTCTCTAGAGCGAAGCAGGATCAGGAACAAGAGCTCTTACAGGAGCTCAGTAGCTAAGGGAGTATATAGAGCATAGCAATCCCTGTAGGGATTACAGCTGTCCCCTACAAACATGAGTCAAAGCTGCAAGTTAGAGGGTCAGAAAAGATCTGATGTGCTGGAACACACAGCCTCCTTTTATTGAGGTTACATGCAAAAAAGACACTCTCAGGGGGAGGCATAAAATCCCCAATCACACATTTGATACATCTAGATAGAGACAACGCCCTTTTACAGGCCATAGTAGAATTACATTACACACAATAAAACAATGCAGTCCACCTTATCACTAGCAGTCTGATTAGACAATGGGAATGTTTTATCACTAAACTTAATAAGAGCTGATCCCAGCAAACTTGCATTTAGAAAGCTTCTGCCTGTGTGGTACTTTGGTTCAGTAAGCCCTATTTACTGAACCAAGTGGGAGAAAGCCAGGGACAAGTTATTTTACAGGTCTGGGGACATAGTCTTAAAGGGGCATTGTTCACCAAAGTCACAATATGTCCCCAGACGGTTCTTAAAGGGCCATACACACCCAATAAAAGTTAATATGTTTTCAGGGGCACAATCTTCCAGGGGCCATAGTCATGAGGAAGGAGGCTGGCAAATAGGCTTCTCCAAAATCCAGGGAAGCAGGGCAATTTCCCATTTAAAGGGCCAGTTACAAATAGCAGTTTGTAACATACCTCCTCTTTTGGAGGGAGACTAACCAGGCACCTTCTGTCGGTCAGTGCCTAAGTTAGTCTCGCAACCCACCCACAAATAAACATTAGCAGCAAAGTAGCCCCCCCACAATAAGTAGTACTGGCCTGTAGGTTCCAGGTTGTAGGATGAAAGTGTAGCATCCTCGGCCTTCCTGGCGCTGCTGGGCAAATAGCTGGTGGTACTTGGGGGGCAGAGGCCAGCGGCACTCTGCCCTGGTGCCAGCGCTTCTGCTGGGGTGAGGGGTTTGCAGGCCAGTCCTGTAACAAGGGGGTCTGTAGGGCAGAGGCCAGCAGCGCTCTGTCCTGATGCCAGCTCTTCTGCTGGGGGAATTGGGGCATAGTCCTGCCCGGTGGCAAAGGGAACGTGGGGGTCAGTGGGGGTTAACATCTCCACTGTTAACCCTGGGCCCAAGTTAGGAGTTAGCTGGGGAGGGGGAGATTGGCTTACCTCCTCCTCCTGATACTCCGGCGGCCGTTGGGAAGGGAGGTCGATGCTCTCCGCTTCCTGTGGAACATGCTGCGGCTGGGGAGAGAGACCGGTTGTCTCCTCTCCCTGGAAGGCACACTCCGGCTGGGGAGGGAGGTCGATGCTCTCCCCTCCCTGTAGCTGGGTCTGTCACTGGGGATCTGGGCCGCCTGCCCAGCATCCCTGTAGGGCCGGTAGAGAGACTGCGGTCCCATCTCCACCTACCTGCTGGGGGTCCTCCCAGGACCAGTCTATGAGGCCTGCTGCCTCGGGTATCTCTGGTTGGGGTTGGGGAAGGAGACCGGTTGTCTCTTCCCTCTGCACGGTATACTGCCGCTGGGGAGGGAGGTCGCTGCTCTCCTCTCCCTGTAGAACATGCTGCGGCTGGGGAGAGAGACCAGGTGTCCATACCCTCAAACTCCACAGTTGGCGCTCAAAGGCTCGTGCCGCTTCTTTCTCCGTATCCAATTCCCGGATGATGCGACTGACTACCTCCTGCGCAGGGTCTGGACCATATCGGACTAGCCGCCTCTTTACCTCTGGAACGAAATCCACGCCCTCATAGCGACGGATCCGGTTGAGGTGCTCTTCACATGGTTCTGACCAGTATCTTGTCAGCAACATGCTGCTGTAGGTAGGGACGCTGCACAGTGGCTAGCGTTGCCCTCAATAACTCTCCTACGATACCAGTGCTGTTGGGGTGCTGCTCCTTGCGCTAGGACGCCATCCCACCGCTGCCGCCAAATGTTACGGTTGCCTCCAGGCTGGCTGGAAGTTGGACCGTAGAAAAAGGATGCTCCTAGCGCTCACCAACGGATCTTCAGCACCGTAGACACTATAACTACTGCATAGCCACCATACGTAATGCAGACTCTACGAACCACCGCTGCTGGGCTGGTATCTCGCCGTCTGCTCTGCGCCCTGGACCTACGACCAGGCTCCAGTAGGTGAACCTCTTCCTTCTCTAAAGCGAAGCAGGATCAGGAACAAGAGCTCTTACAGGAGCTCAGTAGCTAAGGGAGTATATAGAGCATAGCAATCCCTGTAGTGATTACAGCTGTCTCCTACAAACATGAGTCAAAGCTGCAAGTTAGAGGGTCAGAAAAGGTCTGATGTGCTGGAACACACAGCCTCCTTTTATTGAGGTTACATGCAAAAAAGACACTCTCAGGGGGAGGCATAAAATCCCCAATCACACATTTGATACATCTAGATAGAGACAACGCCCTTTTACAGGCCATAGTAGAATTACATCGAGAGGCCAAAAAAGCAAATTATGTAACCTGCAAAGGCTAAACATTAAATACTGGTTCAGGACACAGGTTTCCGGTAGGAGGGGCTACTCAGGAGCGCACGCTGAGGCTGGCGTGCTGCATGGAGAGTGAGCAGCGGTCTTCATCATTCTCCTATGGCCATCGCTCCCGTTGTTGGTGTACGATAGCACCCTAGGGAGCTGGACAAATAGATTCTGGTCCTGGCAGGAAACCCCCATAAGACTGTTCTTACGGCTTCTAGTCCGAGCCGCAACCTCACGCTGTGGGAAAGAAAAAGAAAAGAAAAACTTTGAAGAAAGGAAAAAAGGACTAAATAAGGCTGGTAAAGCTGTCACTTTGAACCTGTCTCCATTTATCGAATATGAGCTAAGGACCCAGCTGGTAGTGGCGGTGCTTGCTTAGGAATCGTAGCAGCAGTGCCGAGGTTGCACAGAGTGTCTGGAGCTGAACGGTGGCAAGGGCCGTGACAAGCCAAAGAAGTAGAGCTGTGCCCATTGTGGGGTGGTCACACCTCCTAGGGCCCGGCTAGTTTAAAGGATTCCCCCGGGTTACTGCTGGTTTCCTCACTCGAGAACTGTTAGAGTGGTATCACAGCTGAAGAAGGGAGCGGACCAATCCAAAAGTAGCCTTGCGAGCGAGCCTCCCCAATCTACCAATAAGAGCCGAAGGTGTATGAAGAACTCAGCGTCACGATCCAAGTCTGCACGGAGCTTATATTGGGCAGCGGAGCAGTGTTTGAGTTGTGCAGACAGAGGAGCGGCCTTCTAAAATGTGGCCGATGCAGGTGGAGTAGAACTGAGTGAATTCTGTAAGTTAACCCCCCCTGTGTCTGTCCTTACTGAATGGACTTGAGCAGCTTGACAGGTGTTGTGGTTTTTGTGTGGAGCTGAGGCGGCTGTGCCTTCTTCTAGCAAACAGATTGAGTGATCTTATTCCTGCCGACTGACAGAGATTAAGAAAAGGGGGTATTCTGGAGTTAATCCGCCCGTTCACATTAGGGTGGATATTACTTATGAACATCTAGCTATTTTATTATATGTGCCCACTTGGAAGATTCTTGTATCAAAGAGTATACTTCAGAACTTTTCTTTTGTCCTTTTCTGGCTACACAGAAGCAGAGGACAAAATAGTAACTTAGGAAAGCAGCCAGATATTGAATTTGGATAAAGAAATAAGATAATGTATGCTATGTATGTGCGGTGTAAATTGTAATTTGAGATTGTTTGATTCTATTTTGATCTGTTAAAGTAGACCTCTGATAAATTTTATCATTTAAAGGAAGATACTAAGATTAACATCGTGGGCATGTTTATTTGCATATACATAGTGATGCGTTGCAAGGCTGAGTATAGGCGCCTGTATATTTTTTAATTGCCAACATGGTGGTTTTTACTCTCCCTGACAGAGTTAACAAAAAGTTTTAGGCAATTAAAACTGGGTGTGCAAGTTTGTATTGAAGTGATATATAAGCTCCTATAATAGCAGAGATTAAACTGAGATATAAGGAAGCTGATGAGCCCTTTATATGTTACCTGAAAGGAGAAAAGCTTTTAGAAATATAAGATTAGCCAAACCAACTGGTCAAGGTAATAGAGATTTACAGGCTTGTATGCACTATTAGGCACTATTAACAATATTGTAGTAACACTACTATAGTTGTTTCACACAATTTTTGGAATTTAATATAAGGGAAAAGGGTGGGAGGGGGGTATTGTGATAATTGTTTAGAGTGTATTTAATTTTTTTTTTTTTTTTTTTTTAAATTTGTGGGTCTTCACTTCAAAGTGCACCTGATTTGTTTTTTTTGTTGTTCTATCCTTAATGGATAGATTTATCACTCAGGTGAAATTGAGTTCACCCAAAATGCCTGTAAAAGTAAAAGATAAAAGAAGTAAAACAATAGATACCAGTTTGGATAGCTCAATCGAAACTAATAAAATGTCTTTTGATCCACAAACATTGATCTCTCAGCTAACAGAGGTATTCTCTCCACAATTCGAAGTAATCAAAAAAGAGTTAGGGTCTATCTCTGCTGAGTTAGTTACATTATCCTCTGAAGTTAGGCAGTTTTCGAACAGATTAACTGAGGCCGAGACTAGGATTTCTGAGGTAGAAGATGTATCTCATATTCACGGAGACTTAATTCAGAAACAGGAAGCCAAAATTAAAAATATGCAATTACGCCTGGAGGATCTCGAGGATCGTTCAAGGCGTAACAATATTAGGATAGTGGGTCTCCCAGAAATACCAGAGTATGAGGATTTATTAAAATTCACCTCAACTACATTACCACAAATTTTAGGGATGTCCTCAGAGTTGTTACCCCTGGCGATAGAACGAGCACACAGGTTGGGCCCAAAGAAATCTCTTACAGATGGAGTCATGAGGAACAGAATCTGTATCTTTAAATTGTTAAAATTCCAAGACAAAATTGAAATATTGAAATTATTTAAAAAAAATGATCCCCCTATTTTGGGAAAGAGTCGGATTCTGTTGTTTCAGGACTTTTCGTATGAGACTTCCTCTAAAAGGAAACTAATGGTCCCATTTTGTTCACAATTGATAAATAAAGGGGTCAAGGCTCGTTTGGTATATCCTGCTCGTATTATTGTTGAGGACAAAGGTAATAAATACTCCTTTGATGAGGTGGCAGATGTTAAAAAATTTATAGAGACAGGGTAAAAAAAGTAGCAGTCTTCATACAAGGGAAAGATGTCCTATATGGAGGTTTTTGTTTCCTTTTTTTCTTTTCTCTCGCTAAATAATAAGTATAATATGTTGATGGAAACAGTGAAGTTGTTATACTGTATTTTATGCGTTTTGTGTTTTTGTGCTTTTGTGTTTTTTTTTTTGTTTTTTTTTTCTTCTCTTTTTCTCTCCCCTCCCCTGCCAGGTGTCTCTCCCTACCCATTTGCTTTTCTATCCCCCTCGCCCCCCCTGTAATGTGCTGTAGTGATTTTAATGGCGGATGAGGGTAGGAATTAAAGTATTATCTTGGAACGTAGGGGGGATAACTTCCCCTGCTAAACGCAAACTAGTAATTAAAACTTTAGCCAGGTATAAACCTGACGTGGTCCTCCTGCAAGAGACCCACCTCAAGGAGCAAGAAGCAGCTAAGTTAAAGATAAAGTGGGTGGGGGACATCCTCTCTACCTCAGGGGCAGCTAGAAAATGCGGGGTCGCTATACTTTTACACAAAGAATTAGACTATAAGATAATCTGGGGAAAATATAGAGAAAACAGAAAAGAAAGAGATCTATTCTTAAAATAAAAATCAATAGAAGAAGAGACAAAAATTAATTTGCATTTTAGAGGTGTACATGGATGCTCTGCGAAATATTTGGCTAGATTGTCTAAAGTAAGGAAAAAGAGAAATCTCATTTTATCTATTTACTCAGATAAAGGTAGAGTCACTGAGACTAAAGGGATTGTAGAAATCTTTCATAGTTACTATCAACAGTTATACAACCGAATTGAAATAGATAATACGAATCAAGATCTCTTCTGGAATATGATAGAGGTACCTAAAATTACGGTCGATGACTTAACTATAATTAACGCCCCAATTACATCAGTAGAAATCAGCAAAGCAATAGATAACTTAAAGCTAAATAAAGCAGCAGGTCCGGACGGACTCCCCGCAGAGTTTTATAGATGATTAAATAAAGAGCTACCTCTAATTTTAGAAATTCTTTTTAATTCTTACTTTTGTCTGCAGAACTCTATCTCAAATTATTTCTCAGCAGCTAATATCTCACGCATTTTAAAGAAGGATAAGAACGCGGAGGATCCAGCCTCATATAGGCCAATCTCAGTCTTAAATATAGATTATAAAATCTTAATGTCGATTCTTGCATCCAGGTTATCTATCTCTCTAGATAAAATTATTCATTCAGATCAAACTGGATTTATGGCAGGTAGAAACTCTGCTAAAAATATTCGTAAATTGGTTAACTTTTTGGATTATGCATGGAATGTAGATAAGAGTAAACAGACGCCGCTGTGGCAGGATGCTGCTATTCTGTCGCTGGATGCAGTCAAGGCCTTTGACTCGATTGTATGGGAATATTTATTTCAAGCATTAGATCAGTTCGGGTTTAAAGGCGAATTTACACAATTTATACGTAAAATATATCATAATCCTATGTCTTTTATTTTGATCAATGGGGTATTGTCTCCTAAAATAATACTCCAAAGAGGAACCAGACAGGGATGTCCCCTATCCCCGTTGCTCTTCAATATTGCATTGGAGCCGCTAGCAATACAGTTTAGAAAAGTTTTATCAGGAGTCCCAATGGGCACCCAGTGTCTTAAAATCATATTATACGCAGATGATGTATTACTATTTTTAGCGAATATACAACAATCTATCCCGTTGATTCTACATACGCTGAATATCTTTAGTTCTTTCTCTGGATATAGGATAAATTTGGAAAAGAGTGAATTAATGGGGCTAAATAACATCCCGACTATAGTACCCAATAATTCATTTAAACAAGTGGATGCGATTAAATACCTGGGTCTGCTTTTGCATAGGAATCCTAGTCGTTGGTATAAAGCTAATTATGAGCCACTATTACAGAAAATTATTGCAGATCTACAGATATGGGCAGTATTTCCACTCTCGTTGACAGCACGTGTCAATTTAATTAAAACTATTATTTTTCCGCTCTTGTTGTATCCATTACAGAATCTTCCGTTATTTATTTTAAATAAGGATGTGAAATTACTTAATGCTGTCTTTTCCAAATTTATTTGGAATAATAAAAAGTCCAGAGTTGGCTTGGAAAGATTAATGCAAAAGGCCGACGCAGCGGGATTAGCGTTGCCAAATATTAAATTTTATAATTTAGCGGCGTTGGTAAAGATAGCGATAGATTGGATTGCAGGATCCAGCATAGTATCATCCCAAGAAATAGATTCATTTTTAATTGCGCCATTCTCTTTAAAAGCTATTATACACTCCCCAGTACAGAAGTTGCCTCAGAATGTTAATAGCCTCTTTTCGATTAGAAATATTGTTTCCGCCTGGCATAAATTTTGTACCTTTTTAGGTTTGGATTTCTCCTTTTTGGAGTTTTTACCCATTGTAGGGAATCCGAGTTTTCTACCGGGGCTATATCAAAAACATTTAGAGATTGTGCCGGAAGAGGTTTACTTTATGTAAAACAAATTCTGGATGAAGATTGTCAAATGATATCAGCAGATGATATTTTTAGTAAATTCGGGATTAATAGGGCTGATTTATTTGTGTATTTTCAAATACGGCACTTTGTGGCAGGACAGAAGTGGAATACTATGCCCACAATGATTTGGGCAGATATCAAGTTATGTGTACAAAAATTTACTGCAGGAGATGCGTCGATCTCACTGATATATGACATCCTGTTGAGTAAACAGAGCCAGCTTATTTTAGATAAGCTATGTAAGGCATGGGTATTTACATTCCCCTCAGTAGAGAATGACTCATTTAATCAGAGTTTTGAAGCCATGGGTAAATGTAAAATACCTATAACTTGGAAAGAATCGCATATGAAACTGATTAATAATTTCTATCTATCACCGTGGAAAATATCTAAATTCTATCCGAACTCAGCAAATCTATGTCCGCGATGTGCACATGGCAAGGCAGATCTACTCCATATGCTCTGGACATGTCCTAAGGTCAGACAATTATGGCTGAAAATTATCTTTTGGTTCAATAAACTATACAAAGTAACAATAGCATTAGATGGGAAAGATATTATTTTTCTTTTTTCATCAAATTATATGATTAACCATAATACTATAAATAGTTTAAACACAATTATCTTAGCTGTAAGACACTGTATTTTGAAAAATTGGAAAGTTAAGAGTGTTCCTGGTCTAGCTATGGTTTTCAAAACATTACAAGACCAAATAGTGTTCGAATCATATAACCTCTATGATGCAGCTGAGAAACAAATTCAGAAATTTCTGTGGAAATGGTCTCCGGTTATCTTATCATATCCTATATCGCAGCAAAAGATAATTCTTTCCCCCTTCCTTTCAACAGTGAGTTTTGCTGAGTTGACTTTATTAAACGTATTTCCGCATAGTTGGTTGGAGTGACCTAATGGGGGAGGACGAGGTGGGTGTGCTGGAGCAACGTGGAGTGGAGGGGTGGGTCGGGGGGTGGATGAGAGAGAGAGAAATGAATCCTTTTTTTTTTTTTTTTTCTTTGTTGTGTCTAGGTGTTAAGGCTCCTTAGTATGGTATTACTCATATTCAATTTTGTAAATTGATTAAGGGTGTAAGAACAGGATACAGGGTGAGAAATTCTTTTTTTGGATAAATATTTGTCTTTGTATTGCGGGAATTGCAAGCTAAGGAGAGACTATTTTTGTTTTCAATTTTATTTGTATTAAGTTGATTGTAAATCTATATATGTTTTTTTTTTTTCTTCTTTTTTTTTCTTCTTTTTTCGATATGTGATGATGTTGTATATGATGTAAAAACCAATAAAAAATTACTATAAAATAAAAAAAAAAAAAAAAAAAAAAGAATTACATTACACACAATAAAACAATGCAGTCCACCTTATCACTAGCAGTCTGATTAGACAATGGGAATGTTTTATCACTAAACTTAATTTGAGCTGATCCCAGCAAACTTGCATTTAGAAAGCTTCTTGAAGCTCAACAAAATTAACTCTTAATGGCACACAATGAAAACTAACGGCTAGATTTGGAGTTTGGCGGTAGATGGGCTGCTAACGCTACGGGTGGTTTATGTCTAATGCACGGCATTGTTTGACTCCGGTATTTAGAGTTCTAACAAAACCTTCTAAAGATACTCCTAATGCATTTATTTCACACGCGGAATCCTGCCCGCGTTAGACAGTCTCCCATAGAGATCAATGGAAAAACAAACAAACACGCTTTTTTCACCTAACACTCGATCTCGCGAGAAATACGCACAGCTTGGTCATATGACGCATAACACATCATGCACAACAATAACACGCCGCAAATGTCACAACAACAATCACTCAACAAAGCACAGAAGCATTACACATTCACAAGCGGGGGGATTTTTAATAAAATTTAATACAGGGAATACGCATATACTTTAAGATGCGGAAATACGCAAAATAATAACAAGGAAAAAAATATATATACATACACTAGCAAAATAATCGCATTCAATATCACTATATATTAGGACAAACATACATATACAACACTTCACTAATACCACACCATCGCAAATTCACATTTAAACATAATACTATTGGACAATGTTATAGAAAACGAGCACTATGACATCATCGCATTCTACACATTCCACAAATACTAACTCAAAATGAGCATGCGCAAATTCACACAACTAATACACATTGCACTAATATTAATTGCTAATAAAGCACACCTGAACACAATTTACAACGGAAATTGGTACATCATTAAACATTTACACAGGGTATATAAGCACCACACAAGCATAGCTTCTTTGACTGTGTTGCTGGTGGGTCTTTGGAGATTGGAGGTTTAAGATTAGAGAGTTTGTGCATTATTGTCAGTGAGTTAGTGTTAGTGTGAGAGAGTCAGTTGTTAGTGTTATCGTGAGTGAGTTAGTGGTAGTGGGAGAGAGTCAGTTAGTGGGAGCGTGAGTGAGTTAGTGGTAGTGGGAGTTGTTAGTGAGAGTTAGTGGTAGTGTGAGAGAGTCAGTTAGTGGGAGCGTGAGTTAGTGGTAGTGTGAGTTATTGAGTTAGTGGGAGTTATTGAGAGTTAGTGGGAGTGGGAGTTATTGAGAATTAGTAGTAGTGTGAGTTAGTGAGAATTAGTAGTAGTGTGAGTTAGCGAGCGAGTGATTTTTCTGTACACTTAACACATTTACACGCAAACACATTCAATACATACATACACTTATCAATAACACTACATACACTCCATACCCCATACCCTCTCATACTACACTCCATACCCCATTCCCTGTAGTCCTATTCCCTTTCATCCCATTTACTCTTATCCCATACCCCATCCCCATCCCATCCCCATCCCCTAGTTACATTTAGTTTACATATCCTCCTTTTAGTCTTCTTCTTCTTTTGGTTTATTTAAATACTCCTTACCCTCTTTGTTTTTTTAGATCCCTCTCACACTTTCAGCACTTATTTTGTCTTTTTAGTTCTTTATTTTGACCCCCTTTCATTTCATCACACTCACCTTTTGTTTGATTATTTGGGGTTTAGTTTAGGGAACAGATGGAGGGCAGGCAGGGGAGAGGTAGAGGGGGGAGGGGGAGAGGAACAGGGCAGGAAGGGGGGCAGGAAGCGGGGGTGGAAGTGGTGGGTGGACCCAGCCACTTGGTTCAAGATGAACAAGTGGCTGGGCCCAGTGGCGGACAGAGTAGGGCTTCACAATCCGGGAAACAGAGAGCATCGTCACAGGGGAAGGCCAAGGCGACTAGGGAGGCGAGGTTTTCGATGGAGGAGAAGGAGGCCCTCGTAGAGGCCTATATGGCCAGGTATAGGATGCTGCAGCACCAGAAGACCACCCCGACTGAGAAGAGGAAGCTCTGGCATGAGATAAGGAATGCAGTCAATGCAGTGGGTGGACGGAATAGAGATATGGACTCTATAAAACATCGATACCGGGACTGCAAGATGGATCTCAAGAAAAAGTTAAGCCTGGAGGCCCGACATGCCGCAGGAACTGGTGGCGGTCCTGCACTGGAAATCGAGTACTGCCGATGGGAGGAAATGTTGCGTCCCAGCATCTCCGAGGTGGATGTAGTTGGTATCGGAGGAATAGATACCGGGAACCTGCCACTCTCATCTGACGGTAAACTCATTTAAGAATAAATTCACATACGAATGTATTTCAAGGGACACTATACGCAAACCTTTACTTTCATGATTGAGGTAGAGAATACAATTTGACAAAACATTCAAATGTACTTATATTACCTAATCTGATTCATTCTTTAGATATACTTTAATGAAGAAATAGCCATGCACACGGTGAACCAATCACAGGAGGCAGCTATATTCAGCTAACAATCAGCATCTTCTAAGCATATTTAGATATGCTTTTCAGCAAAGAATATCCAGAGAATGAAGCTAATTAGATAAGAAAAGTACATTAGAAAGTTGATTATAAATGTATGCTTCTAAATCATGAAATATAAAACATTGGGTTTCATGTCCCTTTAAGGATCAGATTAATGCTATTACGTTGTTTACACGCATTCACAATTACTTTGCGGTTACATCAGTATCTAGGCTATAGGTTAGGTGTGCATTTAAACAGACTGAAAACAAACGCTAAAACATTCAGATTGAACAGACATATCACAAACACGGTTTAGAAAATGCGGAAATCGTATTGATTGTTAGATTTCAAAGTGGATTAATGATTCTGCATTTGTAATTGTATCGTAAGCTAAGTCATTGAAAGCTTGATTTGGAAATATGCTAATATATACATATTTTTATTTTTCAAATATACAGAGTCTGGGGAGGAGGCAGCACAACAAATACAGCCTCCTCCTTCTCCCCGGGATGAGAGTGGTGGGGAGGAATTTCCACCTCGGAGGGAAGAGGCCACCCGTGACGAAGAGGGCACGGAAGCAGATGAAGATGTCCCGGAAGCAGAGGAGGAGGCCGCGGAACAAGAGGCCCCTCAAGGACACGCACCCCGCCGTGCACGGGCACCCCGCCGTGCACGGGTACCTCGACAAGCACAACAAGAGGAAATAGCGGAGGTGCGGGTTCTACTAGACTACATAGACCAGATGCGTAACTCCCGGATACAAAATATAGAAGGTCGAACTAGAATTCTTGAAGGACAAAACCAAATAATTGAAGGCCAAAACCAAATAATAAACATACTTACTAGAATAGAAGAAGGGCAAAACAGAACCTTTAATCTACACCAAGAGATGTTTAATTTTTTCCGGGAGGCACATGCTGGTCTGCCTCCTGGTCCGCCTCCTGCTGCTGGGCCTCCTGCTGCTGGGCCTCCTGCTGCTGGGCCATCTGCTCCTGTCGGGCCATCTTCTTCTGCCGGGCCATCTGCTCCTGCCGGGCCATCTTCTCCTGCCGGGCCATCTTCTCCTGCCGGGCCATCTTCTCCTGCCAGGCCATCTTCTCCTGCCGGGCCATCTTCTCCTGCCGGGCCATCTTCTCCTGCCGGGCCATCTCCTCCTGCCGAGCCATCTCCTCCTCCTCACCTTGGTCGTCCCAGTACTCTTCCTTCCACTCTTCCCACAACATCTCCAAGGAGAACTCGTCGGAGTCGGCAGTTGACCCTCCCAGAGCCTCAGCCCCGTGGGAAGAGGGGAAGGAAGAGGAAGTAAGTATTTGTTTTCATGTTTAATGTTTTTTTTATTTAATGTGTAATGGATAGGTATGTGATGATGTGGTTTTCATACACTTGTGGACCACACTCTGTATATAATCTACTTCTATGGGACCGGGTCCATGGAGGCAGATTGTTTGCAGAGTGTGGGTTATAGGTGTGTGAAAACCACATCATCACATACCTATCCTTGTTCATGATATTGATTGGTTTCTGTGATGTGATGTCCAAACTGTTTCCCGAATCGCAAACAAAATTACCATTACAATTATCCATGATGGCATATTACTGTTTGAATGCCAATAACACAGCTTAAAGGGACAGTCAGAAAATTATTGATTACAAAGAAAACACTGTATTACGCATTATCAAGTTGGAAACAACAAAACATGGAGAAATACGTGTGACTTATGTGCTTACCCTTGTATCTATGACTATGAAAAATGACCACTTATTTGTTGTTCTGACATAACAACATTTTAGATATCAATGATCAATACATGGTAAATAATATGCTGAATGAGCACAAGGTTTTACATATACAAATGCTATCCAAATGCCCTCTAGTGGTCAAATTGCATAATGATTACATGCACTCTTCAAGCTCTAAGAAATGAGCACACGAACCTCATAGGTTTAGCTAGCAAATTAAAATAAACACAGACAAATGATTAATTGGTGAGAAACCTTTGATATCATTGATATTACAAAATTGACTTTTATAATAATGCAAAACATGATTTGTTTTCTAAACTGTCCCTTTAACAAAAATACATATGCTAACATATATTTGCAGATTGTTGGTATATCTACATGTACTTGTTCAAACAATAAATATTGAAAACAGATTTCTATTGACGTGTTAAATAAAGTCTATTTTCTTAAAGAGACATTATTGTGTTAATTTATTTTTAGAAAGACATTTGTTTTAACAATGAATATGGTTTAAAGTCCTTTTAGGAGTGGGGGGTGAAAATATGCTAACAATAATATATTTGGAGATTAACCAATGTGGAACTCATACATGATACAAAAATAAACATTTGCATTAAAGGGACAGTATACTATCTTTTTAACAGAACTGTATGTAATAGACACTACTAGAAACAACAAGATTAACATATACTGATATCAATATTACAAAGCTTTAAACACTTTGAAAGAAAATCGGGTTATCTCTATTGAAAATATAGATGAACCCCCATTACAACCGTAAAACAAGACAATACCCCATCATTAACATATGAAAAGACCCTTTACACAAACAGGAGAAAGCTGGAGATGGTACTCACATGAAACTTAGAGGCTTGGCGAGGAGTCTGAAAATTACTTACATTTTATTTGAACAGAAGCAAAATGAAACGTGTATTTGGTAAACAATGGACTATCTAACTAGAGACCAAATAAAATATTTTGATTTATAATGTGAGTGTCTAATGAACCTTTAATAAAATATACGACAAAATTACATTTAGAAGAAGTCGGCATCATATATTTAGCATATGATAAAGATAAATGCATATTGATTACTTTATTCTAACACAATAGCGCATATTTATGAATTAGATATCTTTAACATTAAACACAACAGTCATTTTTAAGAAAAAGGAACATATTGTTGACAAACATATTAAACAACATGGACTATAGAGATTTGCACTTGCCTCGAAATATCATATGCATGAAAACATTTTGCTTTCGTTCGTTTATTCAACCAGACATCCATCAAAAGAGAATGTGGTGGTCTTTATCAGCTATGTAACATGATGCAAACAATCCATATTCCCAATGTTTTTAAACTTGGCTTCATTCACAAACGTGTTTAACGTGCACAAACAAATATTGCGGGACTACGTAATACAATCAGACGTTTTTTTACCTTTGCATGTGACGTCTTAATTAACATGGCGCTTCCTTGATCACGTAAGAACGCAATCCAATAAAAGGCACATTCTTGATCACGTAAGAACGCAAACAAAAAAAAGGCGCATCCTTGATCACGTAAAAACGCCATCCAATAAAAGGTGCATCCTTGATCTTGTAAAAACGTCAGTCAATACAAGGAATCATTGGACAGCCTGGCAGGTGACGTCTTAAGCAACATGGCGCATCCGCGATCGCAGAAAACCCGCAGCCAATACAAGGACTCAGTTGACAGCTTGGCATATCACTAAGAAACGTATTTATATTTTTGTAACTAGTATGTGTCTAGATTGCTATCTAGGAATGTCACGAAATCATGAATCATCTTTTCGGACTTGACTGTCCCTTTAACTATAGCTATGGTATATATCTTTAACATTTAAAAGATACACATGAGAAATACATATGGCATTGATGTTTTAAGATATGTTTAGATTGTTTTTGAATAACAATAATGACACATGTATTGATCAAACGTGTCATTTATTCAATTTGAAATATGGTCAGACTACCTATAGCCATATATGGGATGAAAAGTATTTTTTAACAATATTTAGAAAAACATATTCCTCATCTAAAATATGCGCATTACACACAGAGATTGATTTGGTTACACTTTTACAATAAGATAGAATAGAAAATGAAATACATGTGATGTCAACATTACAATAAGATTGTTTATTATTAAGATTATATGTCCTTGTTTATGTAAAAAGGACAAAAACGCTTTAGAAATGGAAATACATTCATTAACAATTGTGCTCACCATCACTTAAAGGGACATGATTTTTATTTATAAAAAGAGGATACACAGAGACAATACTATTTCAATAAAATGAACACTTTACAGGGATTATATAATTGTATCAATCCTCAGATCATTTGTTAAAGGTGCATCAATTCATGCAGAGTTTATAAATACACACATGGATGTGAAATTTGAAATATACATATCTAACAATCTATATATACATATATAAAACAATTACTATGCTAATCATAATCATGCAATGATAAAGCTTTTAGAAAAAAATATAAAGACAAAAATAAAAATTACATTGGAGATGTTAATCTTAAAGTCATTTACAATTGTATTACATATATGATTCAGGAAACAACATTATTTTGGGTAGGTCCCTTTAAGGATCAACCAGATAAAATAGAGATTTCAATCAATGACATGAATAAGGAGGACAAAGAATCGTGCAATGACATGTCTTTTATTAGTATGTCAGAAAACAACAACGTTTATAAATAATATGGTAAAGATCATGAAAATTGGAGCCATATGACAAGGTAACAGAGTGCATCACTGTCCATGAAGAGAGTTGCCAAGGGCCAGCATAGCCCCATTGTAGATATATGACAAGGTAACAGAGTGCATCACAGTCCATGAAGAGAGTTGCCAAGGGCCAGCATAGCCCCATTGTAGATATATGAAAAGGTAACAGAGTGCATCACAGTCCATGAAGAGAGTTGCCAAGGGCCAGCATAGCCCCATTGTAGATATATGACAAGGTAACAGAGTGCATCACAGTCCATGAAGAGAGTTGCCAAGGGCCACCATAGCCCCATTGGAGCCATATGACAAGGTAACAGAGTGCATCACAGTCCATGAAGAGAGTTGCCAAGGGCCACCATAGCCCCATTGGAGCCATATGACAAGGTAACAGAGTGCATCACAGTCCATGAAGAGAGTTGCCAAGGGCCAGCATAGCCCCATTGTAGATATATGACAAGGTAACAGAGTGCATCACAGTCCATGAAGAGAGTTGCCAAGGGCCACCATAGCCCCATTGTAGATATATGACAAGGTAACAGAGTGCATCACAGTCCATGAAGAGAGTTGCCAAGGGCCACCATAGCCCCATTGTAGATATATGACAAGGTAACAGAGTGCATCACAGTCCATGAAGAGAGTTGCCAAGGGCCAGCATAGCCCCATTGTAGATATATGACAAGGTAACAGAGTGCATCACAGTCCATGAAGAGAGTTGCCAAGGGCCAGCATAGCCCCATTGTAGATATATGACAAGGTAACAGAGTGCATCACAGTCCATGAAGAGAGTTGCCAAGGGCCACCATAGCCCCATTGGAGCCATATGACAAGGTAACAGAGTGCATCACAGTCCATGAAGAGGGTTGCCAAGGGCCACCATAGCCCCATTGGAGCCATATGACAAGGTAAAAGAGTGCAACAGGCACAACAATAAACGGAAAAAAAGGCCAAATGGCAACAATAACAAAAACTTCAACATGTGGACAGAGGATTCTTATCTGCGTCCTTGGAGCATCTCCAGGTCCTCCACTTACTGGTCATCCTCTTCATCGTCCTGTGCATGTCCAGCTCCAGATTCAGGCCTTGAATTTAATAGCATGATTTGACGCAGAGTCAAATCCTGAACCCGGAGCTGGGCCTGCATGATGTCATTCATCCCTCTCAGGATAGCTGCGTTCCTCAACACGGCCTTCTCTACTCGTGCTATACCTTCTAGCATGAGCCATGCTGAGTCACAGCCTAAAATAAAGAATAAATCAAATATTAAGGATAATTACACAACAGAAGAAAAAATAAGCAAAGATACATTGTCATTGTAACGGTACCAACAGGATACCAAGGGTTAACACCAGGGAACAATGTCCTGCATAGGGAATCAGCAATTCACAACCCAGCCAGTTTTCAGGTTTGAAACAGAATGTCATTTATTAAGGCTCATATGCCCAGTATTTATGCAGGTCTGACCCCCCAGAAGGGGGGTTGAAAGAATGTTGTACATTAGATGGAGGAACCACACCCTTGGACAGACCACAATAGAATCACATTACTTTACTAGGTAGATAAGAACTTAAACACAAAACACATTTGGCTTTCCTTATCACCTATTCATCTGCTCTCTGAGGGTGATTAAACAATGGACTGTTTATCACTAACTTTAATGACAGTACACAGTAGTTTCTTAAAGCTGAACGCAGTTAACTCCTTCAGTACTGACAGAAGGGTCTGTCACATCTACATAGCACACAATACAGCCTATAGACAACCTTTCTTACATTATAGTTCAGAAGTGGCTAGGTTTGCCACAATGCTCCCCCAGAACCAAGCCGGCATACACAGTCTGATCCCAAGTTCAGTTTGTCTGGGCAACCCGTCGGCGTTACCGTTTTGTTTCCCTGGGCGGTAATGGATGGTAAAGTCGAAGGGCTGCAGCGCCAAACTCCAGCGCAGCAGCCTGGTATTGTCCCCGGCCACACGGTTCAGCCACACCAACGGGTTGTGATCTGTGAGTAAGGAAAAAGGTTGTCCATACAGGTACGGCTGCAGCTTTTTGGAGAGCCCTGATTAAAATATAAAAGGTAACAGCAACTTGTAAGTAAACCAAACTAGGTTGTAGCTCCTCAAATAGGGCTTCAGCTACCGTCCCTGGATGTTGGAGAGAGCAATGGCCTTGGGGTACCTAGTGGCGTAGTCCACCACGGTTAAAATGTACCTCTTCCCGAAGGGACTGGGCTTGGGTAGTCACAGGGTTAACATCAGCGGGACCCATGGGAGCATAGGCAGAAACAAGGGGGGGCAAGTTATTTCCAAGGAGAACATCAGCAGGTAAGTCCTTCTTGACCTCCACATTCACAGGTCTAGCACCCACTCCCCAATCCAAATGTACCCTGGCAACAGGTAGGCGGAACACAGTGCCCCCTGCTACCCTCACAGCCACAGTGTCTCCAGTGTGCTGTTTCTCAGACACCAAGTTCTCTTGAAGCAAGGTCATGGTAGCACCAGTATCCCGTAGACCACTGACCTCCTTCCCATTCACTTTAACCCGTTGCCGGTTATTCCGGTGGGCAGCTTGCACGGGGTCGGCTTCATGTAGGCTGCCCCAGCATTCTGGCGCCTCTACGTAGCGGGACGCAGGCTGAGGATTATGTGGGATTCCGCCGGCGGGTCTTCTCCAGGACTGTGCTTGGTTCGCTGCGTTTAGGGGACACTCTGGTCTTTTGTGCCCTAGTTGCTTACATCCAAAGCACCGAATAGGTTGTGAGTAGCCCCACGAATTGAACCGGCCTCTCTGAGGGTAGTTCGTGGCCGGAGGCCATGTGGTATAGCGGTGCTCCGGGGGTTGGTAACTGGCAGCTGCTGGGGTGACTGGGGGTCTGTACTCCACTCTAGCAGTGGGCAATCGGTATACTGCTCCCCCTGCCCCTCGTACTGCCACGGATCCGCCAGTGGGTGCTGTATCCGGCACCAAATGGGGAGCTGTCAGGGTTAAAGTAGCTCCCGAATCCCGAAGTCCCTGGACCGACATCACCTCATGCAGAATTCCCAGGGGTTCCTCGGCTTGGGTGCTCAACACCTCATGAGCGGCTGGCTCCGTTTGGTAATGGTGAGCAGCCGCCCTTGGGGCCTGGTTCTGTCTGACCTGGTTCCAAGCTTGTCTGCTCCGATTTTGGGTGCACTCACGTGCCATATGTCCCCACTGCTTGCAGGTGTGGCATTGTATATTCGCCCGTCCGTTGTATTGTGAGGGGGGTGGTGGATTCCCTGGGGCTGGGAGAAAAGGTGCCGCGGTGGGGTTGTTAGGCTGTAGTCCATGGTGCCTCCTGGCATCAAAATGCTGGTCTGCTAATCTGGCTGCTTCGGTTAAGGTGAGGGGTTTTCGATCTCTCACCCATTCTTGGGCTTCTGGGGACAAGCCGTTAAAGAATTGCTCCAACAGCATCAGTTGTCGCAATTCTTCCATGGTGGTAGCTTGGCTGGCCTGTATCCACCCTTGAGATGCTTGATCCAGCTTGTGGGCCCACTCTGCATGTGAATCTCTTTCTGGCTTGCGCAGGCCTCTAAACTTGCGCCGGTATGCCTCTGGGGTAATGGCATATCTTTCCAAGATCGCTCTCTTCACTTTAGCGTAATCCTTGCTGTCCTCCCTGGGTACAGCGCAATACGCTTCCGCTGCCCTACCGGCTAGCTTGCCTGCTAGCACCGGCACCCATACGGACTGCTCCAAATCATGTAACTCGCACAGTCTCTCAAAATCCTGTAAATACCCATCAATCTCATCCTTCTCCTCACAAAACATTTTAAATGCATGGTATGGGATTTTGGGTCTTACTGGGTTGCTGAGTGCGTCCAAAATGGATTCTGCTCGGAAGGATGCATTCCGCGGACTGTGTGCCATCACGTACTCCTGCACATCTGCCATTACCACGGATAGCATATCCCGTGGTACAGGTTGGGGTAAAAATTCCAGCCTGGTCCTCATTTCCCTCTGGTATAGGGTCTCCTCCATGGCTGCTGGAGGCGTAGCGCTGTGAGCTCTGTCTCCCTCCATCAGCTCGGCAATTAATATAGCCTTGGGTTTGCTGCTGCCTATCTTTCCCCCGGCTTCTAGCAGTTCCTTTAACGTTTGTCTCTTTAGCTTAGAATAATCCATCTCCATTCACTTCGGTCCCTGGTACTCCTTCCATCTTAGTCAGTATTGTAGTAATCCCCCTCTTCCTGAGGTTACTGGCTTGTGTAGTTGCTCTTCTGGGCGATAAGGTTCATCCCGTCGCTTGCCACCAATTGTAACGGTACCAACAGGATACCAAGGGTTAACACCAGGGAACAATGTGCTGCATAGGGAATCAGCAATTCACAACCCAGCCAGTTTTCAGGTTTGAAACAGAATGTCATTTATTAAGGCTCATATGCCCAGTATTTATGCAGGTCTGACCCCCCAGAAGGGGGGTTGAAAGAATGTTGTACATTAGATGGAGGAACCACACCCTTGGACAGACCACAATAGAATCACATTACTTTACTAGGTAGATAAGAACTTAAACACAAAACACATTTGGCTTTCCTTATCACCTATTCGTCTGCTCTCTGAGGGTGATTAAACAATGGACTGTTTATCACTAACTTTAATGACAGTACACAGTAGTTTCTTAAAGCTGAACGCAGTTAACTCCTTCAGTACTGACAGAAGGGTCTGTCACATCTACATAGCACACAATACAGCCTATAGACAACCTTTCTTACATTATAGTTCAGAAGTGGCTAGGTTTGCCACAGTCATCATAAAGACAAATCATTCTTTACATCAATTTGTTGAAATTGATTCTTTACACATTAAATATGTTATTCAGACAGACCGAAATCATTAAAGGGACAGTTTCCTCAAACATGTTGTCCCCTTTAATTGGTTTTCGATGATCCACTTATACAGCTTGAGTGTATAAAACCTTGTTAAAGGATTTACATTGTACTTACATTAGCTATTTAAATATTTTAATTATACTGTGGTAGGCACACCTATCCTTAAACATTTTGGAGTTGAGGACAAGCTGTGTAAACATAGCAACCTGAAGAAATTACATTCCCACTGGGTTAGACAAGAGATAATGTATCAACATTTGTACATAAATTGTTGGATCCAAGTAGTGGTGATTGGTATATGTAGTGATATCAAATTAAAGGGACACTGAACCTAAATATTTAATTGACTGATTTAGATAGAGCATGACATTACAAATATTAAAAAATTACACATATTCTTTAAATGTTAGAATTCTCTAGCTAGATTTTGAATGCAAGAATGTAGGTTTATAGGGCAGGCCATATTTGTTTATCAACTTTGGTTGTCCCTGCTGGTTGATGGATACATTCATCCAACAATAAAGAAATGATGTCCACAATTATTTTCTATTTAAAATTAATTCTAGGCATTTCTTTGTTTCAATAAAGATAGCAAGAGAATGAAGAATAATTCATAAGAGTAGTAAATTATAAATTTGATTAACATTGCATGCTCTATTTGAATCACAATAGAAAGAATTTGCCTTCAGTATCTTATAATGTGGATTTTTAATGATACTTACAGCTGTGCCTGGGAAGGACAATCCGACACCCAGGACAATGAAGGTTGAGACAGGGGGGAGGGATGGGATTGGGTTGGGGAGGGATGAGCTGCTGCTCCGGGGTAGGCCGTACAGCTGGGGAGTGGTGAGTTGGGGTCTGGGCAGCTGGGGTAGCTGTACGGCCCATAATACAGGGAGAGCGGCAAAGGGGGACGAAGGGCCGTTTTTTGGGAGGGACAGGAAAGGACAAATGGGAAGGGCCGGCAGGTGTCTGGGCCTGGGCAGGGGTCTGGGCCTGGGCAGGAGTCTGGGCCTGGGCAGGGTTCTGGGCCTGGGCAGGGGTCTGGGCCTGGGCAGGGGTCTGGGCCTGGGCCTGGGCAGGGGTCTGTGACTGGCCAGGGGACTGGGCAGGGGCGGAAAACAGATGACCAGAGGTGGAGGATCCATCTGAAAAAAATAATACAAATATATTAACATCTCATACATCATGAAATCAAATCAACGCATTTAAAATTGATTATGTTTTCAATATACTTAGAAGTGTGTTTGAATTTCTAAACAATTATGAAATGAGGATATGGTATGCATATAGGCACTCAGATGAATATCAATGACTGTCTGTACAATTATAACATTATTATTGTGGTTTGGCCTGGAATATGCATGTGACATAATGATGGCATGAATTATAAATAAAATAAAAAAAAAACATCCAAGCATATTTTCATGCTGCCTGATATAGAAAGGGGGCAGTAGTGTATTTGAACAGACAAATAATATTCCTTTTTAAAGTGCAAAAGCTGTAGACTTTGAATGTCTTCAATAAAATGATTTCCAATAAAGCAACATGTTGTAAACATGATAGATATATTTCACATACCATCAGACTTCAAGGCAGCCTCTTCCTCCTCCGTCACACATGTTAAATCAATCTCTGTAAAACATAACATGTTGTGTACACTTTAAGATCAGATATTATAACATATGTTACTGTTGCTCAAAGACACACATCAATGTTGCATTAAAGATATACACACCCAAAGTTATGATTTACATCATTTTGATGGAGCATACAAATGACATTAGATTTGTTATTCTCAATGATTCAGATTTTCGATGTATTGTTTGTATTAATTTTAAAATCATAAAAGCATAGTACATAGAACATTTAAGATTTCTCATGTGTGTATCACTTGATGACTGTTGTAAAAAATGAACATGGAAACAAACATATGCTATACATCTTCTGAATAACAAAGGTGTAGACTAAGAAAGTTTTAATTATTAATCTTTCAATATTCCAAGAAAATTAATATATAATCAGAGGAGTAAATTATATGTTTGTTTCAAATGTTATGCTTCATGAGAATCATGCTCATAATATTGATTACCAATACACCTTCAATGACATATAAATGAGTCAATGGACTTACCAGAAGACCGCAAATGCGGCTCTGTGTCAGTGCTGGATTCCAAGGGGCTCCCCACACCAACTCTCTCTATGAATGATATAGATATATATTAGTGAACACATTTGGGATAGCACTAAATCACATCTGTAGCGATTTTTAAGAATAATCAACTTGAAAATGTGAAGAATAGAGGCGAGCAGTCATTATCCTAAAAAATGCTTGATTGAATCAAGGGGATTCTGTTAAAAATGATGTATTGAACATATGTTTAATTTCTGACTATATTAGACATCAAACTCATCTCATACAATGCTATTGCATATCTAAATATACCCATTGATCAATGTTCTTAAAAGAATACACACAAACCACATTTTGAATAACAGCTGTTGACAAATATAAACAAAGACATGTGGCACATGGAGCCATTTGTGCAATGTACAGTAATCTTGTTTAGGACACAACACATATTTATCACAATACAAAACCAAATTGATTAGTACAAATATGTAATCATGGTGCTGTTAGAGCATGCTCTATAAAGTAACTCCAACAGTGAATATGTGAATTATATATCAATATTGTCTAATCCAAAGAATGTAAAGATGAATGAATCTATTGTTTATTAAAGGGACACTGACATGATTTATTTCAATCATTGATTTCACTGTTCAAACTGTTCCAAATGATTTTACATTGACTCCTATTATAATTGGAATGTTGCTACATTTTAATCTTAAAGGCAGATAAGCAATATTGGATTCAATAAATATTGTTTGTTGAAGGTATCCACCAATCATCAATCAAAACCCAGGTTGGTCAACCAAAACTGAGCTGCAGATAAACGTACATTCTTGATTTTAAAATACATTTAGCAATAGAATATTTCACATATGATTATAGTATTATATTTAAATGTTGATTAATATTGCATGCTCTATCTGAATGACAACATTAATAATTTTAGCTCAGTGTCCCTTTAATATAAAAATATATTGATTTGACAATGTTGGTGTTAATGAATTCTCTACTCCATATGTTGATGTAATGAATGGGATTGAGCATGCAATTCCAATCTAATATGTTATTTAAGGATATCCTAAGAATTATTTAATTTTCATCTATTAAAGGGACATGAAGCTCTAAATGTGTAATTGTATACTTTTTGAAACTATGTGCTACTGTTATCTCAACACATGATTTTAACTTTTGTAAAAATGCCAATTTATGCATAAAAAAACAGCCGGATAATACCAGTAATGCATTGTTTAACCTAAACCAAAATCCATCTTTTTTTTTAAGAACTAAAACAATAGAATGAACCAATGTAGCTCATAAAATGTTTAAACAAAACAATAAAATCACGTTTAAAAATCATTATATGTAAAATTTAGTTGGCATGTCTCTTAAATGACGTGATCAATTTAAAAAATGGAATATATATTTTTAAAATCTAAACATATGCAAAAGTGTGTGTATTTTTTAAAAATGTATACAAATAAGATTAAGCAATACACAAGGGAAGAATATAAATTGGACATTCAAAGAATCTTACATTAAAATTAAGACATCCAGAATAGATGGGATATCTTAAATTCCAAACAAAATCAGAGTAGTCTTACAATGTAATCCTATTTTTTGGTTTTATTTATTCTTATTTGCAAAAAGTTTTAAAATCCATTTTGCAGATACATATACATATTGAACAATGTGGATTTAGTATGTAATGTTCTGTCCATGTTTCTAAGACAAATGTCAATTAAAATGAGACATACCATACTGTGACAAGGCCTGCCTTGAGGATCGAGCACCAACATCCAGATCTGTAATATATTAAATGGGGATTGGATATCATTAATACAAATCATGCCATGTTTAAAATCTTTACATTATTAGCAAATCAATTAAAAACTATTAATCCTTTGGTAGTCCCATGAGTTAATTGTTTCCTCAATTAAATTCATGATAAATATATCCTGTACTCTTATTTTCAATCAGTTGTGTTATTTACTGTAGCTTAAATTATTTTTTTGTGTTATTTCATTCTCATCAATTGATGGTCATATGTTATAATTTTTTTGGATTCTGCTTTTTTCTTTTTTTATTATGTATAATATTGAAAATAAGAATACTGTATTCTTCACATATATAATAATTCTCATTTCATTTTGACCAACATGTGTAAAGCAATGCCACTTACAGCAAACCCATGTTAACGTGTATGCGCAATTCCATTTTCGCGATCATTGCGCAATGATTCCAAGCGGAATTACGCATCCGTCATTTGACCAACATGTATAAAGCAATGCCACTTAAAGCAAACCCATGTTAACGTGTATGCGCAATTCCATTTTCACGATCATTGCGCAATGATTCCAAGCGGAATTACGCATCCGTCATTTGACCAACATGTATAAAGCAATGCCACTTACAGCAAACCCATGTTAACATGTATGCGCAATTCCATTTTCGTGATCATTGCGCAATGATTCCAAGCGGAATTACGCATCCGTCATTTGACCAACATGTATAAAGCAATGCCACTTAAAGCAAACCCATGTTAACGTGTATGCGCAATTCCATTTTTACGATCATTGCGCAATGATTCCAAGCGGAATTACGCATCCGTCATTTGACCAACATGTATAAAGCAATGCCACTTACATCAAACCCATGTTAACGTGTATGTGCAATTCCATTTTCGCTCTGTGACACATATTCTGTAGAGCGCAAGAAACATCATTCCTATTTCATGTGTCACTAATCTAAAATCAGATATCTAAACATCATATGTAGTGTATGTTGTGAGATCTGTATAGGTTTAGTATCTGACTATATACACATTTTTTAAAAAAAAAATCAAATATTAAGATATTATATGAAGTTGGATAGTTACCTGGTTCAGATTCTCCATCATCTCCTCCCAGGCCACCGGACGGAGAAGCAGCTGCCCTGGCCCCCGCGTCAGGACTTTCAGATCCCGCAGCTGGGAGGGAAGAAGAGGAGGCCGAGGATGGCGAGGATCTAAATCTTTTGGGGACCCGGAGATTGAGGAGCTCGCATAAAGTCACCTCATAAGGGAGTAGGTATAGTTTCCGCTGGGCCTTTCTTTGGCCCCCTCTTTTACGGGCTTGTACCCAGTCCCTTATGAGGTTGACTTTTTTTGTTAAGCGCAACCTCATATCTCCGAATCTCCTCATGATTTGATCCTGGCTCCTCTGGACGTCACACACCAATTTAACCATATTGGTGATAGACTCCCAGAGGGCCTTCTTAACAGGCGCATCTGTCGACCTCCTCTTGTTCCCAAACAGCTGGGGATAAAAGTCCTTGACGGCGTGGACCAGTGCAGCGCTCTCCTGCTTGGTGAACCTGGGAGGTTTCATGCCTGCTGGGTTGTATAATAATAATTATAATAATAATAATATATATTGCCTGCAGGCATTAGAGAACTGACAAGGATGGCAACGTGTAATGGACTTTTATATGGTGAAGTAAACATGATATGCACCATGGGACAAGTTATCTGTACATCTGATTGGATAAAAGTTTGAAATATTGTTAGAATGTCTGTGAGACCATCCTGACTCAAGTTGTGTTTGTGTGATGAACTCTGATTGGCCGTTCCTTAATGTTTCATATCTTAGTAACTTCCATACACATACCTCCTGGTGTTGCTGTAACTTCATTTTTCATGTAGACTTATTTGTAACTCATGGGCCTGTCATGCGGATATGTGTGACGCAGATTTAATATCCGTGATCCGTTAAATATTAATGATAAAATTATATTTAAAATCACTGTCACATTATTAAATGTTGTATACATTTTTCGGTTTAATAACGGTCTGTTTCTTTAATACAAATACACATTTAATATTGTATGTCTTTATTGTTCATAAAATCCATTTCTTTACTTATTGTGAAGTATTGATATTGCTCTATTAAATGTATTTCATAATGCACATTGATTGTGTGCTATTGCGTGACATTAGACTCTAATGTTTAAAGATGCTAATCTGGTGTTTCAAGATGCGTTTCCCATGCAATATTTCTGAATGTTCAAATTCAGGTTATAATGTCAGTAACTTGGATAATCTGTTTATAAATGTTAAACTACAGGTTTGTTTGTTATTAGTAAATAAACCTCGAGCTTGTATTCGTCTGAAGTGCTCATATATGTTATTGTGCAATGGCGTCTTTATTTTTAAATAGACATTACAAACAAACAATTGTATCAAAAGATCTGTAGAGATAGAAAATTGTTTAGACTTTAAAATGTAACTCAATTTATCTTAGTATTTAGATATCCTCAACAGAAGAAATTTAAATGCACATGGTTGAGCCAATCACATAAGGCATCTCTGTGCATCCACCAATCTTCATCTACTGAGCCTATCTCAATATGCTTTTCAAGCAAAGTATGTCAAGATAAGAAGAGAAGTAAATACACTCTTTAAATCTCTTAAAGGGACACTGTCCAAACAAATTTAGCGTTCGTGATTCAGATTGAGCATGAAATGTTAAGCAACTTTATAATTTAATCCAATTCTCAAATGTTAAGAATTATCTTGTTATCTTTCTTTGCAAATCAATAATGATATTTTAGATTACGGACAATTGTTGCAAAAAACCTGGGTTGTCCTTGATGATTGTTGGATAAATTAATCCAACCAAAAAAAACAAGTTCTGTCCAGAGTACTGAAGCAAATAAATTATCTATTTAATGCCTTATTTTTAAAGTAATGATAGCAACATCACAAAGAACATTCATAATATGAGACAATTTTTAAAGTTGCTTAAAATAGAATACTCATTCAGAATGTATAAATCATTAATTTTTTAACTGTCTCCCTTTAAGTATATTTTGAGTTCATGTCCCTTTAAAGAGACATTTCACAATAATGCTTGAAATATCAGAAACCTAGGCACCTTCCTTTTGCTAAATTAGTATAACATATGAGTAAAGCATATTTAGATTAACTTCTGGATTGTTTTACACACTGACTGAAATATATATTGTAAAGGATGTATTTAGGAGTCTTCAGCTTAGAGGGACATTAAGCTATATGTTATGTATGTATTTTGGATAAGATTATAATATTTGAACAACTTAATATGTTTTGGTATTCAATCATTAGATTGTAATTATATATATTCTTGGATTAAATACATATCTACATAGGCTATTTTGATGCTGATTGTTGGTTGCACATAGATACCTTATGTAATTGACTAAGATATGTGCATTGATGTATCTTTTTCGAAGTATATTTAAAAACTGAATGTAATTCTATAGTACTTTCTAAATATGTTTAAATTCTTTTATGAATTTTTAAAAAATCAATACACAATATACTTTGTGAATGTCCCTTTAAGGACCAAAACATTTGGAATGTTGATTTAACATTGTCAAAATAAACTAAAGGGGAATGAAAATTATATATAGATATGTGATGTCTAACCCAAGAGGTAAGATTTTAAAAACTACATAATATTAATAACTATAGTTAAATGACTCCACTAGAAAATTAAATCTATTAACCTGGCATCCAATAACTAGCTTGTGAAAAATATGAAGTTAAATGACCTACCATTTATAAATGTAAAAATTAAAAAATTTTAGAAAATAATGTTTTGAGATACCTAAGGAAGATACAAGATCTTATAAAATTAATTTTACATTCAACAACACTGTCACTTTAATGTAATTGAACCACTTCCCCTTCTTAAAAGTGAAACAAAATAATTTATGTCAAATTTTGACTACATATCCGAAATTATTTTAACATCTAAGAATTTCAAAAGAAAAGCATCGATGGATCTCACTCCCCAATTAATTTAAAAAAGATAGTTTAATTTAATATTCTCTGAATCAGTGGATTTTCTAAAATTAATGCATTATTTGATCTTATGCATGTGCTTGTCAAATAGCCAACTACCAGTCATGGGAGTCAAATTGTTTTTTATTGACAGATTATATGGATATTTATTATAATCTGTTCAAAAGAGTGTATTTAATAATAAAATGTTTATTATTACCATTTAAAAAATTAAAAGTTTCTGGAAAAAATAAATAAATAAATATTCCTGGAAGTCATCAGATGACAATCTGAAATTAAAATTATTTTTTTTAACAAAGTTAATACACACGTTGTCAAATATTCATAAAATACATTTACAATCATCTTGTGTCTATGCTCTAACTTTGTTCAACATTTTATCAAGATATTTATTAATTAAATTTAAAAATAAATAAAATAAACATACATCATTATATTGTGTAATAAAAATTAAATGTAAATATCTGAATTTCTAATTATACATAATAATGTATATCACATTTCAATAATATATATGTATGCTGAACATAAATGTAATATTTCATGTCCATTCAAATACCTCTATATCAACTATAATATGTATTCCTTTTTCTGATTGTGATCCCTAAATATCTAATTATGAAATAAGTATGACTAATGTATGTAAGCTACTAATATTCAACATTCTTCCTGTGATTCTTAACTAGCATGCATTGGTACACCAACCTGGATAATGCATGGTCTTTGAAAGTCAATTCAGGGGTAAACAGTTGATCTTCAATAGGTGTCTGATTCATCAGTTCATAAAATAGAGGACTGAAATACCATCTAAAAAGGTAAAATCATCTAAGTGTCTGATTGTGATCCCTAAATATCTAATTATGAACTAAATATGACTAATGTATGTAAGCTACTAATATTCAACATTCTTCCTGTGATTCTTAACTAGCATGCATTGGTACACCAACCTGGATAATGCATGGTCTTTGAAAGTCAATTCAGGGGTAAACAGTTGATCTTCAATAGGTGTCTGATTCATCAGTTCATAAAATAGAGGACTGAAATACCATCTAAAAAAGTAAAATCATCTAAGTGTCTGATTGTGATCCCTAAATATCTAATTATGAACTAAATATGACTAATGTATGTAAGCTACTAATATTCAACATTCTTCCTGTGATTCTTAACTAGCATGCATTGGTACACCAACCTGGATAATGCATGGTCTTTGAAAGTCAATTCAGGGGTAAACAGTTGATCTTCAATAGGTGTCTGATTCATCAGTTCATAAAATAGAGGACTGAAATACCATCTAAAAAAGTAAAATCATCTAAGTGTCTGATTGTGATCCCTAAATATCTAATTATGAACTAAATATGACTAATGTATGTAAGCTACTAATATTCAACATTCTTCCTGTGATTCTTAACTAGCATGCATTGGTACACCAACCTGGATAATGCATGGTCTTTGAAAGTCAATTCAGGGGTAAACAGTTGATCTTCAATAGGTGTCTGATTCATCAGTTCATAAAATAGAGGACTGAAATACCATCTAAAAAAGTAAAATCATCTAAGTGTCTGATTGTGATCCCTAAATATCTAATTATGAACTAAATATGACTAATGTATGTAAGCTACTAATATTCAACATTCTTCCTGTGATTCTTAACTAGCATGCATTGGTACACCAACCTGGATAATGCATGGTCTTTGAAAGTCAATTCAGGGGTAAACAGTTGATCTTCAATAGGTGTCTGATTCATCAGTTCATAAAATAGAGGACTGAAATACCATCTAAAAAAGTAAAATCATCTAAGTGTCTGATTGTGATCCCTAAATATCTAATTATGAACTAAATATGACTAATGTATGTAAGCTACTAATATTCAACATTCTTCCTGTGATTCTTAACTAGCATGCATTGGTACACCAACCTGGATAATGCATGGTCTTTGAAAGTCAATTCAGGGGTAAACAGTTGATCTTCAATAGGTGTCTGATTCATCAGTTCATAAAATAGAGGACTGAAATACCATCTAAAAAAGTAAAATCATCTAGGTGTCTGATTGTGATCCCTAAATATCTAATTATGAACTAAATATGACTAATGTATGTAAGCTACTAATATTCAACATTCTTCCTGTGATTCTTAACTAGCATGCATTGGTACACCAACCTGGATAATGCATGGTCTTTGAAAGTCAATTCAGGGGTAAACAGTTGATCTTCAATAGGTGTCTTATTCATCATTTCAAAAATAGAGGACTGTGAAATACCATCTAAAAATTAGAAAATAATCTAAGTGTCTCCAATAGGATGCCTCCACAGCCTTATTCTATCAAATAGTTGGCACTTACCATGTGAACATGTCTTTGTATGGTTTTCAAGGTCAGCAGATTGGAAAGATAATGCCAGACATGATCCCATTGGTATACTTCAATTTCAATCTTGGCTTTTTCCACTGTCAGTCTGGGCAATCTTCACTGTCAGGCTTCTAATTCTTCCCTTTCAGTCTTTAGATTAAGTCAGCTCCCTAATGGCAGAAAAAGTTTAATAAAAATTACTACAAGTGTGTGAATCAGTTCTGTACCCCTCTACCAGCCCCCATTTCAGAATAAATTTCTGTCACTAGCTTACTAAGCGTGTGTAGCATCTTGTGTTATGTTCTATCAAGTGTTAAGATGAGTCATATTGAGCAGAACGAACCTCTAATGTGTGACATTGAACCATAGTCATGCTAGAGGATAGTTATGCTAGAGGATCCCTTTCTGAGTATGTACATTTTAAGTAATGTGTAAACTAAATACTAGTTTAGAAAATGTATGCCATATGATGTATTTGTGTACAATTCATGCCAGCAACAGTCCATACATTTATACTTACCAGCTGCTGTCCTCTTTAAAAACCAGGTGGCAAAGACTTGCTACAGGACCCAATGCCCAGAGCATCACCTATATTAATAAATGAAACAAATTTTTAGCATTTGATGAACAATCCTAACCTGTTTGCGCAATTCTCTACTTGTCATTTCCCTAGAGTTCACATCTATTGACAATACTCCAGTCTAACTTCTATTATTTACCGTCTAAAGTGGCGGTTGATGATGTCTGCTCTGACATTGGAATGGCCCCTCTAGAACAGGATCATCCTCCTCATCTCTGAGGAGGTTTCGTTGCGCCTGGACGCCCTGCAGCATCCCAGCCCGCTGTGCAATATTATGCAGGACACTACAGGCTACAACGATCTTAGCCACCTTCTTTGGGTTGTACTGGAGGGCTCCTCCTGACCGGTCAAGGCACCTGAACCTCATCTTCAGGAGCCCGAACATTCGTTCAACCACCGCCCTGGTTCTCTTATGAGCCCTATTGTAGCGCTCCTCAGACACATCAGTCGGGCTACGCAAGGGGGTAATAAGCCAAGGCCGGCTCATGTACCCAGAATCACCTATAAATTATGAACAGAACATAATTCAAACTGAATCCTCAAAATATTATTTTGATTCCAATAAAAGTTTTTGTACACGATAATCCACTAACAAATGTTTATTTTTGAAAAGAATAATCTAGTTCAATCTTATTCTCTATCTTCCGATTTCAGCTAAGACATGCTACATATGCATATTTCTCCTAAACCAGACCTTGTGTAAAATGCAAACTAAATGGTTACATTGCATTCTCTATCTGAGCATTTAAGGTAAGACATGCTACATATCTGCATTGAACTAAAAGTAGACATTAGCGGAAAGAGACAATGACATGGTTAAATTGCATTAGCTAATATCTTCCCATTTCAGCTAAGACATGCTACATATGCGTATTTCTCCTAAACCAAACCTTGTGTAAAATGCAAACTAAATGGTTACATTGCATTCTCTATCTAAGCATTTAAGGTAAGACATGCTACATATCTGCATTGAACTAAAAGTAGACATTAGCGGAAAGAGACAATGACATGGTTAAATTGCATTAGCTAATATCTTGCCATTTCAGCTAAGACATGCTACATATGCGTATTTCTCCTAAACCAAACCTTGTGTAAAATGCAAATTAAATGGTTACATTGCATTCTCTATCTGAGCATTTAAGGTAAGACATGCTACATATCTGCATTGAACTAAAAGTAGACATTAGCGGGAAAATAAAATTAATGGTTAAATTGCATCCGATAGCTGAACATTACGCTAACATTTTAAAACTACAGTGGCAATTGTCAAACTAATTAACCATGTTGTGCACAAATACTCACCAACGAGATAACCAGGGTGCATTTGTCTTTCCTCAAACGGTCTCCACAGGGACGACAGAGAGAGGATGCGGGCATCATGACTAGCCCCTCCAAAATTTGCACACACATGCATAATCCTCATCTGTGCGTCACAAACATACTGCACGTTGAGGCTATGAAAATGTTTGCGATTTCTGAAGGGCAAGTCATCAATTGGAGCACGCAGCGCAATGTGGGTACAATCTATGGCTCCCAAGACATTGGGCAATTGAGCAATATCAAAGAATTCCCGCTTCAGGCGCCTCCAATCACCATCATTCTGTGGGAATCCTATGTATTGCTTACTGATACGTACCATGGCATCCAGAAAGTTATCAAACACCACAGAGAATGTACCTTGAGCCAGGCCATGCATGTACAGTTCTCCGGATTGAAAACTCCCGGAGGCCAGGACGTATAGACAGCTTAACATCTTACTCATGGCGGGAACAGCAGTCCTTATTCTTATGCGTGGCTCCAAATGAGGTTTAAGAAGATCGTAAAGGCCAATGAGCTGTTCGCGATTGAGCCGATACTTATCATAAACCTCAAAGTCGCTCATGTTTTCCAAGGTGGGTCTCACCCTGTAGACAGGAGGACCTCGAACCAGACGACCCCTTCGTCTCAGTCTGAGCCGCCGAGGCTGCCTGATTCGATCAACAGCTAGTTCGCCAATAGCAGCACCAGCAGTGTCTACCATGTCATCGTCATCCATCTTTCAAAACAGCGTAACAAGGTATGCACTTGATCTGATGTGGATCACAAGTGATGCTTTGGCCATGTTGTTTGGTGGATTTATAGTACAATTAGTCCAATGGTATTGAGTTTGTAATGGTTGCTGATTGTATTCACTTGTTTGTATGTGAGCGGCGCGAATGCTTTCACAGTGGGTGTTTTTTTGGTGTTTGCTGAAATGTTGTTTTCCAACAATGAATCTCAATGTGAAAGTGTCAAATATCACACATACAGTGCATGTTTGCAATGTTTGATCATATGCGTAATCAATATTTCTTAAACGCGATCTTATAGTAACAAGCACACGTCCAGGCTAACATGAATGAAAGTGCATAGTTGTGTATAATGTGCATCGAATGTGATCGATCAATGTTGCTGCAACATTGTTTGTAAACGATAAAGTAACATCTGCCATCTGTAGTATTGTATATATAAGTGATTGCCGAGCTGTCAATATTGTATGCGTCCCTTTCAAATCGCAATAATAATTCCGAACTTCCCGTCTGCCATCTGTAGTATTGTATATATAAGTGATTGCTGAGATGTCAATATTGTATGCGTCCCATTAAAATCGCACTAATACTGAAGAACTTCCGGCTGTCATCTGTAGTATTGTATATATAAGTGATTGCCGAGCTGTCAATATTGTACTCGTCCATTTAAAATGGCACTAATACTGAATAACTTCCGGCTGTCATCTGTAGTATTGTATATATAAGTGATTGCCGAGATGTCAATATTGTACGCGTCCCTTGAAAATCGCAATAATAATTCCGAACTTCCCGTCTGCCATCTGTAGTATTGTATATATAAGTGATTGCCGAGATGTCAATATTGTATGCGTCCCTTTCAAATCGCAATAAGAATTCTGAACTTCCCGTCTGCCATCTGTAGTATTGTATATATAAGTGATTGCCGAGCTGTCAATATTGTATGCGTCCATTTCAAATCGCACTAATGCTGAATAACTTCCGGCTGTCATCTGTAGTATTATATATATAAGTGATTGCCGAGCTGTCAATATTGTATGCGTCCCATTCAAATGGCACTAATACTGAATAACTTCCGGCTGTCATCTGTAGTATTATATATATAAGTGATTTGCGATCTGACAATATTTATTAATTGTCCCATTCAAATCTCCCTAATAATGCTGTTTCAAACTGTTATTTACGTATATGTTGTATTGTAGTATTGAGTGTTAAAGTTCCGAAAGGGGCGGTACAGTCGTGAATCTGTGATGTGTATGGTTGAATCTTCTAATGACGTCATGATATTATTAACCTGCCTATGCAGTTCAGAAATCCTCATTGTGTTGTTGTATTGTGCTACATTGTTATTGTGTGCTGAATAAAATCTAAATGTGTGCTTTGTGGTTGCGTGATGGGTGATGCGTGTTATGTACATGTACGTATATATTGTGATTGTGTCCCACATATGCTGACTTCTATATAGCGGTCTGGCATTGTTGTTCCTTCCCATAAAGTGACATCTGTAATCTGGTGTAATGATGCTCTTCTTGTACGTAATTCCTACTGGTTTATTGTGATGGAATCATGATGTTAAAAGTACAGTAAAATCCATATGTTCTGTTTTGTGATTCCTATAGAGAATGTAATGTGTTTTTCCCCCATCATTTGAATGCACATGTATGAGTGAATGGTAAAAGTAATGTATGTGCATCCATGACTGATCATGTGTTAAGCCTATGTAGATATGCTGTTGCTGCAAGCATATGAGTTGAATAAATGAAATGCAATAATAAAGGTAAATGAGAAGTGTTTCCCATTGTGTACTGTTTGTGAATCCTGAAAAGTTTAATTTATTTTTGTGTCCGTTTAAATGTAATATTTTGAACAAAAAAGTTTGTTACTAGTGATGTTGATTTGTAGTTGATGTAATATAAAAGTCTGAAACAATTTAATGGTGTTGTGAATATTCAATAAGTACAATCCATAAGTCCACCATATGGAAATAGTCATTTCTTGATCTATTTATCATAGCTGGGTCTAACGCATAAAAGCATGTATTTTCTAGCGCTGGTATTTGGAGTTTTTCGGTCTACGCTATTTGCGTGCGTTAGGGAAATGTGTGTTTCGCGTGCACGAGCACGTCTTCCCCATAGAAGTCAATGGAGGCTCTAAAATTTGGTAAAATTTTTTTTCAAAGACTGGTTTTCCTCGTAAAGTGAGTGACGTCATGAGCTTGTGTGAAAAAGTAACTAAATCGTGTTGTTTTTGTAATAAATAACTTTTTTTTGTATGTCATGTGGTGTATATTGTTTGTATGCATCGATGAGTGTATATTTGTGATAAGCTTATTAGTTAGATGTAGGTATATGAGGGTCTTTTCCCGTGTGTCAATGTAAGTCAATGGGAAAATGGATTTGTGTTGTTTTTTTTCAAACACCCGAGATCTCGCAACTTTGATCCTTTGTATTTTGATGAAAAATTAATAAATCTGAAAAATAAATATAGTGTAGTGTTTGTATGAGTGTAAGTGTACTTTGTGTAATATTTGTTTTGTGATTCGTGAATGTTTATTTTGTCGGTAGATGTTAACTCCTGGGTCTGAGCTGTCGGTAGAAATTTGAGTGTTTTTTGAGTGTCGGTAAATGAACTCTAAATACCGGAGTCCGTAAGAAACCAGCGTTAGGGGCCTCTAACGCTGGTTTTCATGGCTAACGCCAAACTCCAAATCTAGGCCTAATGTTTTTGTAACAGTGCTCCCTTTCTGTGGAACACTCTGCCTGTGTGGTACTTTGGTTCAGTAAGCCCTATTTACTGAACCAAGTGGGAGAAAGCCAGGGACAAGTTATTTTACAGGTCTGGGGACATAGTCTTAAAGGGGCATTGTTCACCAAAGTCACAATATGTCCCCAGACGGTTCTTAAAGGGCCATACACACCCAATAAAAGTTAATATGTTTTCAGGGGCACAATCTTCCAGGGGCCATAGTCATGAGGAAGGAGGCTGGCAAATAGGCTTCTCCAAAATCCAGGGAAGCAGGGCAATTTCCCATTTAAAGGGCCAGTTACAAATAGCAGTTTGTAACAGGCATAATAAGTAAAAGCGAATGGGGATACCTGTATACGAAGTTTCCCAGAGTTCCAGTTTTTTACTGTATTCCCAAACTGCATAAAAACTTACGTGAACCACCTGGGAGACCCATTATCTCAGGTATTGGGAGTATTACTGAGAACCTGGGAAACTACGTTGACCAGCTCCTAAAACCTTTTTTACTGACCCTTACCTCCTATGTTAAGGACACCAGTGACCTTCTTAGGAAACTGGATGGTCTAGAAGTAGAGCAGGACACACTCCTGGTTTCTTTGGATGTAGAAGGTCTCTACTCTTCAATCCCACACGATGTGGGGTTGGGAGCGGTGAGATTTTTTTCTAGAAAGTAGAGGCCCAGCATACCAAAAACACACTGAGTTTGTATTGACTCTGCTTGAGTTTGTGTTAAAAAATAACGTATTTACGTTTGATAAAAAGTTCTATAAGCAAATTAGAGGCACAGCAATGGGGGAAACATGTGCCCCATCCTATGCTTGCCTCCATCTGGGCTTATGGGAAACACAAACAGTATTCAATGAACTACAAAACTGGATTGATGAACATGTTCTCATCTGGTTACGGTACGTGGACGACGTCTTCCTCCTTTGGAGGGGGACGGATGAATCCCTGAAAGATTTTGTAAAAGTGCTAAATAAAAATAGCTACAGCATCCTTTTAACTTTCGATTTTGATGCTAATGAACTCACTTTCCTAGATGGAAAAATTAGGAAAGAAGGGAAAAATCTAGCCACGGAAATTTTTCGTAAGGCTACTGCCACTAACAACATCTTAGAAGCATCTAGCCATCATCCAAAATCCCTAATACGGGGTATCCCTGTGGGACAATTTTTACGCCTTAGGCGAAATTGCTCGAGCTTAAACAAATTCGATGCACATGTGATTGAAATGTTTAACAGATTTGAGAATATCTGAGATATGCGCGAAATAGAGCCAGGAGAACAGATAGAGATATTCTCCTCTATAAGCCCAATCAGAAAATCGAAGAGTCAAAAGTGCGTTTTGTTACCCAATTTAATTGTCATTGGGAAAAAATCTGCACTATCCTGAATGAAAAATGGCAGTTTCTTAAAGCTGATGAGACAATCAGAAAAATTGTTGGGGATAAACCCTCTCTGGTTCCCAGGAGGGCTCCAAATCTTAAGGACAAACTAGTCAGGAGTCACTTCGTAAAAAGTCCTAGAGAAAAAGACTGGCTAGAAGAACATAGAAAAATAAAAGGATGTTTCAAATGTGAACATTGTGTGTTCTGTAAATTTATTGTACGCACTAAAACATTTGCTACTAATTCTATCATTTACCCTATAAAGCAATTTATTAATTGCAAGACAGAAAATGTAATCTATTTACTTTCCTGCTGCTGCCCGACTTTCTATGTGGGAAAAACGAGACAAATGTTGAAAGATAGGGTCTCTGAGCACAGAGACGATATCAAGGCAGCAGAAGACGGTGAAATCAGAAGTGGAGTGGCACTCCATTTCATGAAACACCATAAGTGTAACCCCTTAGACCTAAGAGTAACAGGTATTGAACAATGTTCTCTTCTTGGTAGAGGAGGAGACATCGACAATATATTACTTAAAAAGGAAACTGAATGGATGTACAAGTTACAGACCTTAATGCCCAAAGGGCTAAATGAAAAATTTGAATTCGCTGCATTCCTCAAATAAAAGTATACTTTGGTATACTCTTTATTACTATGCCGACATTAACCTCTATTTTACCTAATGACCATAAACACATTATCATAATTTCCATTATGTAGCATATTTTCATGTGGAAAAGTTTTTGTGTTTTTTTTTTTTGTTCAATCTGCCATTTGCTTTTAAGGACAATTAATAATAATTACTTTCTGCAAAAGTGTAGTTCTTATAACTTATATTTGCTCTTAAAAACTGCGGAAGTAATCTGTAGCACCTGAGCTATGTCTTTAAAACAAATAAGTAAATTTAGTAATACTGGTTTTATACCCGTGAAACACATGAATCAATGGATTAACTATATGTTTGCACTGAAGTCGTCCTGATGTAATAAAACTTGTAGGTCTGGACGAAAAATGTTTTAATTTAATATATATTGCAACAACTCCTGTAAAGAATCTTGGAAATTTGATTTTCATTTTTTTATTTTCATTTTAATTATAGGTTCTTTTTAGTTGCTTTACCAAATATATCACTGTATTTGAATTCACCGACTCCTCCTCTATATATACAAAAGGGCTGCGGCTCATTAAAGGTTCACTATTGGCTATTACTATTTTCTATATCCTCCTATGAGCTTAAAGAAGGATGGTTATAATGCGGCTGCTCCTAGAATCAGCATCCGCTTTTGCCCTGAGGAAACCCCTGGCTGTCACGTGGGGGGTGAAACGTACGTCGGCAGTGACGTAGGAAGTGGAGATGGACGTGCATGAAGGACAGATCGCTGTGGCGTCCACGCTGTGCTAAACTCAGCATGATGGTGAACAAATGCTTACTCTCACACAGAAACCAATTGGAAATTCTACTATTGGAAGCTAACACACGTTTGTATAACTAACTGAGCCTATATAATCTGACATTGCAGCTTGTCATATATCGGATACCAGAGGGTGTTTCGATGCACCATTTGCACACACGGCTCCAAGTAACGGGACAAACTTTTATTTGTTGTTGTTTTTTGGGGTGATCTCCCTATACCGCTACAATAACAACCTGTGTGCAATTTCTTCATTTTCATCTTGTATCTTATGTATCAAGTTTAATATGTTCTTGATTTAACAATATTAGTGTATATGCAACTATGAAAGACGAAAAAGATTTGCTTTGGGGTAGTTCTAACATAGATCCAGAAAAACTATATTCATGACACCCGGATACCTTTAATTATTGGTGGTGCCCGCTGAATACTGGAGTTGTTATTTCCTATCCCTATAGCTTTTTCTTGTCTTTGGAAAATCATTGTATAAATTAGCATATGTATATTGCTCAATGTTTATATTTACAGTTAGTCTGTATATACTGGGGTTAAAAGACATAGATCCAGATACATTATAACATGACACCAGATACCTTTCACATCATTGGTGGTGCCCGCTGTTACTGGAGTTGTCCTATTGGCCCCCTACAGACTATACTGTTCTCTTCTAAATTATTTGAGGTTTATGCACAATTTGGCCAAATTTAGGTAATGTGCACATTATTTAAGCGATACACATAACACTTTATTCTGTCTTTAAGTGTAATTTGTTTGTTGCCCTTATTTATACAAGAGTTGTCCTGACATAGATCCTCAATGATCACTATGGTGGCAGATTTTACGCTTATACGTAACCACCCGCTAGTGGAGGTGTTGTCAGTGCAGACAGTTCACAGTTTTACAGCTTTATTGTCTTGCTCTGTGTGATTTACAATAAATTTACACAGCGAAATCTGTGCTAATGCATTTGTCCTACTACGTTTCCTGATTCATTGGTTCATGTGTCTTTTCACTGGTTGGTTACTTTGATATTTATATTATCTGGGTGACATATGGGAATGTGGTGAACGAGTTTAGACTTCATTTACCGCTATTTGCGGAGCTGAGAATTTTGCTGAGCAACTTATACTAAAAAATATGTGCTGAAATCCCTGTCTATATTTATAGCAATCTAATTGCGGTTGCTGTATAATCTCCCTTTTTCATATTGAATAATTAAATAATTTAAGGGTCTGCACATTTGAATTTTTTCCTTCATATAAGGTTTTGTATCACCTGGGCGTTGCCATATAGTCCAAGATAAAGATATAATTAGGCCTTACTAGCCTCCCTTTCCCTAACTTATTAATATAACCAATATAAACAAATGGGGAATGGGGAATGGGTAATAAAGGGATTATCTATCTTTTTAAACAATAAACATTTTTGAGTAGACTGTCCCTTCATAGCGACAGCCCTAGTATCTATTGTGACCATGTTAGAGATCCAAAATTTTAATCCATAAATCAATGCAGTTTTTCAGTGTTGCTATTAATTGTAAGCAGTTGCTTCCTGACTTTTCAGATCTTGTGTAAGCATTTCTGTATTGCTTGACGAGATGAGCAGAAGAGGGAATCACCAATTTTAAGATGTGTATTTGATGCTATTTTGCTTTCTTGAACAAATCAAACATTTTTAATATTAATTTATTTTCAACAATGTATTATTTTTAATTTTATTTAAAAATTGAGGCCACATCAGTCATTATGCAGAATATGCAGCTGCCTATGAACTGCCTGTACTCTTAGGCAGGATTATTTGAATTTTAGAAATGCACTAATGAGCATTTTCTTCTTTCATTTTTCATTGCAAGATTTTGAAAAATATTTCAGTGGGACTTATCATCCATTTATTAGCAGCTGTTATGGTAGCACTTTTTTTTACCAAGCTTTATTGCTATAAGTTAGTTGTTAGTCACACCATGTTTTCTAGATTACTGGTACTGATTCTGAATCTGCATGTAATTTTGTGTTTTTGCCTTGTGGAGTTGATTTTACAACTGCCCATCATATTCAGTCAGTCTGCTATCTGGATATGATAATAATTTTTATTTGATTCAGTGCATAGCCCCGACTTGCTTTTGGATCATTACTATTCCTGAAGAACTGTGTATGGCCCTGCCTGCTCTAGCCTTACTTCAGGTTACTGTTTAACTCTTCTTTTCTTTCTGAATTCCTGTTTATAATCCTGCCTTAGTGATATGCAACAGTTTCCTTCTGTTGTGTAGTGCCTCTTGTTCCAGCTACCTTGCTTGCCATTTACAGTAAACACTTTGAAATTTGTATATAACATGTTTAGTTATATGTAATAAATATAACTTTGCAATATATGTTCAATATTTATTTTATCTCTTAAAATTGTGGATTTTCCAATTCTCAGAGTTGGAAAAGCACACTGCAGACTTCTCAACACTGATCCTGCTACACATTTCCCTAACTGGCTTCAGCATATAACAATTGCAAAACAATCCATTATACTAACATATTGGTCAGAGGCTAGCCTTGTCAGGTGTAGATTAAAGCCGAGATGGATCCTCCAAATAAGGCATGTTGTGAGTGGGGTTTGGCTATTCAAAAACAATCACAGTAAACAAGAGTTAATTTACAAGCGCCTAGATTACAAGTTTGGCGTTAGCCTTAAAAAGCAGCGTTGAGAGGTCCCAACGCTGCTTTTTAACGCCCGCTGGTATTACGAGTCTGACAGGTACAGGCTCACCGCTCACTTTTCTTCCACAACTCGAGGCTACCGCAAATCCCCTTACGTCAATTGCGTATCCTATCTTTTTTTTTTTTAAAATAACATTTTTTATTGAGGTTTACAAGATACAAGAAATTATAAGACTTTAACATTCCAAAATAACAATTGCTGTTAAATCATCCATGAGAGTTGCACTTCCATTAACATATAAATTGTGAGCAATAAGAATTTATAAAATACATGGAAAATCAAATATTTGCCGTAGTGCTATGGTGAAACCAGCTGGTGGAGTGTGTTACATGAGTAGGTTTTAAGAAAGGTACGATGATGGATGATCCTAAATAATGCTATGTCTGTGTAACTGGGACCTCATTTTCTATAATATACAATGCGTTATGGAGACTATATAATATTGTATAGTGTTGGGTATTAGGTATAAAGTTGGGAAAGATCAGGAGACAAGAGCTACCTTAAGTTGGGAAGGGGGGGGGGGAGCAGGCGTTCTATTTGCTGATATAAATAATAGGCAAATAAGTAGATAGGCAGATAGTATTGAGTTCCTAATGAGAGGGACATGTCTATATGCTAAATGCATGTAATTATAGTAGGCAAAGTATGATCATAAGTAAAATATAAGATAAAGCTGGAAATGATTCAGTAAATCATTCTCAGGTCTTTTGTTTGACTCAATGAGTGTGGGCTAAAATGAGATATGTAATGCCCAATAGATGGAGATTAGACATAGACAACATATTATAAGATAGCTAGATATTTATTTAGGTATTCAGGATAGTTTCTAGGGGACTATGGTAGGCTATTCCCTTTGAGACAAATACGTAAAAAGTGGCTCCAGTATCCCCACTGTGTGTAATCAGTTTAAAGGGACAGTATACTGTAAAATAGTTTTTCCCTTAATGTGTTTACAATTGCTTTTTTTACCAACTGCAGAGTAAAAAATGTATGAAAATTAGCTTTTTAAGGTTTATTTGTGTATATTAAAGCTCTGCTTTATTGTTTTGAAGCCACAACCTAATAAAATGGGTTGAGCTTGTAGGTATAATCAGATCTTATTACTGTATCATATTGTGTACATATACTAGCTTCTTTATCTTATATCTGTCCATAAATAGTGATGTCCCGAACTGTTCGCCCGCGAACAGTTCACAGCGAACATAGCTTGTTCGCGTTCGCGTTTGTGGGCGAACACATGGCGATGTTCGATCCGCCCCTATGTGTCATCATTGAGAAAACTTTGACCCTTTATGTCACAGCCGTCTGACACATTAGAGCCAATCAACATCAGACACTCCCTCACAGACCCTCCCAGCTACTCGGAATCCGCCATTTTAGACTCATAACGACCTTGCTTTCTTAATGAGAGGACGTGTTGTGTTTTTGCTCCTGACATTAATAGGAAAAACATAGCTAGGCTAGTGTATTTACAGTCCAGAAGGACTCCACTCATCTCTGCTGCAAGCACAGCACCCCAAAAAGCCCTTTTTAGGGCTATATTTCGTGCCGTTTTTTTTTTTTTTCAATTTTTTTTTTATTAGCATTTGCCTGGCTTTCAGGCTGTGTGTTTAAGGCTCACAGCATATGCTGCTGTGATTACTGCCACCACTGATATCTCCCTAACAACATTAGTTTAAATTTAACTAACCAAAAATTTTTATTATTTTGCTAGTATATTTTTTTTTCATTTTCTATCAGGCCTGTGTCACACAGCATATACTCTGGTTCATTGCTCTGTGCCAACCACCAGTGTTAATATCCGTTTATAACATTATTTTAAATTAAAAAAAAAAAAAAAAAAAAATATTTTGCTAATGTAATCTAATTACAGTTACTATCAGGCCTGTGTCTGTCAGGCTCACTCAGCATTAATATACCTCATTTTTTCAGTCTTTTGGTTAATTGGTCTGTGCCAGGCATCCACCCAGCACTCATATCTTCTTCACCTTAATTTAAATTTAAAAAAATACATTTTTAAATATGTTTGATAGTGTAATCTAATATAATTTTCTATCAGGCCTTTGTGTTTTGCTGACATACAGAGCCTACTGTGTTTACTTGCTGCCCTCCCTAGTCTATGAGCCACGACTCATATGTGTTTAACCTTTTTTTAATTCCCCCCCCCAAAAAATAATTTAAATCATTTTTCTAGTGTAATCTAATAGTATTTTCTATCAGGCGTGTGTGTATCTGACTTACAGAGCCTACTGTTTTTAATAGCTGCCCTTCCAAGGCTAGACAGCCACGACTCATATTTATGTGCTTAACATTTTTCTTTAAATTGCCAAAAAAGTCTTTAAATCATTATGCTAGTGTAATCTAATTTTATTTTCTATCAGGCCTGTGTCTAACTGTCTATCTGACTTACAAAGCATACTGTTGTTAATTGCTGCCCTACGTAGCAGCCAGCCAGTGCGACCACTCATATGTGCATTGCACTTCTTAACATTATTTTAATATTAAAATCTAAAATTTTAAAATATTTTGCTAGTGTAATCTAACTTAATTTTCTATCAGGCCTGTGTTTTTGTCACTTACACAGCATACTGTGTTAAATTGCTGCCCTACCTACCATCCACGACTCATATCTGCCAGCCTGTGTGCCAGGCCCAAGTAGCCAATTAGTGGCACCAATCATAATTCTTGTAACAGTATATAAAAAAATAAAAATCGAGTTACCGGAACCGGGAGATGAGATGACAACGTCAACCCTGCAGAAAGCCATTGATCTGGTAACAAAGGCCACAGAGGAAGATAAGAATAAGAATTATGAGGAAGCCTTGAGGCTGTACCAGCATTCAGTGGAGTATTTCCTGCATGCAATCAAATATGAAGCTCACAGTGACAAAGCCAAGGAGAGCATACGAGCCAAATGCATGCAGTACTTGGACCGGGCAGAAAAGCTGAAGGATTATCTGAAAACCAAGGACAAGCAAAACAAGAAGCCTGTGAAGGAGTCGCAGAATGAGAAGGGAAGTGACAGTGACAGTGAGGGTGAAAACCCAGAGAAGAAGAAATTGCAGGAGCAGCTGATGGGTGCAATTGTCATGGAGAAGCCGAATGTACGATGGAACGATGTGGCCGGTCTGGAAGGTGCGAAGGAAGCTCTGAAAGAGGCTGTAATATTGCCTATAAAGTTCCCCCACTTATTCACAGGGAAACGCACACCATGGCGGGGTATCCTACTCTTTGGACCTCCTGGAACTGGGAAGTCATACCTGGCTAAAGCTGTAGCTACAGAAGCAAACAACTCCACATTCTTCTCTGTGTCCTCCTCAGACCTTATGTCCAAGTGGCTGGGCGAGAGTGAAAAGCTGGTGAAGAACCTTTTTGAATTGGCTTGGCAGCATAAACCATCTATTATCTTCATTGATGAGGTTGACTCACTGTGTGGCTCTCGAAATGAGAATGAGAGTGAAGCAGCTCGCAGAATTAAGACAGAGTTCCTGGTGCAGATGCAGGGAGTTGGAAATAGCAGTGATGGAATCCTTGTCCTTGGAGCTACTAACATCCCTTGGGTGCTGGACTCTGCCATCCGGAGACGATTTGAAAAGCGTATATACATCGCCTTGCCTGAGGAAGCTGCTCATGCTCAGATGTTTCGGTTGCACCTGGGCAAACCCCCCACAGTCTGAATGAGGCAGATGTGCATGAGCTTGCCAAAAAAAACAGAAGGTTACTTCGGGTGCGGACATCAGCATAATTGTCCGGGATGCACTAATGCAGCCTGTTCGAAAGGTGCAGTCTGCTACACACTTCAAAAAGGTGCTGGGTCCCTCCCGAAGCAATCCTGCAATCATGGTAGATGACCTTCTGACACCCTGCTCTCCGGGAGATCCTGGAGGCAAGGAAATGACCTGCATGGAAGTGCCCAGTGACAAACTGATGGAGCCTGTGGTCTCCAAGTCTGACATGCTTCGCTCTTTGGCTATCACACGTCCTACGGTGAACACTGAGGATCTTCTAAAGGTGAAGAAATTTACAGAAGACTTTGGACAGGAAGGATGAGCCTTGAGAAGCAGTAAGAAGGGGGGCATGCCTTTTGGACACAGTGTTTGCTTGCTTATCTCTAAAGGCCCCCATGGAGAGCGAAAGCAGGAATCTTACAGCTCTGGAGAATCTCCCCTGTATATCCAGGACTTTATCCCTCCCCCATGTGCTGCCTGAGCTCTACAACCCATCAACAAGCTAATGTTCCTGAGGTTTATATTAATTTGTCAATTCAAGTATG